>NC_140126.1:70131966-70555895 GCF_964035555.1 Netta rufina
TTGATGAAACAATCTTAAAGAGAATTCCCCTTTGGGAAATGGAATACAGAAAGAAAAAAAAAAAAAAAAAGGCAAGAAAAAACTGAGAACAATTTAAACCATCTAGTGGAATGGAGTAGAATGGATGTCACCAGTGATAGCATGATTATAGAGCATCAGAGTGCAAGCAAGGACAAAGAACAACCAAAGTATATATTTATATATTTTTATATTAATATTTTATATTATATATATTTATATTTATATATTTATATATTACTTCCTCTCCTTCTCCTATTTTTCCAATATTCTGTGTGTGGAATGACAATACAGTATTTTCTATCTCTTTTCAGCCAGTGCTTATTCCAGCTCATACAGAATGTTGCTCCCACCATAAAGAACCAAAGAGATAATGCTGCACTTCTGCTGAGTAAACTGCTAAACTATATACATCTTTTATTTCATGCAATATTCCTTGTAATACTTCTTTTTTGTTGATGTTGTTGTTCTGACATGACACAAAGTTGATAAGTGCTTGGGAGCAAGAAAAAGTAAAAATTAATAAGTGGAATAATCTGGAAAAAAAAAAAAAAAAAAAAAAAAGTGTTAATGAAGCTTGAAATCCCTTAAAATAAACTCATTCCAAGGAAGAAAAGTTAGCTATCAGAGTGTACAAAAGTTAAGAAAATCAGTATTACAGGAAAAATAAAAATTGAAAATAAAAGGTATCAGCATGTATGGCAATTTTATCAATAACTCCTTTTTGACTCTCTGTAGAGCTACAACATACTGCAAATTTTGCAATAGGTGTCCATGATGTACAACTTTTCCTCTGAGTGGTCCTTTCTTCATGTGCTAAAAATGTTAGACAATTCACATACAGACACTAATTGGAAGCATTGCCATAGTGTGCATGGTTGTAAACCTGTTCCTGCAGTATGAAGGGATGAAACTGCATGTGTTTTACAAATGCAATTTTTGCCTGAGGAGAGAGATGAGGAGAGAAAATGCAAAGAGCTCACCCAGACCAACATCTCTTCAGATGTTATGCAAATTTCTAAAATCACAATGTGACTGGGGTTGTTGTCAGAAAGAGGTCTGCAGCTCCTTGGCTTTCTCACAGTCTTCGTGTTTGGGTAAAAACACAAAGCTCTAGTCCTCAGCATGTTCTTGAGAGAAAGCAGCAGAGAATCATAACTGAAGACATCCCATGCATGAGGGCATGAAGCTGCTACACAGCTTTGAGCTGAGACCAAATATCCTACCAGCAGAAGTTTGACTGTTCTTCAAAGAACTCCACAGACAAAGCCAGCAGTAGGTCTGTTGTGGGAACCACGTCACAACTTGCATGCTTTGCACAGCAGACATGTCTTGAGGTGGAAATCTATGTGCTGGTGCCTTGGGCTGAGGCCAGTTTATCTGTGGAAGCAATAAAGGGCTATGAATTTGGGTCTGAAGCAAAGCATCTTGCTTTTCCTGTGCTCAGAAACTGTGTGGCTGCTCTTTTTCAAACAGTAGTTAAGCAAAGGTGTTTTTGTTGGTGGTGGGTGGTGGGTTTTGTTTGTGTTTGTTTGTGTTTGTTTGTGTTTTTGTTTTTGTTTGTTTGTTTTTGTTTGCTTGTTTGTTTGTTTTCAGTGGCAAATACTGTGCTTTTTGTGTCATGCTTGTCTGGGACATGAGTCACACATGCTTCACTATACTACTACAAGTGGTGTTGTTGGCCACTCTGTAACATAGCTTTCATCAAAGAATGCCATCACTAGAAAAACATTACCAAGTTCAATAGCAAAAAACAGGGGGCACATTTTGAGAAAAGGAATATAGGAAAACAGAGCACTGGGTTCAGAGAGGAAAGATTCCTCTTTCATTCACCTATTTCATGGGAGAAAGGAAAAAGTGGCCAGTGGTTTCCCAGATCACTGTCCTTGGGCTGATGGCTTCACAGACTCCAGAAAAAGACAGTACTAGTTCTTCAACAGATCAATTTCTGACTAGCTCAGCATTATATATGGCAGTGTCTTTGGGAGGACACAGAATTCAAACAGGCAATGTTAGTAATGTGAAGGAGAGGTTCAGACTGGACATAAGAAAAAAAAATCTTTATGATGGTGGTGGTTAAACACCAGAACAAGTGTCCTAGAGAGATGGTTGATGCCCCCATCAACCAGTGTTCAAGAGGCATTTCGACAGTGCCCTCAGTAACACACATTAACTTTTGGTTAGCCCTGAAAAGGTCAGGCAGTTGGACTCAATGATACTTGAAGGTCCCTTCCAAATGAATTTTTCTATATACTGTTCTAAGTGTATGTTCTATATAATCTGTTCTAAGTTTCTTTTGAATCTAGCACAGAGAAGCTGCTTGCAAGAAAGGTTGATCAGAACATACAGAACAAGAAAGGAAAATGCCATCCAATATGCTTGCTCTCTTCCTCGACCCCTTATCTGGACTTCTTTAAGGTCTATTCTGAACAATCACTGTTGTAGTAATAATAGTCTATACCCTGGCTAGCCATCCATATTACTGTCGGTTTTGTTTTTGTTTGTTTGTTTTTATTTTTCAAAGAATCAGTGAATTACTATTCTGAAGCCTTAGATGTTCTCTTATCCTACTTTAATCAGCTATCATTTAATCTTTATGCATATATATTTTAAGATAGATGTTTTATTATGCATGCTGAATTGCATACACTATTTCTCCAAGTTGGTACTAGTTCTGAGCATTGTTCACCAAAACACCAAATCTGATCTGAAGATTATATGATTTTTCTCTATACAAAAATACCAACAGAATTCTACTTTTCCTCTGTCTTCAAGCTACTTTTCTAATCCCACCGGGACTGTACTCACATAAAATATAAATTCCAAGAGTCTTTGTTTAGAATAGGAAAAAATAGCATTTTTTTTTCAAGTAAATTAGACAGCTAAGCACATTATCTATTTTATTTTCCATGATACACTGGTGGACTCATTCACCATCAAAAGTTTCCACATAGCCAGGACCTTCAAAAATAAAGCACAGAAACAAATTCTGAATATGAAGGTGCAGGACTTTATACAACAAGAGGACAGAAATATATAGTAAGTAGGATATAGGACATAGGCATTCAATTGAAAATGATCCAAGGTTGGTATGAATATTAAAAACTGAGAACAAACTGTACATAAACCCTGTACAGAAATAACTCATTGAACAGTTTTGAATAATTAAGTATCAGATAGCCAGGATCTTCTTGAAACAACTTGCAAATAACAGCACACAGGAATTTCTAAACTCATTATTTTTAAAATCCCTTCATGAAACTTAATTGAGAATAATAATAAGCATTTTGAAAATATCTCAATATTATAACTTGCTTTTTTTTTTTTTTCTCTCTTTTCTGGTAAAGACAATGTTTACTTACAGACTAGGAATTTTTCCCAAGTCAAATTTTAGCTGACTATATTTTCTTGCCAAATTTGTCAACTCTGAAAAACAATATTAGTGGAAAGCAAACTCTATCAACATTTTCCTATCCTTCGGTTTATTTGTTTATAAAATACTCTTCCAGGGTAAAAAGATGCTCTGAAACAGTAATAGTAATTTTGCTGTCTTGTGTCTTCCACGTACCACTAGGTCATCATGACTGAAATTTGTCAGAGGTACCTTCAAGTAGAGCATAGCAATCTGTACTCACACCTTCTTTTGGCTTCTAGTGAATTTTAGATGCATAAAGACTGGAAGGTGGAAGATCTGTTAAAAGAAGTCACAGATATCACCATGAGAATATCCTTATTAAAATCTCAAATAACACTTCAACATTTCAATAAGTGAAAAGGGACACTATCTGCATTTATAAGACAGTGCTCTCATCTTTCATCCTTTGGGATAAGAACTAATGGTCATTCAGCTGCATTTAGTCACCAGGGGGTGAGTGACCAGACCTACAAACTTATCAGAGAACATTCTAGGTGCCTGGAGCACCCAGCATGCTGTGATAGGAGGTGGTAAGCCCTATGAGCAACTATTCCCATCCATCACAATCATAGCCTTCCAGGAGCTTGCCCATGCCCTCCACCAGCATCTTGACCCAGCTTTGGATGTGATCGACCCACAAGGTGCCCAATGCATTCAAACAGTGGGAGTGAGGGATGCGCTCTGCACATAGTTCCTTTCAGTCAGCTCCAACCTGAATTTCCTCAGTGTCTGCAGCTGAACAGTAAACCATATAGAAATGAAGAACCTGGATGTTTTGTGCAATGAGTTTGTAAACTATAAATAGTAATTTAGTTAGCAAACTATTTGTTTAGAGTTGCTGGGGTGACCAGCATTGTTAGACTAACTAGTGACCCATCACACACCCACAGAACTGAGCATTTACTGGGAGTAGAAAAAATAAAAAAAACTTGGCGGACACCAAGTTGAACATGAACCAACAATGTGCACTTGATGCTAAGAAGGCTAACAGGATTCTTGGCTGCATTAGGCATAGTATTGCCAGCAGATCAAGAGAGGTGATTCTTCTCCTCCTTCACTCAGCACTGGTGAGGCCGTAACTGGAATACCGTGTGCTCTTGTGGGCATCCACAAGAGAGATGTGGATGTATTGGAGCCCAACAGAGGGCCACCAAGATGATCAAGGGACTGGAGCACCTCTTCTATGAGAAGTCTGAGGGAGTTGGGCCTGTTTAGTGTAGAAAAAAAAAGAGAGAAGGGAGAGTCCAAAGAAGACAGACTTTTTTCACTGGTGCCCAGGGACAGGACAAGAGGGCAATGGGCACAAGATAGAACACAGGAAGGTCCCTCTGAACATCAGGAAGCACTTCTATACCATGTGGCTGACAGAGCACTGGCACAGGTTACCCAGAGAGGTTGTAGCGTCTTGTCCTTAAAGATCTTCAGAACAAGGCAACTTGCTTTAGGTATACCTGCTTGAGCTGGGGTTGGACCAGATGATCTCCAGAGGTCCCTTCCAACCTTAACTGTTCTGCAGTTCTGTGAAGAGAATGCAGTGAAGCTCACGTGAGAGAATTAAATTTAACAAACCAGAGGGAATGAAATTTACCAGCAGGTCCACGGTTATCTCTGACTGCTTCTAGTTGGTAGAGATTTTAACTATCTCCAGCCCTACAATGGTGTCTTTATAAATATATGTATTACCAGGCAATATAATTTAAAAAACGAATGGCTTTTAACTGGAACAGATATGAATACTTGTCCTGGTTTTCAGTTGGGATAGAGTTTGGTTTCCTCCTAGAAGCTGGTATGGTGCTGTGTTTTCAATTTAGGATGAGAATATTGTTGATAACACACCAATGTTACAACAACACCATTTAAGTTAGATGAAAGCGACATTCAATCCAATAAAGGATATGCATCTGTATGAACTGGAGCAAAACAGTTACAAATCACTTGTTTGAAGCCCCCAACATTTTTGTGCTCTACTGATTTAGGTGAATTCTTGGTGTTATTGCCATCCACATAACTCCAGTTATTTTTTGTTTTGTTTTGCTTTTTTTTTTTTTTTTTTTTTTGTGTGTGTGTGTGTGTGTGTTCTACTTATAACTGAGTATCTGTAGCTCCAACAAAGAGATAACAAATGCTGTTTTTGATATGATTGTACCTCTTTATTTTACTGATTACTTTTTCATATGTCTTTTTTACCCCTTCTTTGTCCCATTCTTCATCTATCTTAGTAATGTGTTTTTCTTTCACCTACAACAGGAATTACAGGCTGAGAAATCTCAGAGAGATGTTCATTTTTAAAAATGTACTTCAAGTGCTGCAAAATTGAGAACTGCCTTTATTTTGTTGCTCTATCTTCAAAAATGGTGCTAACAATCATAATATTAATTGGCTGTCAGGCCCCTAACCAGATGGATCACAACATGTAGTTGGCATGCTTTGGTGAAGTATTCCACTCAAAAGCACTATGTTCAGCCATTTCCAGGGATTCAGTGTATGAACATTGCTACAATCTGGGTGTTTCACATAAATCTGGGAGATCTATATTGTAAATTAAGAATGAATCAGTATCAATTTCTGATAACTGTTAAGGTAAGTTTAACAGACTTGCTATCAGATGTTGAGAGGAAAATACAAGGATAAACACAGTTTGGAAATAAGCAAATCTCACAGACTTGTGTTCTGTAATGCCCAATACCATGCTGGCTAGAGACCCACCCATACCATGAAAAACAGATGTCACTTTGTTGAACGAGAACATTTAACTAAGCAGCAGGAGATCCCTCAGAGACTCCCTGGAAAAACAGTGTCTGGAGACATGCCCTCAGTGCTGTGCTGTGTAGCATACTATGAAACCTTACAGAGGACACAACTGTTTCAACTAACTCTCCTGTGAAAACGGCATTCACTCCTTCCCCACTGAGCAGAGGGAAACCTTTATATTCCAGTCTGCCAGCAGACTTGTGGGCACACAGTGTGTGCCACAGGTATGCTACTGACTCTCAGCAGTGCTCCTCTGTCTTCACTAGCTTCTTTAGCTGGTTGTCCCAAGGTGGTTTATCCTCCCTACAGCCAATTCATCCCCTGGTTATATGTTATATTTCAAGCTTCTTTATGTAGATGATCCTTTTCCACTGGTGCAAAATCTTCCCTTAACTCCTTCAGAAACAGTCCATTTCCAACACGGAGAGAATTAGAAAGTAAAAAATTAATTTTATGATTGCTTTCTCCTCTGCCATAGGTCCAGCCATCTATCCACAGAGAGAGTAATGATATGTCCTGACTTCAGTGAAAAATGAAATGAGGTCATTGAAAGGATCTCTGGCCTTGATGCAATGAGTGGTAAACTTCCATGAGAAGGAGAGCACAATTATACCCTCTTTCCTTCCTTCCTTCCTTCCTTCCTTCCTTCCTTCCTTCCTTCCTTCCTTCCTTCCTTCCTTCCTTCCTTCCTTCCTTCCTTCCTTCCCTTCCTTCCTTCCTTCCTTCCTTCCTTCCTTCCTTCCTTTCTTCTTTCTTTCTTTCTTTCTTTCTTTCTTTCTTTCTTTCTTTCTTTCTTTTCTTTCTTTCTTTCTTTCTTTCTTTCTTTCTTTCTTTCTTTCTTTCCTCTTTCTCTCTCTCTCTCTCTCTCTCTCTCTCTTCTCTCTCTTTCTCTCTCTTTCTCTCTCTTCTCTCTCTCTCTCTTTCTCTCTCTCTCTCTTTCTTTCTCTTTCCTTCTCGTTTTTGGGTGTGTTCATTTTTATTTGTTTGGTTGTTGTGGGTTTTTTGTTTGTTTGTTGGTTGTTTTTTAAGATGATTTTTTCAACTTGTGACAAGCTCGAATAATGGTCATTGCCATGAAAGTTTAGTGTACGTGGGACTGACTCTTCACAAGCTACAGGTGTTTTTTACTTTTCCCTAGTCTCCTCCTGTATTCTGCCTTGGTGCATTATAGATGAAGAGAGAACAGACAAAAAACGCTAAGGAAGTGAGGTTCAATTTACTTGCTCCTCTCAGAGGTCAGATTTTTCAAGGCACAGCAAGCCTTAGTACTGTTTTATTTTCAGCTGAAGAAACAAGAAGTGTCTCTGGTACTATCAGACTATCAACAGCACACTCATAATTATGATGCTGGAATAAGTGAATGGGCCTTTACTGACCTATTTGATTTATAAATTTGGTTTGCACTGTGATCTCAAGACACTAGGTATATACTCATTAATATTCCAGGTAACAAAAAGATGCACACAGTTGCAGAAGGTGAGTATCCTTAGTAACACTGTTTGAATTTACTGCATTTACTAATCAAAAAGAATAAAATTAGGAAAACAATGATGGTGAACAACTGATTTTGTGCAAAACTATGAATATTTTGTATGTTTCATTAAAAGTCTGCACTATGCATTTCCTGTAAGTATTTACACAAAAATACAATAGTAAGAGAATTCTGTCCAAGGAGGGGGGCAGCTTTCACTAAATGTCTTCTATTTACAAAATAGCCTGTACTACTTAAAAGGTATATTTCAGCACAACTGTGGTTTATCTAACCTAGATGATGCGGGGTTGTGTGCCTGAAATGACCTGCAAACATCAAGCTTCAGTATGGTGATACACACAATGTATGTATTTGATTGGTGTTAGGCATTTGCAACACAGCAATCACCAGGCTCCAACCTGCTTCCAGTCCTTCTGTATAATTTAGGGGAAAGTCTAGGGAAGGTGTAAGTGCTTTTATCTTATGAAACTCATCCGAGTAGAGATCTGTATTCAGAGGCACAGTAATGCCTACAAAGAAGCATAACAATATTGGTTGTGCTCAATACTCTTGAGACCAGGAGTGAAATCTTAAGCTCCCAAGGAAGGTTTGGCCACTCTGTCTGTCAAAAAGTGTAAATTCCAAACAAAGAAGCAAATACACCAGCTGAAGGAAGACTGGAAATAATTGTTCTTAAGGACTCTTGTAGAATATTCTGCAAACAAAATGCAATTTAAAAAATTGCTGCAAACTTGTGTGCATAACATTTGTACTTTCTCTTCCTAAAACATCAACTGTTTTATTCCCATCTTCTGTCTTTATTTTTCCCTTTGTGTTCTTGGGTGGAAAGTATGAATGACATTCAGAGTTTAGATTCTCACACAGTGCTAATGTCCTTTTTTTTTTGTTGTTGTTCCCTTTCCCTTCCCTTCCCTTCCCTTCCCTTCCCTTCCCTTCCCTTCCCTTCCCTTCCCTTCCCTTCCCTTCCCTTCCCTTCCCTTCCCTTCCCTTCCCTTCCCTTCCCTTCCCTTCCCTTCCCTTCCCTTCCCTTCCCTTCCCTTCCCTTCCCTTCCCTTCCCTTCCCTTCCCTTCCCTTCCCTTCCCTTCCCTTCCCTTCCTCTTTCATATAGCAATGAAGTCAGTTGTAAAGGTTCGGTTGAAGAGAACTGGTGAGAAGTGTTCACCCACAAAATGCACTCAAACGAGTAAGTCTCTGTGGTGGGTAGCCACACATACCTTACACAATGTGCTTGTGTTTTGATGAAACTTTGTTATTGTGCATGACAGGAAAAAAGAAATAGTCCCATGCCTGAAAACCAGAAATATTTTGTCTTGAAATTCCTGGTGCTTTGGTGCTTTCCTCCAAAATCTTGAGAGCTTTAACCAGGACTTACAAAAAATTCTTCAGAATCCCTTGAGACAGAATCACTTGAGACACAGACTGAGCTTGCTGTTTGTGCAAATTAAGAGTAAATCTGGCCACAAAATCTCTAAGAAAGTTCTCAGCCCTGATCTAGAACACACAAATGCCAAGTAACCCTGGGGAGAAAGCATCTGCCATTTGGTTTCCCAGATGAATGTGAGCATTTAAGGATATATATCAGATTTGAGCACAGCTACAGATTCACTCCAACAGTCACAGCCCACCCTCATATTTAAAGGCACCAGCATTGCTCTGCTTTGAGACCACTCTAAGCTGTGATTTCAGCCTGGCATAACTCTCTGCAGCCATGGACTATAGTACTTTTTTACTATCCCTCATGCACCATCACTAGCATTCATAAAGGTCATATCAGGGAATTAATCTTGTTGCAAGTTCATCCTCCCTGGCACAAATTTATAAGTAGCTTCCTGAAAGTCTGTCCCAGCACCAGAGAGTCAATAGAAAGTTGAAAGCAGCAGGCAAAACTGAAAATCATGATGAAAATCAGGATTTGTTTACTAAAATGTGCTCCTGATTGACAGGACACCTGCCATTGCAATCACAAATAAAATACCTTCACAGAAGATCCTGTCTGAAGAAAATTATTTGATTTTTTTTTTTTTTTTCTCACAGAATGCAGTGCAGAAGGATGCTGCTGAGATACTGGAAATGAGGTTTCCAGAGGACTTTTGTGCCTTTAAAGCAGTAACCTTCAAGGGCTGATGGTTGACCCAGCTTCAAAGACCTAAAGTAAATGTGATGTTCATATTCTTGTTTGTTTATTTATCTGCCTTAGTTTGACAGTATTGACAACTCTTTGAGGTAACAGGATGATTCAGGTTTACCTAGTTCATTTGTGCCTCCTTTTCTCTGGGCACTGAACTTTCATTCATTAAGCCTTATGGGAAATGATATTTTTAGGTCCAAAGTCTGATGCTTTGACAAAGTGAAGACAACCAGAATCATAATCAGGATCAGATTCACAAGTCTACTTAAAAAAAAAAAAAAAAAAGATACTTTTTGCAGGTGTTTCACTCCATGAAAGTGTTGGTATCAGCTAAGGTTTTCAGAACTGGCTCATGGTTTTGGCTCATAGAGAATGTACTTTTTTAGGAAGTATACTAAGGAAACGTAAACCACACTCTGCAAAAGAGAAACAATACATGATAAGCACCCTTATATTTATCTCATCCTTATGCAAATTTCATCCTTATACATCTATCTGAAATTAAGTGCTGTTGGGTCAAACATCTGACCATGCTGGTGACGCAGCAGTTTTACAATTAATTTTTTATATCTTCAGGAACACTGGACTAAGCAGTTCTTGAGTTCACCAGCATCTGCTTACTGGTAGCATCTCACATGAAGCATTGCCCTGCACCAGTTGTGTAAAGAGAACTGACTATAGGATCATACCCTAACTTAGGTTACTCAAATGATTTGGACTGAATACAGCACAAATGATTTGGACTGAATAGAGTGCAAATTCCTTTTTACAGAATCACAGAATGGTTGTGGTTGAAAGGGACCTCTGGAGCTTCTGTATGGTACAAACCCCTGCTCAAGCACTGGCACTTAGAGGTGGTTGTCCAGAGTTATGTCCAAATGGCTCTCCAACAAGACAGACTCCACAATCTTATTGGATAATCTGTTCCACTGCTAAAATTTTAAACAACTACTAGCCAGTGTGCTAGCATGAGGATAATTATATCAGCATACTTTAGGGAAAAACAAAAACAAACAAACAAACAAAACAAACAAACAAAAAACACCCCCCCCCCCCCCAAAAAAAAAAAAAAAAAAGGAAAAAAAAAAAAAGAAAAACAATACAGAAGCTGGCTTAGCTAACCTCAGTTGTCTTGGTGTGGAGCTATACTATGTTTAACCAGCGTTCTGTTTTTCACTGAGTCCTTATGTGTGGATAGAGATGAAGGAAAAACAGATAGCAAACAACAGCCACTTAAATAGGATATCTGACCAGCTACATTTCTTGGTCCTTCAAAGTAATTACTTATCTACCTTTCTTCAGATAGACTCTGCAATAAAGTAATCACAAAGGTCTCATATTTTCAGGAGGCATATACTTTGCCAATTCACTTTCAAAAAAGAGATAATTCACAGCCTGGCTTCCTACTGTTTGTGATTTGAGTTTTATTTACAGTTAGGGAAAAAAGAAAAAAAGAAAGAAAAAAAAAGAAGAAAAAAAAAAAGATGACAATTCCATTAACTATTCAGGAGTACAGAAAGCCATGCTGCAAAACTGTGATGAATTCATTTATATGCAGAGAAACAGCCAATATATAAAATGGCACTTCTATCTCTGCATGAGTGAAGAGCAATGCTCACGGCAGAGCAGCACAGCTTCATTTCTATGTAGACACTGAAATAAGAGACCAGCTTTTGAAAAACAACTCAGCATATTAGATGTCCAGTAGCTGGGAGCTTCTTTGACAGAAGGGTACCTATTGATGTTCTGAAACAGATGAGAAAGAAATACTTCGATATGTCTGATGATCTTGGCTAGTGTGGATATACATCATTCTGCCAGAATCTGTGAAATTCAGAAAGTTCCACTATTTTTGGACTTTAAAACAGGAACTAATCTTTTGGAAAAACCTGGCTTGCATCTAAGCCAATTAGGGAAGAGCTTCGGATGCCAAACAGCACCTAAAAACTATAGGATGAACTTACAGCACTTTCTATTTAATACAATACTACTTCCTTTGCAGGGCAAGAAAGCATCTATGACTACTCAAACAAAAAATGATTTTATTTAGAAAATATCTTCACCTTCTCCTTTCTCCTCCCAAAAAGGGAGAACCTGTCCCAAAAGAGGCACAAACATAAAGTCTCTTACAGTCCAACAAACATATACACATACGTCATAGATATCTACATCTACTGACATGCATATACATGATTCTTAGATGGGAACTGCAGCTACCTGAACATATGGCAAAGCCGCAGGCAAATCCATATTCAAAAGAAATAGAGGTCAGTAGAAAATAGAGCAGTGCCCAGGGGATTTTTGCAAGGTAGACAGTTTGTCAGTGCCAAAGACAGCCTGAACCCACAGGAGAAATAAAGGTGTGTAGTATACCAGTCACAACAATAAAGTTATAGGTAGTTTGCTAATGTAAAAGTTAGTAGCATACGTAAGGGCACAGCCTAGCCCCATACTTCAGCACATGTCACCTGCAGGAAATCCTGAAGGCAGAAAGGCCGCCTATTAACACCAAGTACGATGTATTTAAGCACCTGTCTCAGCCAAAACCTGGAGAGTATCAAAGCCAATGCCTGGAGAGTGTCAGATGGTTGAAACACTGTTATGCTCATTCAAACCAGATGGTCAGAAAACCAACACATATATTTGAATGAAGGCATCACTGAAAGATGAGCACCTGTCAACTCACCCTACAGCCTTCCATCAGATCAGTAAGGGCCAGAGGATCCAAACCCTCAGGCTGTCCTTTCACACTCCATCAGTAATGGGGTCATATGGCAGAGTACAGCCAACTGTAACCAGAAGTTATCACAGAAAATTTCCAGTGCTAAAAAAGGAGCGCTAAGAAGTGCTTACACAATGATGCCACTGGTTATGGCTTGATTTTGTTATTGTTGTTGTTTTGTATGTTTGTTTTTCTTGCACATATATATTTATTTTTTTTTCATTTAGCATTTAGCTCTCATACAGCTGGAGTAGAAAGCTGCTCCAGAGATCAGATAAATATTAAGGAATCCATATAACCCCATCAACAGCTAAGCTGTGCTTAGAAATGACAGCTCAGTGGAGCAGATGTGAAAGAAGTCACAGAAGTACGAACTCAGTCCTCCCCCCTGGGCTCTGTGTCTGAGATTATAGACCCAGGGAAAAAAAAAAATCTTGTCATAGCCTTACACATTTTCTTGGAAGGTGCGTGTCCAATAAATAGAAAACAGATGCTCCTGAATATTTTATATTTTTTCTCACTCCTTAGCATCCACAAATGTTTTATAATTAATGGGCACAGGAAAAAAAAATATTCTATTCCTGTCTTTTGAAACAGCAAGAGGTGGCTCTATCTAATGCCCTGTGGCAGAGGATGTTAGTATGTACAGTAACTTTTTTGAAACAAACAAACAATAAATAAATAAATAAACAAATAAAGATATCACTGAAAGTTTGATAAAGAAAAGGGCAGAGAAGGAATAATTTGAGCTTGATGTCAATCCTAACATTATGTTTTTACAGGATTGGACTTAAGAACAAGCAATAAAATATTTAAATGAGTGGAATTAAAAATGCTACTAGAAAGATCTCTATAACAAAATGCTGCTAATATTGTTCTATGTCTCAAAAATACAGTGTCTTGCCTCTGATTATTTTTATTTTATTCACTTATTTCAGTCTCTTCACAAAGCCTTTCCCTTGAGCCTCTCTCTGACATTGTAATGGGTCAAATACACTGTCTTCCATAAAGGGATGTATTGGTTTTACATGTCAAGGTTTTGGTAGCGGAGGCAGCAGGGGTGGCCACTGTGAGAAGAATCCATTAGCTGCCCCACATTAGATAAGGGCCAGTTTCAGCTGGCTCCAAAGGGACCCACTGCTGGCCAGAGCCAAGCCAGTAAGTGTTTGCACGTCCATGAGCGCAGATTTAAGGAAGGGAAAAAAAAAAAACAAAAAACTGCTGCAACACAGCAGCTGAGAGAAAGGAGTGAGAAATGTGAGCCAGCCCTGCAGACACCAAGGTGAGTGCAGCAGGAGGGCAGGAGTTGCTCCAGGCAGGCAGCAGCAGTTCCCCTGGGGCCTGTGCAGGGAGAGGCCCCTGGAGGAGGAGGCTGTCCCCCTGCAGCCCATGGGTCCCACATGGAGCAGATCTCCACGCTGCAGCCCCCCCATGGGTGGAGGAGCCCCGGTGGAGCAGGTGGATGTGGCCTGGAGGAGGCTGCGGCCCATGGAGAGCCCCCGCATGAGCAGGCCCCGGGCCGGAGCTGCAGCCCATGGAGAGGAGCCCACGCAGGAGCAAGGGGTCTTGGGGGAGCTGCCACCCACCCGTGGGGGACCCGTGCTGGAGCAGTTTGTTCCTGGGGGATGGATGGGCCCCATGGGAAGGAGCCATGTGGGAGCAGTTCTTGAAGAGCTGCTGCCTGTGGGCAGCCCCCGCAGGCTCAGTTTGGGGAGGACGGCATCCTGTGGGAGGGACCCCATGGGCAGCAGGGGCAGAGAGGGACCATGATGGAGTGGTGGGGAAGAAGCATCAGGGACTGACTGCAGCCCCCATTCCCTGTTCCCCTGTGCTGCTTGGTGGGAGGATGTAGAAGAGGGTGGATGGGGGGAAGATGTTTTTAGTTTGATTTTAGTTTCTCAGTGCTCTAGCTTGTTAGTAATAGGTAATAAATTTCATTAATCTCCCTCTTCTAGGTCTGTTTTGTAATGACGAAAATTGTTGAGTGATCTCCCTGTGCTTATCTCGACCCTTGAGCCCTTTTCATTGTATTTTCTCTCCCTTTGATCAGGGTGAGTGAGAGAGTGGTTGTGGTAAAGCTCAGCTGTCTAGCAAGGTAAAAGCACCATGACAAAATCCAATGATACACTCTCCAAGCCTAGAAAATAATTGTCTTCCTGATTTCATTGAGAACATACAGAGCCAGGTTGTCATGAGTGTGCAGTGTGCAACAAAAATATTATTGAGAGTACAGTCCTCCTGTCTGGGGACAGGTTGACCTCTCTCAGAGATTAAGTTATTAAGGAAATATTTTCTTTCCAAAATCTTCTTCTGAATAGCATTCTCTTTATGCTACTGAGTGAAGCACAAAAATAAACATAGAAAAATACAATTAAGCATTTTGCAATGAAAATACAAAGCTTCCTTGAACTCTTCTGATCAAAATGGTTAAATGTGCAGAATTCACTGCTTGAGCTATTAGAAAGCCTTCGATCAAGATGATCAGTCTTCTGCAAATGTCCTTCACAAATGCAGTTAATGCATTTATCAACAAGGATGCACTTTTGACAATCTGAGTTTTAGCCCACCCATCCCAGCAAGGTTGGATGAGCAGAGAACTTTATACACTGCATAGTAAGCAGATACTAAATTGATGAGTGTCACAGAAATATAAAAGATGACAAAAATAAACAATATTTTCTTTTTTTCTCCTGTAAATTTATTGACATGCACTCTACCAATGGCCATCCTGAAGTAAATCTGTCATGAGGATAACATCACGTAATCTATGTGTTTGGAGGGGACTTTGGAAGGTCTGTGGTGCAAAAGCAGAATCAGCTATGGGGTCAGACCAGCATGCTCAGGGCTTTGTCCAGGTGGGGTGTGATGACAACCTCCTTCTCCAAGTCTCCTGAGTAGGACGCTCTGCTGGACCTCTTACCAACAAGAAGGGACTCACTGGGGATGTGACAGTCAAAGGCAGCAAAGTTCAAACACAAGAAGCAAGCACACAGAGGGTGTAGGCAGGTACAGATAAACTTATACCAGCATGCTCAAACAATGTATCTGTATTCCTTCCAGGTTAAGAAAGCCAATGCCCATATGGAGTTGTATCTGTTCAGGGATGGCAAAGACAACAAGAAAGGCCTCTAAAAGTACCTAGGTAACAAAAGTAAGGTTGGGGAAAATGTGGTTCCATTGCTGAATACGATGGGGAACCACATTCCATAGGACATAAAAAAGGCTGAGGGATCCAGTACAGACAGCAAGGAAGACAGTGTCAAAAGCCTTATTGAAGTCAGGTAGACAACATCCACTGCTCGCCCCAGGTCTACCAGGCTAGTCTTTTCATCAAGGAAGTTTATCAGCTTGATTATGTGTGACTTCATGTTGGTGAAACCATTGTGTCTGGTCAGATCTGTTGTTTCTTTATTAGGTTTGCTTTTTCAAGACTAACACCAGCAATCAGAAATTACATGCCTGGGGGCTTGTTCTGACCGGGCAGCAGAAAAGCTGCACAGCTCACCAAACTGGTGGAGGTTAAACTGTCATCATCTGGTGTGGTGAGCCTGTCTGAATTTAAGAAGAGATTGGACTGTGCACTTAGGCACATGGTCTGAACTTTTGGTTGGACCTGTGCGGTGTCAGGAGTTGGACTTGATGATCCTTGGGGGTCCCTTCCAACTCAGGATATTCTATGATTCTATGATTCTATGAACAGATTAAAGCCAATAGCTAGACATGAGCGTAAAACCTGAAGATCAGTGTCTAATCAACTTTGCAAAACTATTTAAGGAAGCAAAATGGTTCCAAAAGTACCTTTTTTTTTTTTTTTTTTTTTTTAAGATAATTTTTATTAGGTTTTGTATGAGAAATACAAGAATATGGGAACGTGAATATGAGAAACAGGGCTTCAGTTTCATATACATATCATCAGATACTAGACTATAGTAAACTTTTATGAATATGTCTAGTGGATATGCCTTAAGTCTTGCCTACTCTTTCCAAAGCATTAAAAACAGTACTACAAAGATACAGCTGGAGAGATAACAGGTAGTCTTCAAAGATGTAGACGTCACCTAGGAATCATGCTTTTATGGACTTCTGTAAATGTTGAGTTTCATTTTTGCTTTCAAAAAATTCTTCACTGTTAATGAATAACAATTCAATACTTAGACTTGTTTCTCCCAAAATATTTTTGAGTATCCAGCAGTCGTTCTATTTCAATCAAATGCTCTATTTCTCTCCTGTAATTTAGTTTATAATACAGCTGTCCATCTACTTCACATGCAGTTCATTATAGCTTTTAATTTTTAACAATGCCATTGAGCTGGATGCATGAAAAAGATAATGGCTAGGCATTTGTAGTTCTTGTGGTAATGAAAAGACTGTCTTGGCTATACATTTTTAAATTATTTTTAAACATTAATGCTTTTGAAAAGAACAATTTGACCATGGTTAATCTTCCCAGGTGCTTGGCTAGACAATCACATCTTGTCTTGAAAAATACTTACATTGCTCCTATAGAATGTACACCACTTCAAGACTTGCAAACATATGTCAGTAAAAACCTGTTCTTTCAGTTTGACAGATTATGTATACCAAAATAGGTTTATAAATGGCTGCCCAGCACCTGCCCATCATTTAACTAGTCATTCCTTAAAAGGTTGTTTTAAAACTTAATCATTAATTCACATCACAGTATGATAACTCTCTTATATGTGAATTTTTATACATGAGGGAAAAAGGGCCTGGAAAAAAATTGTATATAAGTTCAGAGTTCAGTGTTTCATATCTCAGAATTAAATGTTTTAATAGAGTGGATTACTAACCGGGGCCTATATTCTCTAAAGATAATTAGGAGCCTAGCTCTCACTGATTTTAATGTGACTTAATTATCCAAGAATCTTTTAAGAATAATTAATGATATGGCATTGCAATATATACCAGAAGTGACTTGCATTTAACACAGAATGGCTTTGATCTCAAAGGAAAACTGTAGGCATGCTGCGGTCTACATATGAGAATAGTAATCTAGGGCTACTGTGCTTCGTGTGGTTAAATCTGCAGGCTGAGAGGCAAGAGAGAATACCTGAGATAATGTGATGCAGGTGTGTAATTTACTAAATTGCTGAAGTGGATGCAGAGAATGGACCAAATGGGTAAAAATAAGAAGGGAAAAAAAAAAAAAAAAAAAAAGATCAGCTGATGTGAAAAATCACAGTAATTTCAACAAAAGGCAAGAAAACAGCTTGCACTGACTGATATTCATCAACTTTCATGAACTTCCAAAAACTATATACATTATTGGAGAAACAACGGGCAGCTATTTCATTTCCAAACAGCAATCAAAAGTCTACTTTCAGCACAGAGTTGGGAGATTCAATAAGAATTAGATTTTATGAATTACTGCACTCTGAATTCTGTTATTTTCTTCTTGAAAGCTAAGAAAATTTTGTTCTTATGGAAAGAATGGATTTAAAATTATTGTGAAGGGGCATCAACAGCTATTTGTGAATCATTGCAAAATATTCTTCCTTCACAGATGAATAATAGAGACATGACAAATGCTACTTTTGTTCTTAATACTCTTAAGTTTGACAGGACTTAACTAGGATGTATTCAGTTTTTAAAGAGGTTCTATCTGTACAACAAAACTCAAATTATTTCATTACATGTTACCTTATCAAAACCAAATGTAGTGGTGGCCATAGGATATAGGAAACAGAGTAAGATATCTCTGACTATTAGTCATAATAACAGGATAATGGCCAAGATATTTTGTGAGCTCAGTATTGGATTATTTGGTAAGTATTTGAAACTGGTGACAAATATAAACAGGTGACTACTATAGCAGAAGTATACATAAACAGTATTTTATCAGATAACCTGAAAGACAGCAAAGGTACAGATAGAAACCTTAAGATGAACAGCAGGAGCTGTGCTGTTAGAGGCTACTCTATTTGCACAGCTGTGACAAAGCCAGCTTTTTATATTTTAAAATATTTTTATTTTAATATTTATATGTTACTGATACGCTTTAAGAAGTTCTAAACATTATTTTATTTGAGAATTCACCAAAATTGTGTTCATTAAAATCTGTCAGGGAAAGACAGTAGAGATATGGGAAATAAACATTTTAATGTGAAATATTTTTCAGAGCCAAATCAGAAATCTGTGGGAAAATCAAAGCTTAAATCCAGAAACCAAAATCTGAAGTGGGAAAAAAACATCTATAGATTTTTGGCCTGCACTCCTGCTCTGCCTAAGTATTCTATTTTATGGCAACTAATTTTCTTAGGAGAAAGTGTGTCAATTTCACTTTAAAAATCCCTCGGCTTTTATTGCAAGATGAAAAAAGCCAGTTCTCATTTACTTCTATCACAGTTTGTGACACTAATGTGTTACTTCAGTATGAGTTTATGCAAGCAAGAAGAAGGAAAAAAGGTCCTGACAGGCTGTGATGCAGCACCATCATCTTGAAAAAAATTTCATGAGTGGCTTTCAAGCCAAGTAAGCCTGCTCTGTAGGGAACACACTGCAGCAATGCACCATCCTCAACTAAGCAACACCGCTGCAGAGGAGAAACTCTCACAATGAGGTAAAATTCATCATTCCATTCTTCATGGATTCATCAGGGGGCAAAGGATGGGCATTGCCTTGAACATGACAGGATTTGGAGCCAGCATCAGGAAAAGGAATTTGCAGAGCTCAGTCCTGCAGATGTCACAACCATCAAGGAGATCGGTTTTGAAAAATTAACATTATTTCCAAACATGCACGCTTCAGCTTCTGCTCTCCCCCTCCAGGTTAACATAATTTTCTGGACCCCCAGGCCTTGATGTAATCGTGGCTATTCCCCAGTGATTCAGACTACTATAAAATCCAGAGAAAGATGGAGAGAACAGGGTCTGGGGTGTTGAATGGTACAGGGAGGGTTGCATTGGAAGGAGGCTCAACTTCTGCTCCTGGGACCTCTGCTAGGTGACTTGGTAGAACATATAGCACATGCAGCATGCTCCAGCAAAACAGATTATATAAAACATCCTGCTATTTATTTTTAAGTTGCACAGGTACTGCTCATGACCCATATTATAAAAAGGGAAGAGCTCTGTCTCACAATTGGACTTCATCTTGCTGCTCAGGACTTGAGTAGAAATGTCTCTGGTGCAGATGCCAACAAAGACCTTACTTCATTCTTCACTGTCCTTGTAAATAAAACAAAACATGAGAAGAGAGTTCAGAAGTTAGATAGCCAGCCAGTAGGCTTTCTTTATGTTCTCTTCAGAAAACAGATGGAATGGCTGGGCTGGAATTTGAAAGATTTAGAAATTGCTTTCATGATCTGGACATGTCAGTGTACCTGGCTTCCAATCATTGTTTTCTGTCCTGTGTAGTTAGATCACTGGTGTCTCTGTAAAAGACTGGCTTCAAATCCTGGGTCTGCCCAGTGTGGAGCACCATGGAGATGCAGCAGAGCTATCAACCACGAGGTTCTGCAGTATTATTGATAATTTTGCAGTAACTACACAAAATAGAAAGGTGGTAACAGACTGCACATGTCCACATGGCCAATCATTTAGATAGCCTGGACACTTTGAGGCTGGTTAGGGCCACGATAAAGTGAAAATCTATAATGTATCATGTGACAAAGAAAGCTGCAAAGGTGATGATTTATTTTATTTTTATTTTTGGATCAGAAAACTGAGAGCACTTTCAAGGCTAAGGTTGTGCCAGTAGACGGTGGTCTTAAATACTTGAAAGACCGAAGATCAATTTGTCATAAAGAACAAAAAATTAGGCTCATCACTAGTTTACAAATGAACTTTTTATCAAATGTTGTCCATATAATTTTTCTACTCTTGAATCTCTCCACATTTTCAAATTTCAGCCATCATGCATAGTTTATTCCCACAACAGATAAATAAAACACTATGAAATCAGCAATTGTCAGAAATAGAAGCACTGAGAGCTAAATGAAAAACCTACACATACATTTACTCAAGAATTTAGGGGGGGAAAGGCAGAGCAACCATTTTCTTAAATAAAAATAATCGAGTCTTTACTCTTTTCTTCATTTCTTGATTTTAACTGGCAGAAGGATTGACAAATATCTTTCTTTTGCAAGGTATTCCAAGCACATCTGAAAAAGGAAATATATGAGCTTGGTTAATTGCTCAGATTTCAAGCTAAACTTATTAAAGCTAAAACAGTTTGGACACAGGTCTGGCATTGCTCTGCTGCTTTGTCCATCATGCAAGAACAATTTAGTTTGTTTCAGGACTCTGTCTTTTCAAGTTCAAACAGAGCTTAGGTTGTGTTTGCTCTCTGTCCATCTGGAGAGGAGAAAAAAACAGATTTAGAGGGAATATGTGAGCGCATAGTGTGATCTGAAGTAATTCGAGTAACTGCTCCATTAGACTTCTCTGCTACCTGTGCATGTACCTGTACAGCTTAATGCAAGCAACTATAACAAAATTTGTGAACACAGCCAAACACATGGAGGGAAGAAAAGAGTGGCCCCCGTATCGCTTTGCCATTTTAATCACAGGGATGTTAAAACTGTGTCTTTTTGTCATACCACAACTTGTGCTTCCAGTCCTCAATTCAGAAAGCACAGTCTTGAGACTGAAAGCTTTGCTTAACAAAAGCTCTCTCAGCAACTGAAGATAGAATTACACACATAAATTTTCTGTCATTCCAGTCAAAAAACAACTCAAGGTCATACTTCAGCAGTACAGAGGCAGTGATGTTTTTTCAGTCATCATTAGAATTCACAGTGCTATTTACATCTGTGATGCTCAAACAATTTTCCGAGGTTTCTGACACTTCGAACCAGGAAACCAAGAGCAAACTGGCACCCTCTGTTTGTCCTTGTATACTACCTATACCAGTTCCCTTGGTTTTCTACATCTGCAAACAAAGCTAAACAAAAAAATTTACAACCTGAGTCTGTAAGATGTAAGATGTAAGCAATAAATCTTGATGTTGGAAAACAACATAAAGCATACTTTATCAAGGACACAGCTACCCAATGGGAAGCGAAAAGTGGGTAAGTGGAAAATACCAACACATTTTAAGCAAAGCCAGAATAGGATGCATGTACTCTGAAACTTTTTCGTAAAAAGATGCTTATTATGAAATCAAGGTCTAACCTGTTTCTTCATTGATGACAGTTAATGCATTTCAGGTTATGTAATACAAGAAAACAGCATTCTCAATATTTCTACCAGTGTCTTGAGACATTTTCTTATACCTCTTGCTGAGGAGCTGACAACTTCTCAGCTTTTTTTTCACTGTTTTTTGGTAGCAGTCTCTATCCACAACATTATTGCACATTAGAGTAAAATATAGGTAAAGGCAGCAGACCACATGCTGTAGCCAGAAGCAATGGGAGATCTGCAAATCATTTGCCTAGGGCCATTTATTCATCTGAAAGATTTAAATGGAATAGGCTAGTCCCTTTAAATCTGACAATTGGTCATTGTTTCCCAGCACAAACTGAGTCTAAAACATTTGTCAGAAACCTGTTTAGTGGGGAACTGATTATTCTGCTCTGTATGTAACCTGGATGCCTCTTACACAATTACTGTGTTACAGATGCTAATGCATTATCCTATCACCTTTCATTAACAATGTATATTATCATCTCTCCTATAAAACTGCACTTAAAGATCACTTTCATCAAAGCTCAAAATCTTAAAAGCGGTTGTAGCTTTCCACTAATTTTTCTTTTTTTTTTTACTACCTTTACACTGAAACTTGTTTTAGATGCCCATTTTTAAGAGGAGAAATGCATCACATCAAACCTATTTGCACTTCTGCGTTTTCACATTCGAATGCAACTTGCATAAAAACACAAAACCCATGATAAATGCTGCCTTAAGACCTAAAAGATCTACATTTTCCTCGAACAAATCTCTGTATCTCAATTACAAAAGGCACCACTGTCATACATCAGATCAGGAGGATAAACAGGACACAGACTGCCAATGGGGTCAGGGCACAAATGCAGAGCTCCACGATAAACACAAGTGCCCACCAGCACTATAACCACAGCAGTCCAGTGCCACTTCTATTGGTAGATGAAGCTAGGCACAGAGCTACACTACACACATTTTATAACCAACCTGATAATTTTGCACAGCTCTTGCAATGTTCAGCATGGCATAATTAGTACTGTGAACAACAAAGACACATGTTGGCTTCTCATCTCTAAATTTGTTCCTTTGTGTTAGACTATGTGATGCACTCAACAAAAAGCCCAGATGCTTTTAAACAAGGAACATTTGAGGGCTCTGGGCAGCATTTGTGGGTTAAATGCATACAATCCAGATACAGGCTGTTGCAAGGCATAGGAGTTTCCAGCACAGTAAAGCAGTAAAAAGCACTTTACCACTTACTGAGCTCTTTCTGGAAAACTGTTTAACCTTCTGATTGAAAGAAAGCATATTTCTCAAAAAAGCAGTTGTTGCAGAGGATGCACTTTTAGATAAATGAAAGTCAAATGGCTCTTGAGTTTATTTTAATGTTTATTGACAAAATTCAATTAGGAGCAGTACATGTAAATGCTAATGCACTCAGTTATGTTTAAGCTAGTGTGAATATATAATCCTCTTACAGTCTAGATGATTTAATAGACACTCTACTGAACAATCTTGCTTCTTTCCCCACAGGTAACAGAGTTGAATATTGCAATCCACAGGCACAGGATTTAACTGGTCTGGAGGCCTTAAACTGAAACATAGCTGGAATGATGCCACTTGGAAAAAGTTATTTCTTATGCACAAAATATTTAACATTTGAAGCTCACCAAACTCTTTTGCAGAGACAGCTCTCTGAGAAGAGCTCTGTGCAAGGAACTAACACAAATCAAATTAGTGCACTGAAGCTAAATAGGACAAATGTAATTTGATCTCTGAAAAGTTTTTCAGAAAGTCATTAAAACAAAATTTTACTCCTCCTTTTTAAAAAAGAAAAATCTAACTAGGGATGACTACAAAAACATGACATTGGATTCCCAAAGGTAGGAGTCACAGAGCTCCATTCATAGATAGTAAAAAACCAGCCTCCCTTCAGATTTTTTTAAAAAATTTGCCAGCTCTTTGAAATAGTTTTGAAAACTATGCAATACATACATTTTATTTTATTTTATTTTATTTTATTTTATTTTATTTTATTTTATTTTATTTTATTTTATTTTATTTTATTTTATTTTATTTTATTTTATTTTATGATTGAAAATCCAGGCAATGCCCTGTATGATTCCAGTTCTGTGCTATCCAATGTTATCCAATTGGAAATGGGCACCAATGAAACTGATAGCTATGTCAAGAACCAGTGAATAGTTTATTGCATAGCAGGACTAAATCTAAGGATTTTCTATTTTAACATAAACTTTTTTTTTTCCTTTTTTTTCTTTTTTTTTTTTTTTAACATTTTCCAGAGAAACCATCTATCTACAGATTTTTTACAGACTCAAAGTCCAACTTCTTCCCTCTGAAACTGATGAACAATTTTAATCATATCTTATTCTGTCACAGTGCTTATTCATGCATGCAGAGGTATCCATAATGCAACACTATTTTAGGAGAGCAATAAAGACAGAAAGTTTTCCCTCGACCTCAAACGCACTCCTATAGCTCAAAAGATGGATTTAGAATTTCAAACTAGCTGCAGTGTAAGTTTCTTAAATGTAGCATTTACCAGCCATCCCTAGGAGGAAAATGCTAGCAGACCTAAGAGGTCAGAACATGCAGACTATGCACCTTATGGAAATAGCAAAGAGATTTGAAAGCAGTATATTGAAAATGGAGGGTGGCTGCCCATAACGAATCAGTAATATATTGATGCTTGGCACTTTTCATGGTCCATGATACAACTTCTTAATTTTCCTTTTTCACCTTTTTCCACTTAAATCTACATAAAATCTTTTAAAGAGAAAAAAAAAAAAAAAAAAAAAAAAAAAAAAAGTAAGAACCTTTGCTACGGAACTTTTCCAAAAACTCCCCATTTTCCTTGCAGATTTCTGTTTGAACTTCAGAGGATTCTAGAATAGTTTTAATGGGAAAATAACAGGTTTAAACACAAAATATTTATCACTTCAGGCTCACAAGCCTCTTACACAGAGACAGCACTCTGATAATAGCATTCTTCCCTTTCAAGAAGAAATACTGTTTTCAACTTTCCCATTTCAAATAGTAGTACACTACTAAATTTTTTCATTTCCTATTCTTACACCTAATTAATATTTATTGGCTTGTTTTTGTGTGTGTATTTTGGTGTTTTGCTTTTTGTGTATGTGTGTATTTTTCTTTTCCCCTCAACATTACAGCAATATGTAACGTGTTACTCTCTCAGCTTTCACCCAGAGAAGTGATAAGTTTCTAGCCTTCACAGCTCTAAGTAAACTTCCTCAATATAGCAGCGATACTAGCTTAAAATCCTGGAGGCATGTATAGATAAAAATGTCTCACATTTAAAGTTAAAAAATTGAGTACCTATTTCACAATGTTTAATAAATTTCCATGGCAGTCTTGAAACAGCTGAACTAGAAGTGGTCAGGTAAAGTGAAAAATTTGACAAGTTTCTGCTGTGCATTATAAAAGATGCAAGCTCCATTATTGCATTAACAGCTCAAGTCTCTGAGCAGACATCTAGATAATTACTTACAGTATTGGCTATATGACACAGGCATATGTAAACGAATAGCAATTTAACCTAAAAATGACCAAAAAATACCAAAGCAATTAGAGTTGGAAGATACTCTATCAGTGGAAGGCTATACCAAAAATACTTTCCTAAATTTCCCTTGGCATTTTTATTTAAAAGAAGGACGGTTCTTAGAGTTTACCAGCTGTAAATACTCAACTCAGCTATGTAGGCAAAGCAGTATAATATTTTCTGGTATAATAAGCATTTGTCCAAACAGCAATGAGTCATAAAGTGTAGAAAAAATAAGTACCACAAACACAACTGAACTTAATGTTTCATTGTTTGCTCTCATCACTAAATATCCAGTACTGCTAACAGGAGTTAACATATTTTGTGTGTTTCTAGCATGCATGCTTTCTAAAAGGTCTGTGAGGACCTTCCCAGTTAGCACCTCTTAGCAACCTCTTTGTACACATCCTTCAGGTTGGAAGTCCACAACTCCAGCTAAGACATCTGGGAGCTGCTAATGAGACCAGTCCTTGCAATTATACTTGCTTAAAAGATTAGACCTATGTGGTTTGTTTTATGTTTTATAGCACAGCTTCCCATTTTAATAATTGGCTTTGTTACCCCAGCAGCAGAATTAAAACTGTGTGTCTTCCTTTGGTTGCTGCATTATTCATGAGCATGGTGCTAAGTGTGTGTTTGCCACGGCATCATTGCTCTGCTTGCTCCTCCAGGGAGCTCAACAGGAACAACCTCTGCTCTGCTTAAACTATCTGAGCAAAATTATCCCCAGTCTTGTCTTCCTGTTGCCTGTGGCAATTTTCTGGTCTTGTGGCATACAAGTTTCTTTAAAAAGCTCTGACAGTTTGACTTTAATGCTGGTGATAGAATAATAATAAAAAAAATAATAAGAAGAAAACAAATTTTCTTCAGATTTTGTTGCACTCAACTGTACAACTTCAAAATGTTTCTTCAAAATGAGCCTGTCACTCAGACATACAGAGAAAGAGGAGGTGGTTGACAGTACAGTCACATCAGTCACATGGCACACCAGTGACAGGAATGTATGAGGGAAAGATGAATGACAAATGCAAACTACAAAAAAAAAAAAAAAAAAAAAAAGTTTGACAGGGATATACTAGAGATTTTTGCTAAACTTTTGTTTAAATCTGTGCTACAGACATTGAGTGTGTTGTCCTTGATATATAAAACAGAAGGTATAGAAAAGATCCAGACTGAGTGAATTTGTTTAAAGAGTTTCTCTGCAATTTAACCATTGTTTCTGTGTTCAAAATCCCTTACAGTTGAAGATTCAATAAAATTTCCTCCTGTCATGTCTGTAGTCTGTCATTTATGTTTATATTTCACTTACAAGTTTACAATAATCTGATGTGATAGATATGGCTTGGTAACCTTTTCCAATGAATTTTAAAAAATAGTGACGTGCTTTTTTGGAAATAAAGCATGAATGCATCAACTCTTTGTATTTTTATTGTTTCCCAGAAAAAAAGACTAACAACAAAGATCTACTAAAATGTTGTCGTACAAGTGGTTACAAGAGGAAGGGGTAGCCTTTGCAGCAGTGTGGGCAGGGAGAATCGTTCACAGTGCTGGCATGCCAACAACAAATCTGGGCTGGTTTTCGTAAGAAGACAGACCTGAGCCCAGTGGTCACTGGGCAGAGGCTGTCTTCACAGCTTTGTTAACAAGGGTCTGAAGAAGGGTGTGATGGCAAGCACGAAGGAGCCATCACTCAGAACATACTACCGCACAAACAGTATATTAGAACAGGTATCTCTTTAACTAATTCAGAGGGAAAAATATTATTAAAAGGTTATTTGCCCTGAGGGAGACTTATTAGGAATATTTGCCAAATACAAATGGACTGTTGAACTATGCCCAAACACTGTGATGGAGATTGCTGTTGAATCTGTTGGCGATTTCATTCCTGTAATGGCCAGATGCCCAAATCAAGCATCATGCATACATAATTCTCATGGCAACGTTGTCATTTAATATTGCAGAGTGACCAGTAGTCTCATAAAGATAGGCAAAAAGTGCTGACTTTTTAAAAGGATGTTGATTCTTCCAGCAGCCATTTCTTTATGGCTCTACATAAAATGTTAATGCCATGACATTTGTAGAAAGCTTAAATCATCATAATGAAACAGTAGCAGTTATTGAACTAATTCATCCCAGCATGTTTCACTGCAGATCTTTTATCAGTGGTTTTAACATAATGAAATTATAACAAGAAAAATGTGTAGTTTTCTGGTGAGAGTTAACCATACGCAATTTTGTCTGTTTATTTAAGAACCCATATAGTCCCTGTCACATAGTAGCTGAACTCCTGCCCTTAGAAACTTACATTATTTTTCTTTCACAGATCTTTATTTCCTTAGCAGGTAAGTGAAATATTTCAGAATTACTTCAATGGGGAGAGAGTCTGTGAAAACAGGATTATCCCAAAGTATTCAAGGAACTCCCAAAAGTACTGAAAAACAACAGTCAGATGGAAAATGACATTATAGTGTGATTTGAGACTTCTTTAATTTCATGCAGAGTATGATGCAAATGCATCTGGGTACAGGAACAACACCTGAAAGAGGAAGAGCTAATGGGGTGCAATCTGTCTCTTGCACAAAATATCTGCAGAATGAACCCATCCACAAAGGCAAGTTAAACCAGATGAAATTCTGCTACTATTTCAGCAAAGTATAACATGATGGAGATTATTGCAGGAAGTATAAAAAGTTGAACCTCAAGTTCTTCTGCTCTGGAGTGATAAGAGACAAATAGACCACTACTCCAAAATATTTTTTGCAAGATTATTTTGCCATTAGTAGGCTTTGCATGTTTCTTTTTCTTTCTTTACTATGAAACAAACAAAAACTTGCAGAAATTCTACCAGTTTCCTAATCAATCAAGAATTCCAAATAAAAGGGAGAGGCAAAATCAGATGAAACGTTACAAGCTGATGCAACCTAGTTTCACAAGCACTTTACACTACTGGAACCAATGATGCACACTCATTTCCCTACCATTATCTCTGTCTTTTCACTTCCTCTTGTTTAGTCCTAGAGAAATCAAAATGCTATTCAGCTTTTCAGCAGTGCTCTCACTCCTGAGATGAAAATGTGGGAAAGCCTATTAAAAAGTCACTATTAAGAAAATAAAAACAACTGTTACAAAGAAGGTTTGTACCAAGGTCTTTGGTGTAACAAATCTTAACTGAAAACTGTAAAGACTGCAGAGTGAAAACAGATGAAGGTTCCCCAAAATAAAACTATGACAGTTGTCATGTATAATCCTCTTTGTGAGTCTGCACAATCCATATCTGTGAATCTCGGTGTCAAAGAAAATGCAATAAGAAAAGTGATCAAACCATAAATATGTGTTCATAAATGGGAGTCCACAGGCTTGTTTTACATGTTTATGTATTTATAGATACATATATGTAAATATGTGTGTATATATCTATATGCATATAAATGACTGTCTGTATAATTAAAGTTATAGTTATATAAGTTATACATACTTCTATATATCATTATGAATACTCTTGTCAAAATCTACTATAAGGGCTCAGGAAGTGGGAGGAAATGACCACGCCAATACTATATAGGTTCTTAAAGATTAATTGTAAGGAAACTAGCCTAGTAAACTATCAGAATAATTACAAGAAGGGAAGTACATTGGGTTACAGTAAGTGAAGAGAGAGAACCTGAAATACTAAATCAGTGTCCAAGTGTACCATTCAGTAGGCACTAGTTTCTGTTGGTGCTACTACTGCTATAGGCGTTGCCTTAGTAGGAAGTGGGAATTATTTTTAGATTAAACACTGAGCCAGTGAAGTAGCTTGAGGTGGAGAAAGTTTCTCTGCTTTTCACTTGCATAATGCCGAAATTCAGCTTTACGAAACGTGTGTACATAAGACAAGCCTTGACACAAATAATGCTTGTGGCCTGTATTTGAGACAAGCCCTTTGAGTCAGCAGAGGAAGCAAAGAAGGAAAGTGGAATCACAGTACTGAATTTCCATCAGTTTAACCTACTGATGCACACCTGAATGTCTGGGTCACTGTTTTCAACTGCCAGGCAAGTTTCTGAAAACAAACAAAAGCAAAACAGAATCACAGAATCACAGAATTTCTAGGTTGGAAGAGACCTCAAGGTCATCGAGTCCAACCTCCAACCTAACGCTAACAGCCCTCCACTAAACCATATCCCTAAGCTCTACATCTAAACGTCTTTTGAAGACTTCCAGGGATGGTGACTCCACCACTTCCCTGGGCAGCCTGTTCCAATGCCTCACAACCCTTTCAGTGAAGAAGTTCTTCCTAACATCTAACCTAAAACTCCCCTGGCTCAACTTTAGCCCATTCCCCCTCGTCCTGTCACCAGGCACGTGGGAGAACAGGCCAACCCCCACCTCGCTACAGCCTCCCTTGAGGTACCTAAAAAGAGCGATAAGGTCACCCCTGAGCCTCCTCTTCTCCAGGCTGAACAAGCCCAGCTCCCCCAGCCGCTCCTCGTAGGACTTGTTCTCCAGGCCCCTCACCAGCTTCGTCGCCCTTCTCTGCACGTATGTAATATGTTTAAAACAAAACAAAATGAAAACAAAAACAACAAAAAAAGGGGGGGGGGGAGAGAAAAAAAGAGAAAAAAAGAGAAAAATGAAAAACAACAACAAATAAACAAAACAAACAAACAAACAACAGCAACATGGGTCTGTCTCAGTCCACTCTCCTGTAGCTCCCGTTGTTGATCTCCCGCTAACATACCACATACAAACTTTATATCTCACATAGAAGATGAGATCTTTAATCTTGGACCAAGTGAAGCATCTTTTATAATGTAACACCTACAGTGAAAGAATTAAATTAAATTCCTGCCAACATTGACCTAGCTCCTAAATCTTACAAATTGCAGATGTTCCCTCTTGACTTAATTCTACACCATTTCTCAGAAAACTGATTATTTTATTGCTACAAACTTAATGTCCACCAACTTTACTCTTGGCACCTCTCACAAGATGTTTAGGGTGAGTTGCACCAGAGGGATAGGTTAAGTTCCTGAGTAACACTGGTATTAGGTCAAAGAAAGACAGCATTAGAGAGATGAGCCATGAAGCAAATCCTTCTCTTAGCCCACTAAGTGAGAATATATATGTAGTTTCTTGTTACTCTGCAAGACTTCTATATCTGAGTGCTGCTCTGCTGAATTTTGACATCGTAGTTCAATTTGCATAAGGATCATTGCTATCCCACAGACATAAGAATTTCAAAGGCTTTTTCATAGCAACTGAAAAAAATGCAAATACCAGCATTTGCCCAAGGCATTAATGTCATCAATCAGGCAAACCACTCACCAGCAAAGCCAGGTCTCGAGCAGGAGGCTTACTGCTTGCATGAATGTACCAATTTGTGTATGTCCACACTCATGCAGCATCTTCTAATGCCACATGACTCTGGTCATGAGGGAGCCCTGTGGAGATAAGACGTGGTTGTGTGTCATTATCCATGTTCATGTTGCCTTTCTCCAGTGAGAGTTTTTGTGAAAATGAGAGTTTTGTGAAGCCTAAAGTTGAGAATAACTCTGCTCTGGGAGTCTGCAAGGCAACACTCAGGTACTCTAAACCCAAATAGTTGGAATTTTACAGGCATGGAAGTCAACTTTTAGTCAGATTGAATTTAGATTTAACACACTTCATGTGTCTGCTTCTAGTATATCAAGTAAAGCGTTGTACTAATAAAAGAACACACAGGGTGCAACTTTTCTTTTGAAGCAGTGGTGCTACATGCAAATAGGTAGTGCTAATGCAGATTGATTTATTACAATACAAAGTGTCTAGACAGGGGGATAAATCATGATAGCTTGCGAACAATAACCAAGTTTTATTGTTGATGTTTTTTTGTTTGATTGTTTGTTTTGTTTTTTGTTTTATCATTTCTATGCACCACAAACCACAGCCAATTTAATCTGCCTGCAAGCATTTGCGCTAAGATGAGAATGCATGTGCTTGAGAAAAAGACTGAGAGAGGGAGAGGAGGGCATCAGGGAAAAACCTTTTCCCACAACCCCAGCAGAAGTCTCACTCCAAACGTTGGATGAGGGGCAGTTGCATCAAGCCCTAGCTTGGCATTCCCTCAATACTTAGCAGAGCAATTCAGTACCAGCTAAGAAACAACTTAATCTCACATGATTAAAAATGGAATTAGGTAGTGCAAAGCTGAATTCTTCTATCAGAGTCCACAGTTGCTTTTTAGACTTTCTGTTTCTCTGCACCATGCACATGGTTAAAATTAGCCTGCTCAAGAGAGATTATAACAGGGCAACCTTCATTTCTGGCCATCCCCAAATGCTTCCTCACAGGGGATAACTTCATTGGAATAAATAATGAGAAAATATCCTTCTAAAGACTGACGGTATCCTTTCTCCTATTTTGCTGTTGCTTGTTTGTTTGTTAGTTCTTAAATAAAAGTTGTAAAGCACCATTCTTTAAAAAATATATAGTTTAATAATAATAAATGTAACAAAAAGAGTAAGTAAAATTGGAGGGGGAAGTAAGCTGTATCCCACTTGCTAGATGATGCAGAAATGATAAGAATATCTACGTGAAGAATAAAACAAATATTTTAATTATACTTTTTCTATGCTTTTAGTGTTGGTGATGAATCTCTGTTACTAACAATACTAGCGTGCAGTAGAAGGAAATGAAGTGAATGTCCTCTAAAAGAAAATTATTCGCACACATATATAAAATTTGGGTTGAAATATGACCAGCCAAGTGCCAGAGCAACTTAATGTATCAGTGCCAGAGCAGACTGTGGTGTCAATGGAATTCAGTCAGGCTAGCCACATTTCAGTGTTGCCTAACAAGCAAGGCACAGAAATGCCTCAACAGCAGCAGTCCTTATTTCGTTGCCAGAAAGCTAATACAGTCAACATTAATCAAGTCAAAAAACAACTTAGTCAATCAAAGACACTAGCTTCTTTTGAGCGAGGAGTGTGCTCATTACACTCTTTGTACCTACAGATCTTCAGACCTAAGACTTTGGAACTGGGGTTTGTCCTATTTTAGTAGTTTTCTGACACTGATTTTTAAGTCTGAAGTCTCGAGTGATTCAACAATAAATTCAGAAAGTATTTCAAAGCTCCTGAAGCCTCCCCTTTTCTATTTTAATTTTGTGGGCTGGGACATAACTGTCCATAAGTAATTATATGTGACATATAAAGGAACAGATGTCAGCTCTTCTAGAGGCCCTTTACTAAGCTAAAATTATGATTAATGCTAAGTAATAAAAACAAAATAAATTACATGTGGAGGCTCTATCTAAACTGCAGAACTCAGAAGTTCACCCCAGTTCCTGGGCATGGATGTAAATCTGACCATTTCAGACTCATTTTTGGGTTACACAGCCTACTGCCTCTGCCTCAGCACAAATGTTGCTTTAGATGAGAAAGAAACACATTGCTCCATAGAATTAAACTGCAGTGCTGTGCAACATAGCTTCCTTAGGTTAGAAAATACTTGCAAGTGCACCACATATCTATTCTGTACTGATTACTCTGTATATTCAGAACATATGTAAATAAACACTGAAACAAATTTGCAAAGGAGTGAATGTTGAAAACAAAGGAAAAATGGGTGTAGCCTTAAATATTAGGCCAGTGATAAACCTTTTTTTTTTTTTTTTTGCTATTTATTATATTCATCAGACTGAGCTAAGCCTTAGTGACAGTTTTGAATTCATGGCTAGGGAAATGAAGGTCCCTTGTCTAACAAGAAAGGCAGATATTAGCAGAACAGCCAATGTGCTCCATTATGCAAGTGTTTATGTTAGAAGACAACCTTTAAAAGAGAAGCATCTTTTGAAATCCCATTTGGGCCTCTGGCACAGATAGGGCATGGAACAGTTGTTATTGGTCAAACGAAATATTTGATCAACTAGCCCAACACTTCCAGTTTAAAGGTACTGTTCCCAGCTACACAATATTACAAAATCTGCACTTCACCAAAGCTTGCATGAGGCTGTTGAATATTACAGAGTTCTCTAAGAACATTTAGACCAGCTGTCATTTTCTGCCTGGATCACGGGGGTCATTTAATGGGAAAGGGTGTGACTGTTCGGAATAACTGCTTCACCAAAGTGACTTTATTGCATCTGCATGCATGGTGGATGCCACAGCTTGAGATGAAACAAACAGTTGCACCCAAAACCCCAGGTCTATACCAACTTGATGTCCAGACAAAAGCTCTGTTGTATTGCATTCATTTGTGTTTTAAAAGAGGGATCAGTATGACTTGTGATGCTCATGGAAACTTAAGAGAGAGAAAGGTTATCTTACCTGGAAAAGAGTAAGCTATTTCTTAGCTAGCATTCACATCACCCTGGGAGATGCGTAGCCAAATGTAGTTTCAGAAAAGCTGAATGGTTAATAAGCTTAAACTCCCTTTGTGGAGTCTGAGTAGGTACATATATACTTGATAAATTTCAACCCTTCTGTAGTGGTGACAAAAAGGCATTACTAACAAAAAGTCAAGGCAGAAGAAAAGCCCTAATTATAAACATGGTGATCTAAACAGGAAAGTTGAATGGAATCACATGAATAAAAAAGATCTGCCCTTCTTAGATAAAACACATAAAATATTTTTCTTACAAACTATTCCAATTCATAAGGTAACTGCTGTAATCTAATACTTACATGAGTTTTATCAGAAGAATGGGACCCAAACTTTTCTCTTGTTTTATCTTTATATGTTAAAATATAATTAATTAATTTCCTTGTTATTCTTGTGTAAATGAGAGTAGAGTTATCTTCTTATCTTCTTTGAAATGAAGACAAACACACAAAAATATTGCATTTCATCATACAATGTTAAAGCAACATCATCAACAGCTTCTGTTACCTCAGGGACCAGTGTAAGCATCTCACCCCTGTGAAACACAGCCAGCTTTGCATTTTTAAGTGTGAGTAAATTGTAGTCTAAGTTTGTATGGTGCTTATATCCCAGAGAAAGTAAAAGCAATTCAGAACATCTACTAACTGTAAGACAGGAAGCTGTTTCAGATGAAGCATTTGGCAGACCTGGTTGTTTATACATATATGCCAGGCTTAAGAAGTGACAACAGCATTACCTGGGAGTTCAGTGCAACATTTTTTCTGGCAGCATTCATGCTGTCCAGTTAAAATAAGTTATGTTTTTTTTCAATGTCACTATCTCCGCTAGTAACTTTACACACCTTGAGAGTTAGCATTGACTTGGAGACCTATTCCCAGGGGTATCCTTAAAATTTCCTTAAAACTCTGCACAAACTTTTAGGTACTTTCTAGTCAGTAAGTCTGTACAGTGGTATTTCTGTGTTTTGTCTTGTCTTGGACAATAAGACCTGAGACGGCTTATCCACAGTCTTTACCAATACAGTTTTGTTACACCAAGTAACCCATCAAATTCTTTACGTGCTTTTACCTTTTGCTTAACAAGGGAAAAAGAAAGGAACCTGGCGTAGGTCACAAATTGGCCCTGCTCCTATTTACCTCAGTGGCAAAGGAGCAGATGAATTAAATACACATCCTAATGTTCTTGACATTTCCTAATTTACTATCACCATCACTTTAATGCTGGGTGCAATTTTAGCACTGGAAATCTCATATAGGAGAAACACCAAAGGGTAAATGATTAATTCTATTTGTAAGTTGCATTTTTGGGATGCTGGGACACACTTTTTCCTACTTTATCATCTTGAGGAAGATCATACTTAGCTGTAATCCTACCTTGGATTTAGCAGAGGCTCATGGGACTTCATTTGATATTTTGATCAAAACAATTCTGTCTCAATGTTTTCCAGCAGGCTGGGGTGTAATCTAAATGAAGATCCTGATATAAAAGGGTTATTAAGTAATCCTCCTGAGCTAGCTGAAAGACAGCATGACCAAGCAGCTGCTACAACAGTGTATGGTTTTTGATGAAATCCAGTGTGATTTAAGCATGAGCTCACTGGCCAGGTCCTTGGGGCTGTGGAGACTCAGGAGGTCTCTCATCTCCAGAGACCACACATTTGCTGTTTTTTAAGCAATCTTTCTTATTCCTACATTGTTTTCATCTATACAGTACAAAACACTATGTAATATTTAATTACAATGCCATTAAAACAGAAGTACAGTGGTATTTGGAGGCTAAAATTCTTCCTTAAATTGAGTTGGTGTCTAGTGACCTTTTAGTGTTTTTTATGTCCTGAGTTGCATGTCATTACCAAAAGGCAGAAGGAAATGGAGGGAAACATTTGAGGTATCTGAAGGAGGGCCTCAGAAAGAGATTAACAGCATACACAAAAAGACCTCCAGGAAAAGCTGATGTTTTTATACATATAAAATATACATATAAAATATACGATACAATATATATAATATATCCAATGTACAATATATAATACAATAATACAATATACAATATAATATACAATAAACAGAAGATATTCTGTTTATTGCTGACTCATTTTTGCTATTGCAGCTGGACATACATGTAAGAACTAATGAAAATTATTGTGGGTTTTCAAAAGTCATGTTTGGTTTTTTTTGTTTGTTTGTTTTTAAAGACAATTACACCTGACATATTTTAAAATGAATTAAGTGGAATGGCCTCTCTGAGTGTTATGCTGTTATGCAGTTTGGCCTTTTGATTATGTGCTTTTAAAAAGGTAGTGCTTTGAGAATAGTTAGTGCAATGTTCGAGTTGTTGGATTTGTTGTTGTTGTTTTCCTCATTCTCCCCCATGTGAAACAAGCCTGAATTTCAAATAACATATTGAAAGAAATCTGACTATAAAGTTTGGTCCAAAGCATGTACACCTCTGGTGCATTCTGTTTGCCACATAGAAAGACACTTCTGTAATTTCCTCTCCATTCATACAATTTCCATGGTATGTCAGACCTTTTATTTAGTTATTAAAACAGTGGTGTTTGCATTTAATTCTCAGCTCTGTTACTGACTCGTTGATGAGTTTTTTCCACATCATGCACATGTCTGTGTTACAAAGGGTGAATATCTTCATATTTTATAAAATGTGAACAAGTATAAAATTGGAGTGATCTACATTAGAATTCTGTATATCTCACCATAAAATTGAGCTTGTGATTGTCTTCAGAGAAATGTTTAAATATTCAGATGACATTTCATCATGGTCTTTAAAAGATTATGAAGCTGAAATTCCTAGCTTTAGGGTTTAAAGTAAAAGCAATAGTCAGTATCAATCAGGTACTAAAATCTGAAGGATTTAACCAAGAAATAAATAAAGTAAAGCTCAAACTTTTATCTGGCAAGTTTCTGAAAAGTGCACGATGGCTTACTGATGAGTTGTACTCTTACATGCTTTAACTGGAGGAGCTTTAAGCTTCTTGCCAGAAGAACCTACTTATTTCTAGTGTGTATTGCTACAGTTCAAAAATCTAGTTGCTCAAAGTGTATATATTTAGAAAATCAAGACTTCAGAGAAGAATAGAATGAGCCAGCCATAATGACTGGGGCTAGAACAATGCAGTCATTAAAATAATGCATTGTTATACTCAAATGGCATTTCTGATGACATTTTTCCAAGACCCCAAGGAATTTACCTACTTCTACCTAAAATAATAAATATATATATGTGTGTGTGTATCCTCATCTGTGTTTCTGTTATCTTCCTTGGGAGAATTCCACATAGTCTATTAATTTTTGTCTGCAACATATGTGTTCTGTAATTTTTAATAAATTGCTGCCTTAATGCATGGATTGTTTTCAAAATACTGTTATTCTGCTAATTCATTTTACAGGCAAAACAGCAAGGGGGCAGTTATGTTCTGTAGACATGTGTGCTTCTATACTAATATTTAGTTAAGAAATATGCCTAATGTAATATGTTTTATAGAAAGGACATATCAGGACAATAAAAATGAAGTGTAAGGAAACATCACACAATTATTGGTTTTTGTTTTGTTTTGTTTTTGTGAATTAGATCACACACATCTCACATCAATGCCATGAGAATAGCTTGTATGAAGTACACTCCTGTCATCCAAAAATAGCTTAGCACCTATCATCCATGTATTCTTGGATCCAAGGAAAAGAATTCCCTGTACATGATTAGCAAACCATCCTTCCTTTTACATGCAGCTTAGAAATATATTCAGGGAACAAAACCTGAATGAAGATTGTGCACAGCTCTTGACATAAGTAGGCCAGCTTTAATAAAATGATATATTAAACAAGAGGCCCTGTCAAAATCTTGACTTGAAAAGACTAAAACTTCTTCCTCTTTATCAGGAAGTCATAATTACACAGTTTAATTTTCAATTTTTAAGCCAGGGGAATCACCTCCCCATTTTTCTAAATTTGATTAATAGGCTAACAAATGTTTAAAAGTCAGAAGTAGAGATTTCAGCAGCAGTGCAGGTCACTTGCTACAAACTCTCCTCACCTCCATCCCCCAACCACTGTAATATCCTTTCTCTGTACCCTGAATCTGATAGAGTCCTACCTATGGAAGGATAGTCACCTTCAAGCTTTGTTTGTAAAAAACACTCTTTTCATGAATTTCCTACTATCTTCCTTTTCAAGTTAGCATAAACATCCAAAATGCAAATTGGAGCCCAAGCTTCTGTCAAAGTTCATGGAACTGAAATCTCACACACAGCTGTAGGGAAAGCTATGAAAAAATACAAAAGTTTTCAATTTCTTTAAGCCAGTGAGAATTTTGTCCTGATTTCACGAGAACAAAGAGTTCTACTCCCAATATCATGTGATTGGACAAACTAGGTGGACTGGACCGGTGTTGGATTTGGGTGCAGGAGGATTAGTTTTGGTTTTACTGGGTCTTTCCTGTGCTTGTAAAAATAATAATGCCTTACTGCTACTGCATTTCATTTACCATTTAGAACTTCCTTCAAGGAAGTAAAATAACCCAAGTAATACATGCTCAGTGATGACCAGTCTGAAGAGAGACTTATGAATAAGATAGGAGATGCTTTTAAATCTCAGTAAGGTTAATGTTTACACACCGCAACATGGAATCAGTGAATTTTCAGAAATTGTGCTGGCAAATAACTCTTGTAATTTGCATTAAAACATGTATTTCCTTGCAGTGCTTTCATGGTCAGGGAGAAAGCCAGCTGTATCCTTTTCCTTTGGAAGAAAACATGGGACAGGTTTCCAGAATAATGTAAGCAAGGACTTTTATGAAATAGAATTTCATGTTCTACATTTATATGTTCCTTTAAGAAGGAAAATCATTCATTTCAGTAGTAATTAAAGACCTTTTTATATATTACTGAATTAACAGATTTACTTTTTCGTTTGTTACTGGATTGTGCTTAGAAGTGAATAAAAGGAAATAATAATTAAGTAATAGAAATTCAACAATGAAAATATTAATGCTTATCAAATATTTCTTAAACTGTAAAAGAATGTATTAAGCAGAATATAATAAGCAACTAGGTGATCCAAAACTGACACATAAAAGAACTGACAACAGCTTTTGTATTTGGCTGCTTACTTTATATTCTGCATGGACTTGCTGATCTCAGCATGCTGACTTTATAAAGCTAAGCAGTTGCATATGAGCGTTGTGCTCCAGGCTCAAGAAAGAGCTGGTTCCTAGAAAAATCATGAACTTAAACTTATTTGGAAGAGCAACTACAAAACTTAAGTGTTGGTGTCTTGGTTAGCTCAATGGGTCACATTCAGATTTTCATTCACATCAAAAAATGTATTTAAGACATCTTCCCCTGAGAGCCTGAGATACTTAGCCAAAGCCCTGAGCTTATCATGCCTCAAAGAGAAATCCTATTGTAATAAAAACATATCCTATCTCATAATAAATAACTGGAACAGAGATCGCAAGGGTTAACACTATATCAGTGTTTTAGGACTAGGCTAGAACAGGTCTGGTGATAATAATCAAGTATTTTGTTTATCAGTGTTGACAGTCTCCTTCCAAGAAAGAGTCTATGGAGTTGGTCAACTCATTTCTTTCTGTTCTTTTCCAACTTACTCTGTGTTCCCAAATGTATTAATACTAGCCTCCAAGAAAGCTGAAATAGTAGAACTAAGCTAGTATTCTCCTTCAGTACCAATACCTTTGATTAAATTCAAAAATTAAATAAGTTATTTTATTCAGTCACTGAAAAATGTCAGTGTCATAAAATATAATGCAATAGTGGGTGCAATTGAATGTAATGACAACACTTCCCCACTGTCTCCATCACCATTAAAGAGGCAAGAACTGCTGTGTGTTTTTCCTGTGTGTTTTTTTTTTTTTTTTTGTAATTGGGTAGCCTGGATGGCACAACCAAATTTCAAAATTTGATAAAAATACAAACAGTTTAGATCAAAGGATCAGCAAAAGCTTCCTTTATGTGTTCCTCTGAAGACAGATTCACAGACTGCTTCAAATTGTCATATGATCCCACATAGGATTATACGAAACTGTCTTGTTTGGATTATATGAAACTGTCATAGGATTCATAGGATTATATGAAACTGTCTTGTCTCCATATGGTGTTACGCTTAATAAGATGATGAGAAGCAGACTGGATAACCATTATCTTCTTCTGGTATAATCTAATTAAAGACAAAGGTATGTGTGCACTACCCACAAACCTAGCAATAGATTCATAAAGTACTTTAGTTGGTGGGTGAATTGGTCAAATCATGTCTGCCTTTTGGAAATTTTATCCTTACATAGCCAGAAATGCTGTAGATAAAACCAGTTAATAATGTTTTGGTTTTGTTTGTTTGTTTGTTTGTTTTAGTTTGTTGTTTGTTTGATTGGTTTTATTTGATTTGTTTAGTTTTTAATAACTGTAATTAGCAGGATTATTTAACAGCACTTAGCTGGGTATCTTGACACTCTGTATTTCTAACAACTTCAGATTACACCATCTTTAAACTACATAGTTAACGAGATTCTTTCTAACTTATTAAGAACAAATCTGAAAAAAAATCCTAGACTAAATTTATTTCCTGGCTGAACTGATGGCTTTGAATACTTCTTTTTTTCTCTTCTTGTACAGAAGCTACATTGATTTATTTTTTTCCCCTATGGTCATTGAACTGAGACTACAAGTTCTCAGACAACCAGTTCATACAGTTATCACTGATGTTACTGTAATTCAACAACTCTATGGCACTGCAACTTTAAAAGAGTTATTGAGCTTAGCATCATATAGAATATATGTGACATTTAGGGTCATTTGTTTCTGTAGTGATGCATATACTAAATTTTCTTTTACTCATGAAATGCAAGCACAGACTAAGATCATTCCTGGGCCCATAAACACACTCCTTTCTTCATTGTAGAAGTATTTTATTTCCTGAAGACCAAATATTTCAACCTCTATGTAGCAGTGCTGGTTACCTGTCATAGGTCCCCATGTGACTTGACTAGCCCTTTTCCTGTCTGAACAACTAAAGTTCAGGACAGATCTTTCCCACGGTATTGGATGTACAATTAAACTGTTGCTTGATAGTTTAACTGCTTCAGATGATGTTTAATAGTCTCCCATGATATGAGATGCATATCCCAGGAAGTACTAGAGCAGGAGCCACACAAAACATTGGAGGACAAGCCTTGCAAGAAACAAGCATGTGTAGTGGTTTCTCATCAGGCCCTCCTTTTCCCTGCAAGGAGTCTGGGGGTGGATGAGAAGCTGGGAGGGGACACAGTCAGCACAACTGACATGGACTGACTAGAGAGATATTCTATACCATATAATGCCATGATCTGCAATTAAGACAGGAGGAACAATCATGGTTATGGACTTTGTCTTCCCCTTCACAAACAGCAATCAGGAGTGCTGAGGCCCTGTTTCCCAGGAAGCTGTTAGGCATCTAATCAGTAATCAATAACTTACATATTGTAAGTTATTTCTTGTACATGCAAGAAATTCAGGCTCCCAACTACACATTGCCATGACATTAGCCAAGTCCCAGGGGAATGATATCCAGATGAAAAACCTTAGAAAGCCTCTAATTATTTCTGTGCCCCGAAGATTTTTCTAGATTTTACTCCAGGGAGTAAGTAGGAAATCTTGCCAGGGAAGGGAAGGGACAGGACAGAACGGGACAGAAAGGGAAGAGAAGGAACAAGACGGGATGGAAGGGGATGGGACAGGACGGAACACAGGCCAAGATAAAACAGATACAACTAACTGCTACTCCAAGCCATCTGCCATGTCAGAACTGCATTCAGAAGACCCACAGTAGACGTGGGTATGCAAGGGACTGGACAACTTTATTCTTGTTTAGAGAAAAAATCTGCCTAGAGTAATTCTTACCTCAGAGCTCCCTCACTGTCACTAATCTGAGGGCTTAGTTTTCAGGATTTGCAGCTTCACAGTACAGAACAAAACACAAGCCTTATAATGCATGGTGTAGCATTCATTGCTTAAGCAATGAGACATGACAAGCCATGAATTTTTATGCAATTATTATCACATTGTGGATGGTGTGATAATGTGAAAGGCTGAAGGTCAAAATCAGAGTCACTTTAATCACCCAGAAATCATCCTAATTACCCTGAGGTGCAATTCCTGGCCTGTTCCACGCTGCTGTGAAACTGAGTGAGTTCAGACAAACAAGAGCTCCAGCTGAGCATTCGCTGGGCATTAAAAGTGCTGCCTCCCCAGTTGGCAGTGAGCAAGCAGTGATCTGTGTCCATATTCCTAAGTTAATTTACAGCTTATGTTGTGGATGCCAGCCATCCCACAGAAGATTCACGTTGTTACAGACAAGGCCCATAGTTGGGAATCTGTATGACAACTTTACCAGCAGAAAGCATCTCAAAGTAACATGTTTGGGTGCTAGATGTAAAACCTGTATATTGTAGTTTCATATAAGGGAAATAAATAAATAAATAAATAAATAAATAAATAAATAAATAAATAAATAAATTGCATCCAAGAAACTGTAATATCGATAATTTGTTGTGTAAATGCTGTAATATATCTTTGAAGAATTAATTCACTATTTAGCTGTAGCATCTAACAAGGTATTGCAACGAAAATCCATAAACACCTTCAAGTACCAGTATTACACCATACTATATGCTATGATGTTTGGACCTCCACTGAAGCATCAGCTCTAAGATGCAGTTCTGTCCTTAACTCCAGAATAGGAATCTACATATTCTTACATAAATCAAGCCTGGATATTAAATATGGATGTAAAAGTGTGATTAGATTCATTCCTGTAGACAGCAGCAGAGTGTGAGCACTAGCTTGGTAGAATTTGTCAGTCTCAAAAGTAAGAGTCTGAAGTGATTATCTTAAAATTTTGTATCTTTCTTCCTCCATATATTTACCTAGGCCCATTACCTGATTCTTCTGATAGGCATTTAGAATACCATATCAAACAGAAACATACTTAAGACATTTTTGGATCACATTTTTAAAGTAATGCAGTCCAAGAATTTTATATTTCTTGTGTTTGAAAAGTCTGTTTCATGTGTTCCCTAAATACATGTTTTGAAGGGTTTTGTTTGTTTGTTTGTTTGTTTTTATGTGTTTCAGTCCTATTCAAGAAAGGCACGATGACATAGAGGGCTGTGACATTATCTTATGAACGCTACTAGCCAAAGGCAAAAGACTTCAACCTTAAAGCCCTGTGCTTTGTTCAAAGGATGCATCAAGTAAAAGTGGGTTTTACACTCCTATATTTAACTGGTATGTATAGTTAAATACATTTCTAATGATAGTAGGATATACACGTAGCTCCTGGAGAATGAGAATTCGTTACATCTTTCAACTGAAGACTATCATCTAACCTGTAATTTTCCTTTATGAATAAAAGGTTGAATTTGCCTGTATATTTCCTAGAAAATTTTTAATGATAAATGTTTTGTACTTGCAACTACTCTTCCTGGTGCAGAATTAATGCCCAATGGCCCCCAAACCATCCAGAGCTCCTAACACTTCTTTTTGAGATCAAGAGAGTGCAAGAACGTTGTAACATAATTTCTATTTAATTTACTGTAGAAATCTTAGATAAAAAGCATCTTGCTAACAATTTGTTAAATTTAGCAGTTTCGTGTGTCAAAACAGAAGCTGGCTGTGCCTCCTCCTTACAGGCTGAAAAATATCAATATATTCTCTCCATCCTCCGTGGCTGCAAGTGAATAATACGTTCACATGGTACATTTTTCTTTGCGAAAATTGCCAGGTACTGCTTACAGATAACTGTGTTGTTTTTCCCTCGTTAGTGTTCAGTGTCTGCACTTCATGCACAAATCGATTCTCACACTACTAATTTGAACTCCACTCAGTGTAGATTCCTAATGCAGTTTTAATCAGAAAATAAAAACCAAGGTTGGTAAGCCTGAAGATTTCCTAGGAAATCTCCCCTAACAAGCTACCCTCCAGAGCATGTCACATGGTTTGCATAAGGCTTGGCAGCAGCAAGGACACGTCCTGCATGTGGCATGGATTGGAAAATAAGCAAAAATCTGACTGAAGAATCATACCTGGGTAGGTATTTATGATGTTGCTGAATCTAAGCCAGATCTAGTAACTGAACTACTCTACAATACCCTTCATTATTAAGTTCCAGTTTTGCAAATAGCAGAAACTACTTGCATAAGAAAAGCATTTTCATTTAACTCTGTTAATCCAGTATGGATATGTTGAAACAGAGAAAAAAGAAAAAAAAAGAAAAAAAAGAAAAAAAAAAAAAGTTATTTTTAACCTGTGCACAGTACTCTGTGGATTCTTCCCCATGACAAAGCAGAGATTTCTGTGGGCTTTCTTTCCAAATTCTTCCTATCTCACTTTCTTTTTCCACACTTTTAGACTTTCTCATCATCTAGATGCCAGTTTTCTAACAGTCTGGCTCACATATCTTCCTTTTTTCATCTGTCTGTGTACCCACTTATTTGGCTAACTCACCAAAGCTCGTGGCAGAGTGAGTTACAGTCCTGCTGCACCAGCCAGCTCATATGCCAAAAGACGGTGCTTTCTGCTGAGACATTTGGCCTTGGAGAGAGCATTTGCACAGGAACACAAATGCAGTAAAGCATCTAAAATGCGGCCTGAACTCTCTAAGCCCCATGAGTGATTTGGCACTTGAAGAACAGTGACTAGTAGCCATGTTCCCTGAAGGGGTACTCCTTATGCACCTGGCACAATAAATCTACACCAGACAGCCTGCTCTAAAGAGAAATGATGGTTCTCCTTCTGGTAGCATTTTGAGGCAGGAAATTTGGTTTTGCCAAGCCAGCAGTAACAGGAGAAATCGCTTTATTTTGTATGATGAAACAGAACTAATGCTGGAGAACATCACTCCAGTGCCTGTGGAGCTCAGGTGAAGCTTAGCCTAAGCAGAGCTTTGTTAGGTTACTACTGTGCTGAGCTCTTTGTATGTAAGTGATGGGCTGTGGTCAAATGCCATGTTGCTCAGGCACATACCATCTCCAAAAAAATATCATTTATTCTGGCAGTGATGTAAATAACTGCTTTTCTTTTTGTCATTTATTGCCATTCTAATTATTCTAAGATATAAAAATGCTTTTAAAACCTGTCTGTTAAGATTTGCCAGGAAAGGATGAATCTGTTATTTACACCTGCAGAGCAATACATCCATCTGCAGACATCGAGACAGACTTCATGGAGCTATACAGAACCAGCAGGAGACAAGAGAGATGACATTCAGGAAATATACAGTTCACCTGGTTCAGATGTGCCAGATCCAGAAAAGTTAAAAATTTAAAGGCACTGACATCTTGAGTACAGGTTGTTTCACATGTTGAGTGAGGTATAGACAATTCAGGAAAATAAGAATAATATGTATTGCCTTGAACTCCATTATTTTACAGAAGTTCCATTTTTCCCCTCTCTCAGACTAATATGTGGTAGCTTTGCTATTTTTGGAGATAATTAATGGTCCCATTAGTTACATGATCAGCTATAAAGAAGCACATCACACATTAAGTGTTGGCCTCAGGTCGGTAACAGCCAAGCAACACTACACCTACACTACACCTACAGAAGCATACCTAAAATACCTGGTGAAGGGAGGATTGCTTCTCATGTGTCAGTCTCTGTGTTCCTAGCACTCAAATGCACAGCAGTGGGATTAAACACAGGTATCTGCACAGCACTGGACATCTACATATTTTTCATTTCATTAATTGTTACACACTATTTTAATTTTCAGGATGAGTGTGTTCCTCTAGTTTGTGCCATAATAAGTATTTTCTGTTTCTGAAACAAAAGGAGTCCTTTTGGTTGTTCCTAAGATGGTCATGTGAAGGTCCAAGGGAGGGATGACTGCACCTCAGAACAGCAGTAGCCTTTGAAGAGACAGTCACAAGCCACAGGTACTCCTGACATTACAAAATAAAAGTTTTGCAGATTTGCAATTTTCAGGCTGTCCGCTAAAAATCTGAGGATCAGCTAGACAAAAAGATTTCAGAGATTTTCACTGAAGACCAGAAAACAATTCTAGCTTTCTGAAATGCCAGAGCTATGCTTGAATTCCTTCTTGTCTAAGAGAATTACTTATTCTAGGAACAAAATTGTAATGCATGGGAGAGTTTTGACAGTTTATTCATCAGTTTTACTAACAAAACAAAGTAATGTTTCACAAAAATACAACGATAATTTTTCTTAGAATATGTTTTTCTTCATTGAATCTCCCAGGTTAATCAGATGTTTTATTCCAACTCACTGGGTACCAGACACTTACCTGAAATGCTGTCCAAAGAACAATTACAAGTCTAAACATTAGGACACATTAGGACACTATTTAGGAAAAAATAAAGAAAGAAAAAAAAAAAAGTGTTAAATTTATGACAGGATCTTAGGAATCTAATCACTACATAAAACTGCATCACAGAGAGGTGTAAGCTAGAGGCAATATGCAGCATGTATCTCGGTGAATGAATAAAAACTGAAACATATAAGTGTGCTTAGAGCTGTGAAATTTTAAAATGATACAATATGTACATTTCACACTCAAGCTGTGGCATTCATGTGCTAATGGGAATTACCAGACCTTGATGACAACCTCAGTTCTTCCTAAGAAGAATAAAGTTCATAATTGTTTGATGAGGATTTGCTTGACTATTAGCAAATTATTTCCATCTTTTTTTTTTTTTTCTTTTTTCTTTTTTTTTCTTTTTGGGGGGGTGGGAGGGGAGAGGAGGAGGAAATGACTTTAATTTCACTTTTTTTTTTTTCTTTTTTTTTTTTTCCACAGTTTGCAAAAACACTTTTTCAAAATGTATAAAGTATGAAGAAGGCAAGAAATAGATTGCTTGAAGCAAGAAGGAACTACCATTTTTTTGTGGTTGATTTTTTTTTTTCATTTTTTATTTTTTACATCTGCTAAAACAGAGACCAAACAAGAAACAGAAAAGAGTTAGTTTTTGGGTGTTGCCATCTTCAATGTGGTAACATGCTAATTTCGTTGGTGCTCCTGTCAATTTTGTCAGTCTCTCTCAGATGTTTTTTCTTTCATGCTGCTATACTTCAGGTGGATTAACTCCCCAATATGGCTAGCTCTGTAATACAGCCTGAATGAGAGGATCAATATTCTTTTCTTACAATAATAGCAAACCATGTCCTACCCATCATTATAAAGTGAAACTCTAAATTTAGTCTGTCTAAGAGCCCCTAGACATGAGCTATTCCAAGGGCCTTGTCTAGATTGTGAAAAGCTACCAGACACATCTTTGAAGACAGTAGTCCATTTCTTCCTGGATCAATGTGATTAATTTTAAGTTGAAGAAGCTACATGACCAAGATAAAGATAATGGAGAAACTAAATTTACATCTTTATTTAGGAGTGCTGCTGATCCAGTGCAATGTTTCAATCCTAATGTGACCACTAGTGCTGATTCTGCAGAGACAGCTTGCAAAGCACCCACAGTAAAATCATGAACTGCACTGCTGTCTTCCACAGCCATTGTTGCAATTATTTTTGACATAACACTTAAAAAAAAAAAATGCCCATTTGCAAGTGGAAACCATGAAGAGAAGCAATTTCAGAAACCCTACCACCCCCACACCCTTGTTCATCCATGCTGCATCCATGCTGTTCACCCTTGCTGCAGAGAAAGCCACAGCCTGCTTAGTGTCACAGCTGAGATGAAGTCACCCCAATTGTAAAATAGTTCAGTTATCAGCTGCTAAGAACACTAAGCAACAGCGATGATAGAAAAGAGTTAATAGTAAGACAACAGTAACTCAAGTGAGCAAATCAGGATTATACACATTTTTTAATGGAAATGAGAAATTTTTATAGCCAATCTCTCAAGTGAACCCTCAAGTGCTCCTTTTGTCTTGGGTAGATGTTATTTATTTATTTTTTTCTACAAGCTCACAGTAGTCATAGCAGTTGGCAAAGGTTACTCCATAGACTCTTCTTACATTTAGTATCCCATTTTCCCATGCTTTACCTAACAGAATTTGGCAGAAAGTAGAAAAAATGTACCTATAAACTAGGACTTTGATTATTTTACCATCAGTTTCACAGGATCAAAGTCTTCAGGCTAAATTCTCTGAAAATCATTATCATTTCCTCTTTAGAAAAGAACAAATGAACAAATCCAAAGTCAGTGAACCAAGAGCATTCCAGTTCACAGTATAAACCTGGACAAACAGAAAATGTAGAAGTCCAGTTAATTGGGATAGTCGTTAGGGTGACTTTAAACTGTCTTCTGTTGCTACCTCATGAAGAGGTATGGAGAAGGCAGAGTGAGAGTTGTCCCATTTAGAGAAATAGAGGTGTTTTGTTGTCACAGAGGTGGTCCAACACCAAAAAACCCCTGGAGTTCTCATCCTTGACTCCAGCTGCACATAGCCCCAAGCAACTTGAAAAAAAATGGCTCTTCTGTGAGAGGGGACTGGACTAGAGGCCTCCCGAGGTCCTTTCTAAACTAAATTTGTCTATCATTTCTACCTGTTACAGCCAATGAATCCAGGCATCCGTCAAGCTAGAATTGAGTATAATTCCATCACAGTTTTTTTATTATAAAACTCAGCTTCAAGCACAAGGATTTTGACTTAGCAACATTCAATGAAACATCAGGATCCTTCAATAAAAGGTATAAATAGCTCCCATATCAAGTGTCTGTTCTTCCTCCCCTGCTGTCTTGTTACATGGAATGAATCAGTCCACCTGAAACTGTCTTTAATGGGTACATAAAATAAAAATGATCTTTTTGAAGATCTCTTCTCAGGTGAATGCTATGACAGATTTTGTGAGGAAATGGTAATTTTTCAAAATGAATTGAGCGAACAAGCTGCTAGAACAGAATCAACATTTCTGAATAATTTAGTGCTGCTAAACTATTCTATCACCTTCATCTATTATTCTTGTACTTTAGCAACACTGTTCCTCTACCTGTGCAAGACAAAATCAAACTCCCTACATATCATCACAAAAACAACAGAAGCTTTGGTCCACTCAATTTTATGTGTGCAATTTAAATCATTAACATATTTATTTTCCAAGGCTGTGATGTTAATATCACTAAACATGCATTTCTGTGAATAAAGTGCTAGGACCATACCCAGGAGACAAAACTGTGTGCTCAATTATGTTAATATATAAAGGCTGTCATGGTATTCTGAACCTCCAAAACATGACGAAGTAGGCCAGGATATTCATTTGTCCTTAAAAAAAAAAAAAAAAAAAAAAAAAAAAAAAAAAAATAACGTTTCTATCCACCTTTCGTGTGCACATTCTTTTACTGATACCTAGAACCAGTACAAATGCTGAATCACCAGAATTTTTTACTCACCATAGATGGTGTTCACATTTAATACAAACTCTCCCTTGTTGGAAAGGTTCTGCTTCTTCACACTGGCTTTCAGGCCATGTTCCTGCCACTCACTGGTTTGCTTTGTAACCTAGAAGTAATGTTTGCTATCATGACTCTCATCTGCATTGTTCCGAGATGCAGAGACACATTCCCCAGCCTTACAGTTTTGGGGCATCTGCCCTAGACGTCTTTTGTAAGCAGAACCTATTTTATCCTGCAGGACACAATTTTGATGGTTTGACAGTGTGTTTTGGGAATGGTTTTGAAAGGAGGTGGGTGTTCCCACTCCTTTGGACGATGTCCCAAAGAAAAGTCCCTGCTTGACATTGGATCTTTATTTTCCTTGTACACACTTATATCCCTTGACATAAGTAATGTAAACATTTCACTCTATAGCCTCACATAGTGTTAACAGCAACCCAGGAAAAGGAAGTCAGGCTTCATTTTAAATTAGTACTTCACAGCATGAAAGTTAATGCCCTCTCTGGAAAAATTAATCATTTCACAACTTTTCTGTGCCTTTCTGCCTTTTGTTCATGGTTTGTGGTCCAACACCTCATTTCTTTTGATGTATCAAAGGAGGAAGTAATGTGTGCATAAAATATTACAGACATAAAAATCAAAATCAAAGATTGTTCCTGGTTTTAGAAATTTCAGTTTCTATGTATCTGTTCAGTATCTGTGCAGAGAGATGTTGAAGTTTACATTCTCCAAGCTGTTCTGCCAGCATGAGATAGCCCAACAAAATTTTAAGGAGAGGTGATATAAAACTTTGCTACATCTACTGCCTCCTTTCTTGTTGAAAATGAGATGAGAATCCCCCAAGAAAATATTTCCATGAGCTTGCAGGCAGATAAAATAACATTTACTAGCTATGTAGGAATATTTTCCATCTGCAATTTGATTACCATACAGCATACAGCATCAGCATCAGTTGTAAACACAGCACTTTTTGGGGCAGTGTATGATTCCAGTGGCCAAACACTTTCATTCCATCCCATGATTTCAAATCTTCAGACTCTGATGCGGTTATTGCTGCAGTCCTGAGGAAAATCACCTTGTGGAGTCCCTAGAAGTATTCTTGTGTTTCACTCAGTGCTTCTTTATGCTGATGAAAGAGCTTTGGTATGCAGGGAATCAAGCTTCCATTCTGCAAGTGAGGAAAGAATCTGAACAGACAATTCCCCAAAAGAGGCAGAGCTGAAAACAGTCACCTGTTCTGGGTTTTGTTAGGGTTTCTTCATCAGTCTGTAACAGGTCCAAAGGGGCTTTACATGCTCGGGGCCTCTAAATTGCCAAAGTGAATCTGACAGGTGGCCCTTATTTAGTGTTCAGTTTTCACCATTAGCAGAAGCTTGCCATACTGCTGAGATCAGCAACAGGATTTCAAGGACAAGTCTTCTGTTATTCTTCCTGGATGTGAGGACAGTGAGGCCTTAAAGAACAGAATTTTAGAGGGAAAAATAAATAAATAAATGAAACAAAACACTTACTTATATAGTGGGAAACAGCTATATTAATTTGATCAATGGTTATAATTTCTGCAGGCTCCACTGGAAACATATTGTCTGAAAAGGTGGAAAAAATGTAAGTCTAATTTCTAGGTGCCGTAATGTATATTTGTTTAAAATGTGTTCGCTTTGAAATAGTTCCTTCAATTAATAACTCCAGATGGAAATGCAATTTTCCCTCCATCATGGTTCATTGCCCTTTTTTAATCTGCCTGTAGTACATAGCTTCTAGCTATTATCTCCCAATAGATTCTCTTGCACTGGAGATCAGGTACATTGCCTTGAAAGAGAAGTTGTTTTCTATTAATCATTTTTTTTAATTCTTGCTAATGTTCTGTGCTGCTGACAGAAGCATTATGGCTCAGTAATGAGGTATTGCCACATTACATGGCAATGTAACTTTAGCATTGGTGTTGATTCATGTATTGCCCTCACCATTTTACATGTGTACAGTATTTTCAGATGGAAATATTTCATTCTTCAATGACATTAAATTATATTCCCTCTTATTCTAGTCCAAACTGAATGAGTTCTAATTTAGTCAGCTTGCTTTTCTTTAATATGGCTCTTCACAATGAAGTCAGGTTTTATGAATGAGGAATTACACCACCTTGTACATTTCATAGCTATTGACACCCACCACAGAACAAGCAGAGTGGAGTTTTCCTTCATCCTCTGCAGTGGCACAAATGAAAGGTGTGCTATGTGGTTTTAAACCCCTCCAAATTATGCTGACATACCAACCGTAATTTACTCCTGTGATTCATCCATGTATTTTCACATTTTGGTGTGCTGGCACATATATAGCTGATGGGAAGAGGATGAACCCAAAATTCTTGCAGCTGCACAACTTTCTCAGAGGACAAGCAGTTACTGTGAAGTCTCTTATACAGTGGATCTTTGACTGTACATAGTTCGATATTGTGTGAAGGGCACAAAGCAGCTTGCAAAAGAGAAATTAATATTTCCTCATAATATCAGAGGTGCTTTACAAGCATGAAGGATGAAATATAGATAAATATGAAAGGTCAAGAAGAAATCCCAAACTTTCAAAGCAAGAACCCTAATGAAAATATAAAAGTAATTTGCTCAGGTCCTGGAAACTTATTTCCTACTAATAGACAAGAAAATGAGCTATTTGTTCCAAAATTTCTATTATTTTTTTCTGTGTTTAAAATTTCCCTGGTACCTCGCATAGTGTTAAGGAAATCTGTCTAAAATGCAAGAAATTTATGTTCACTAAAGTGAGTTGCCACCCTAGATAAAATCTGCATGCATGAAAGAAAAAAAAAAAAAAGTTTCTCATTTACATTAAATTACCCATAAAAAGCCCAACATTATAACTCAATGTAGGCCTGCTGAATTTCAGTGTATCAAAATTAATGATACAGTTCAGAGCAATTTTACATGAGCCAGTGACTTTTCTCCTTCACAGGTATATTTAAACATTAGATTCACTGGAGAATTACATTATTAAATGTGCTGCAGAGTATATTAAAAATGGACTCTTGCGAAAGTTTGTTTGTTTTGCATAGCAATTCTGTTTCTCACTCTTGCCAATGATTGCTGCTATTACTTCAGTCTGAATCATTCAATCATCTGATGGGGAAAAAAAAAAAAAAGAAAAAAAAAGAAAGGCAGAAGTAGAAATCTCATCAGGATGAGCAATGCTTTTGGTCAACACAGAACAATGACCTTGGTAAAAGCTGGCTGTTCCCTAGGGTTGGTCATTGCACTCAGATTGTCTTACTGCTTACTTTGCCTGTGCCAAATCTCTGGAAATTCAGTTACGGTGTTGCTGGAGAGAGATGGGCAGAGCATGCATGAAGGGCTGGTGAGAGAAGTTCCTCCATCCCCCAGCAGAAGCTATTCCCTGTCCTCACCTCCCCACCAGCAACAGAAGCAGCAAACATTGTCCCATGGACCATCTCCCTCCCTTCCCCCTGATTCATCTCTTTCAGTTCCGTGCTCACAGGCATTTTTGATATTTGCTTTACTCAAGCTTCATAATTCACTTTATCTCAAGCTTTACCTCACTTGCACTGCTACAGTATGGGGATATTCAGTATGAAGTAAACAGTCCTACAGCAATGGGACTTCCTTACTTCCATGACCTTGTGGCCAGGGTGGATGCTTCAGTGCCATCTTCACTGGAGGTGCTGCCTTGGTTCACCCTGGGTTCCCTGAATGGTGACAGACCAGTATGCACAGCTTAAATCACAGAATGACAGAACTGTAGGGGTTGGAAGGGACCTCAAAAGATCATCAGTTCAAACCCCCCTGCCAAAGCTGGTTCCTCAGTGCAGGCTGCGCAGGTAGACGTCCAGACAGGCCTTGAATATCTCCAGAGAAGGAAACTCCACAACCTCCCTAGGCAGCCTGTTCCAATGCTCCATCACCCTCACCATGAAGAAGTTCTTTCACATGTCAGTGCGGAACTTCCTGTGCTCTACCTTGCAGCCATTGCCCCTTGTCCTATCCCCACAAAGCACTGAGAAGAGGTTGGCTACATCCTTCTGCCCCCCACCCCTCAGATATTTATATACATTGAGGAGATCCCCTCTCAGTCTTCTCTTCTCCAGGCTGAACAGACACAGGTCTCTCAGCCTTTCTTCACAGGGAAGATGCTCCAGGCCCCCTGTCATCTTTGTGACCCTCAGCTGAAGTCCCTTCAGGGGGACTCCCTGTCTTTCTTGTACCACAGAGCCCAGAACTGGACACAGTACTGCAGGTGAGGCCTGAACAAGGCAGAGTAGAGGGGGAGGATCACCTCCCTTGATCTGCTGGCCATGCTCCTTTTAATGCATGAGAGATCCCATTATCTCTCTTGGCCACAAGGGCACAGTGCTGGCTCATGGTCAACCTGTCATCCACCAGGACCCCCAGATCCTCCTCCTCAGAGCTCCTCTCCAGCAGGTCATTCCCCAGCCTATACTGATACATGCTGTTGTTCCTTCCCAGGTGCAGGACTCTACACTTGCTCTTATTAAACCTCATTTTGTTTCTTCCTGCCCATCTCTCCAGCCAGTCCAGATCTCACTGAATGGCAGCACAACGTTCTGGTGTGTCAGCCACTCCTCCTAGCTTTGTGTCATCAGTGTACTTGCTGAGGGCAGACACTATTCCCTCATCGAGGTCGTCGATGAAGATGTTGAACAAGACCGGACCCAGCACCAACCCCTGGGGAACACCACTAGTCACAGGTCTCCAGCCAGACTCTGCACTGCCGATCACCACCCTCTGAGCTCAGCCAGTCAGCCAGTTCTCAACCCACCTTCCTGTCCATTCCTCTATCCCACACTTTCTCAACTTTGCTATCAAGATGTCATGAGAGACAGTATGAAAAGCCTTGCTAAAGTCAAGGTAGATGACATCTACCACTCTCCCCCCATCTACCCAGCTGGTGATGCCATCACAGAAGGCAATGAGGTTGGTTGAGCACAACTTCCCCTTGGTGAGTCCATGCTGACTACTCATAACCTTCTTCTCTTCCAATCGCTTGGAGATGGCATCCAGAACAAGCTGCTCCAATACCTTTCCGGGGACAGAGGTGAGACTGACTGGCCTGTAGTTTTCTGTGTCCTCCTTCCTGCCCTTCTTGAAGACTGGAGTGACATTGGCTATCCTCCAGTCTTCAGGCACCTCACCCGTTCTCCAGGACTTTTCGAAGATGATAGAGAGTGGTTCAGCGATCACGTCTGCCAGCTCCCTTAGCACACGCAGATGCATCCCATCGGGACACATGGATTTGTGCGTGTTGAGCCCACTCAGACGCTCCCAAACCACTCTCACGTCCACCAGGGGGGAGCCCTCCATTTCCCAGACCCTTTGTCCTATTGCCAGGGGTGAGGAGTCCCGGGGGAGTGTCCTTGAAGCAAAGACTGAAGCAAAGAAAACATTCAGTATCTCTGCCTTCTCAGTATCTCCTGTGATCAGGACACCCCCCTCATACAGCAAGGGATCCACATTATCTCTAGTCTTCCTCTTGCTGTTTACATACTTGAAAAAACCCTTCTTATTATCTTTTACCTCTTTTGCAAGCCTCATCTCTAGGTGGGCTTTAGCCTTCCTCGTCACATCCCTGCAGGCCCTGACAACACAAAAGGAGTTGGAGAGAAAAACATGTTGTGTTTCCACAAAAATAAACCAGGTTACTCCAGAAAATTTCAATAAACCAGAAAAGACACTTTAAACATATTATGATAAAACTTCATAGAATAATACTGATTATTTGAAAGCTGTATACTTCAGTACTCCCTCCAGCTGTCCTTACTGTAGGATGTTCCACGCTTTTCCATGTCCTTCTCTGTAAGCACAGGACCTTCAGCTAAATATATAGAAAGGACTATGCACAAATGAACAACTGTTTGAAGGAGAGTGGGGTAATGAAGAATACCTTTTTTTTTTTTTTTTTTTGGCATGTAGTAGGAAAACAAACAAACAAACAAACAAACAAACAAACAAAAAACAGTCTGCCTGAAAAAGACCTGCATCTAAAGAGCTTACATCTAAAGAGCACTAAAGCCAAAATTTATTTTTATGCCCTATGAAGTGTTACAAGGGAAAGAGCAGGTTCATCTGCCACCTGCAGAAGTGACTTATTTTCTGTTTCAGAAAGCAACAGTGGTGAGAAGGTTGAAGAAAGATGAAGAGAGAGTTTGGATGACTCCCCAGGACTGTAAACACGATACAAATAACAAACAAACAAGCAAACAAACAACAACAAAACTACAATGCCTTCTACTTTCTTACCTTTAGTAAAGTGCTAGGAAGAGCAGTGGTCCCTTCTGGCCCAGGAGGACTGTCTCCTACCTTCATCTCGACTTTGGCCTCTCTTTCCCTCTGAGTGTCTTAAAACAGCAGCTTCTCTTGAAATACAAAGCTTTTTCTTTTCCTCATCCTTCCTGAAGCTCTTCTTTCCTCCTAAAAATAATGTCCATCACTATCTGAGATACTCTTTAAAGAAACTTCTACTCTCACTTTTTCTCAGAAGACTGAAAATCAGCAGATGTGAAATATGAAATAAACCTCAAAAGTAGAGGACATGATCAAACTTGGTAGGCCAGATTCTAAAGAAGCAGAAATTGATGCAGCCCTGCTGAGATCAATGAAACTAAGCCAATTTAAATTGGCCATATGACCTTGGCCAAATAAACTGTTATTTTTTACTTCTGCTTTGGAATTATTCAAATACTTTTAGAGTTAAGATACACTATTTTTAAAAGATGTCAAATTTATCTGCATCTCTTTCATTCCCTTCATCTAACTTTTCCCTAGGTATCTTATATCCCCTCTTTACCAAATATCCACATGACTTTTGCAATGGCTTTTTCCTAAGTTTCTCAGACACTGATGCTGTTTAGTGAAACTCTTGGAAGTTCTTTTGAAGAAGTTACCATAGACCTATGTTGCCTTGTGGTTTTGGCACGTGTTTCTCAAGCCTGTCTCTCAGACATTGTTTTGTGGAGATAAGAAATGTGCAGACCTGAGCACATTCACAAGAGCTCTCATGCTGCAAGAGCTCTCATGCTGTAACTGCACACATTCAGATATGGGATTTCTCGTCTTTTATGTTAATATTCTTCACACTCCACTGGCTGGAGCTGTACTAGGCACTAGAGAACAATGTGCAACAGTGTGGCAGTGTATCACATTCTCCATGCAAAACATTTGTTTTGCAATTACAAAAAAAAGGGGGAGAGCTGTTAAATCTCTCTTCTCTTAAGCTTTATCCAGCTAGAATATAATCCCCAGACTCAGGACAAGACTTTGGGAGCCATTAATAAAACACAAAAGGTGACAGGACTCTAAAGACAGCTTGGGTTTATAGATGACTATTGTGCAACAACAAGATTTAAAATGAGCTTAAACTTCAAAACATGTTTGGTGCTGTATATGTAAATGAGTAATAATTCTTAAGCTTTTCCAAGAAGTCGTGTTTAGGGCAATCAACTCTCCCAGCATCTGCTTCCTTTTCAAGACAGGTTGTTACAGGCCCCTCACAAATTTACTACTGAAACCAATTGTGTGAGCTCATCACCTCCTAACATCTCACCAGCTCCTTCTGGAAGTTGCAGGCATAAAATGCAAGATGTGTCTGCAATAGCAACCTGATGGGCTGTTCTCAGCTTGAGCATTAGTCCTCCTCTGGATGCTGCTGTCCCACAGGACTGAACACAATCTGTTATTATTGTCATAATTGCCTGATAGATCTCACCTTCCAATGGACTAGCTATGTTACAGAAACCAGGTCCTGCATACTAGAATGGGACATTCAGAAACACAGGTGAGGTGAAGAAGACCTTGTAGAGATCACAATGAAGAAACTTAATCCCATACTTACTTAGATTCCTAAACTCTGTCTGTGTATTTAAATGTTTTCTCCTATTGTTACCTAAGTCCATCAGAAAAGAAGAAAAAAGTGTTCATTCTGACATTATAATAACTAGGCAACATGGGACACTTCACCCCTCATTCATATGCCAGCCACTACCACCTGTATGAAGAATGTGCTCCAAACAATCTGGTTAGAGTCTGCTTTTAATTATCCAGTAATTTATTTCATAACGTAGCAGGCTGTGTTCTCTTAAACAGCTAATTTTTGCTCTGCAATAATTTGTTTGTATGATAAAAGATCTTCCATGTCAAAAAAAAAAAAAAAGAGGGGGTATGAAAATGCTTAGAGCATGAATTTAAAAATAAAAAAGAAGAGTAATAAACACATTTCTCGCAGCTTTGTCTTAGTAGTATATAGACACACTTTTTGGCTTGACACTTGCAGGCTGACAGCATCTGTGCCATATTTTCCTCCACAAGAAGCAAGAGGGGAGGTTGGAATTAATGTTTGTTTAGGTCTTTTTTTAAGCTAGCTTTATTTAGTACACTCCCAACAGGCATGCACAAACTGTAGTCTGTAAAAACCTTATTTTTCATCTGCTTTTCTAATGTAAATCCTGAATGCGTGTAAGATTTGCCATCATTTAATGTCAGTAGACCAGGATGCTGTGTGTGGTGTTCCTCTGTTTGGCAGTAACAAAGGTATCTTAGCTCTAACTACAGGCAAAACAAGGAGGTTTTAGAGATGGACTCTGCACTTGCACCAGCCTGTATCAGATTTCATTTTCAAAGAATCTAGCATTTTGTTTACCATGACTTTTATTAAAGGTTGTTCTTTTATTGCCTCTGTGTAACAGGGCAATATTCTCAGGATAATCTTTTGGGATAGCAAGACAGCTGGCTTCCTCCCCAGCCATACTGTTCATGTGTCTGGGTGTGAATGTGTGTTTTGGTTTTTTTTGGCTTTATAAAAGCCATCACAGTTTTAACCTTCACAGTGAAAGTCCAGCTGGTTTCTTGTCTCTCTTGCTCCTGCTACAAGCTGTATTCTGCTCCTTACCTTTGAAGGTGGAGATGTTTCCAAGGCATGCTATATGGCTGGGGATTTTATGTGTACAAGATATATGTCTTCCCAAAGCTAATAACAACAAAGTCCACCAGTGTGGTGTCCAGCTTAATTCCACTTGCTTTACAGTCCTTTTTTGCTTATTTTTTGACTTTTCCACCTGATATCATTTATGCCTGGATTCTGATATCCTGGCTCTGTCTGATCGGCCCTTGCCTTCATGCACGGGTGTGTGCCATCCCTTGAGTAAAGATCTCACAGGACAGCTCTTCTTCCTTAAGAACACGCTCTTTTCACTATAAGTCTTCTAAGTAATCCCGTGAGATTATCTTTGATACACTTTGATATCCTCTAATTGAACACTCAGGCAATATTCTACTTCTAGGAAATTTCCCATCAAAATCAAAAGAACTGTTTTTATTCCTTCCTCTCTTCTGTGGAAGACTAATCCATTTTGCTGCCTTTGTTCACCGCTCGCTGTTAAACACATGGAAGACCCTGGAGACCAAAGGGAAGAAGCTGAGAGCAACAGAAACTACAAAAGATGATTACAGCTAAGAGTTCAAACACACCTTTGTTCCCCTCTTGTTCTTTCACTCTACCTGCCCTAGATGGGTTTCCTACAGAAATTAGGGCTATGGATGGGTGCCTGACAACCTCTGCAACCACCCTCATTTTAAGGTTAAGAGCAGAGCCTCAAGCTGATCAGCCCCATCATAAAACAAGGCAGGGGTGAGCAACACACAACCTCTGCAAAAAGAACCACAGGAAGAACACGATAAAGCAAGATCCAAGTGTTGGGAAGAGTTTATAAACATGCTAATAGCAAACAAAGCTTTTGCAATGCTTATCTCACATCTAACAACTTTGGAAGAAACCCTCAAGAAACCACTGTTTATTGAATATTTCAGTTGTTTGTAGTACAGTCTGTACCTGTCTCTAACTGCAGGCTCCTGGGGATGTGTAGCAGCTTTGTTCTGCTTGCAGAGCAATAAGCACTGCACAAAACCTCTGGTGATAGTTCTCCATCTGGGATGCAACTCAAACAACCCCTGCTTGTTTTGATAGGGCAAAAATTAAGTTCATTACCCTGGTTATAAGTGAAACCTAGGCAAGTTTCAAATGAAGTTGCAGTGGCACAGCATATAAATGCCTAGTACAGGTGTGAGAGCACAGAGCAAGGACAGAAGTCAGAGCTTTTTTTCAGAAGGAGGGCTTTCCTTTCATGCCTGGGTATCATTCTAAGCAGCGAGACAACCACAAAAACCTGCAGAAATGGATGTGCATGTAATGCTTATCCAACCGATTAACTTGTTTGTCAGCCATTTCCTGCATGCCACACTAATTCAAGCGCTGAAAAAGCACCCTGGAAATTGATGCATGTACAGTATGTGGTCTCCTAATTGGCTGTAAAGGTTAGAAGAATAGTGATTAAGGAACAGGTAAAAAAATTGTTGTTACCATGAGCAGTTTCAAGCTTCAGGCAGCTTCAGAGTACAGACTCCAACTACACATGTATTTACAGTCTATTACATCAAACTTCCACAAGAAGGGGCCAGAAAAATAAATAAATCCTGTAAAGCAGCTTTTGTGCCTACAGTGACAAACTGCTTAGCATTTCCCACTGCTGAGGCTAAGTGCTGGGGCATGTCAGAGCAGAACAAGGAATGTTACAAGGAGGCAGAAATCCATCAACCCTCTTTGTTTTTCTAATTTTGGGTACCAGCAGGCAAGTCTTGGAGGACAGAAGGCTGTTTGGGATGACCTGATGTCCACAAGACACTAAATCTGGAAACAGAAGCCTTCGGGGCAGTGTGGCTGATGTTGGGAAGACTCCCTTGGGTCCACAGGCAGAAGTCCCCAGTGCTGTGCTGCTGGTGACCTCACACCAGTGCTGCTACATGTTGTGCAGCCAGAGTTGGTGTTTTTATTACAAATGTAAGCTCAGACCAAGCTGCAAAGGTAGTGGTCAGTTAGGTCCACTCCTTGAAGGGTGTTACAGAACCATTCCCTATGCAACATGAAGCATACCACTGACAACAGAAGATAAGGAGTACGCTGACGTGCCTACATTGGTGGGACATTTCTCTATCATGCCTCTTAGTGTATCTCTACCTTTCATCCCATCAGTTGCATAAATCTAGCTTCACAGTAATTAAAAGCAGGAGACGTTGCTTTACATTCTCCAGGTTGCATTATACAATAATTTCTGCACTCAGGATCAAGAGCAGCTACAAAATGTAGCTGTGGTCAAATAATCAGAGTGGGGCTAAGGAGGAACATAACACTCATCAGAGGAGGAAAGTGCAGCTTGTTTTACCCAGCCCTTATTGTAAAAAAAAAAAAAAAAAAAAAAAAAAAAAAAAAAAAAAAAGTAATTGCAATTCTAGCATTTAATGCAAAACATTTGTCTTTCCTGGCAGCTAATCCCTGCCAGATGGAGACACAAGTTTGTAGTTCCTTCTAGATAGGCAGCTTAGTGCATTAGTGCTTCTTCATCGTGTTGTTTATTTGGGTGGTAATATCAAATGCAGAGTGCATGCATTAAGTGTCTATAGGACAGAACCAGTGAACAACAAAGCAGCTGGATAACGTTACAGTCACTACCTTCTTTTACTACATATTGTGTATATATATAATGATATACACACACACCTCATTGTCAGGGCTTCTGCTTCCCCCAGTGACTACACAATTGTTTCTCACTGCCCCCTTTTCACGTGGACAGATATTTTCCTGAATCCTGTAGAACTTGAAAGCAGTCAGACCTCCACCTTTCATTAAGATGCAGGTCTGGTGACGAGCACATAGAATAGTTATTAGCCTCTTCAGAGCGCTTCATCCCTCTTAAGAGCTGATTAGCCACTTTGTGCAACTGAAGAAATCCTATTGTTTTAAATAATCGGTACTTAGAGTACTTCTTTCGTGCTATGGTGAAGGATTTTTCTTGTCCTACCAGTACAATCTGGTCTTCTTTAGCTTTGTATGGTGTCCCCACGACAAAGGAGATCTCAGAAACAAAGAGAGCCTGTTGGTGGCTATGCTTCTGATGATCTACACTCAGCCCTGCAGGGACACCCTGATCTGCTCCACACTGAGGTGTGCTTTGCCTTTCACATAGCACACAGACAAAGACTCTAAGAATTAAGGTTTATCATAAATCTGAGTTACAAGCCTCCATGTGTCCCACTGAGTTCCACAAAGGCATCTGTAAGTAATGTTTTTCTTGAGATTACTCTAGCTTTGTGAGTTTAAGCAGATCATGCAAGGGAATTAGTAAACATGAAGACAAAAATATTTAAAAAGAAACCCTGAAAACACTGCTGCTGGATGGCATCAAAAAAATCAGGAGGAGCTTAAAAATCTTTGCCTTGCTACTAGAAAATACTACTCAGTGTCACAAAAGAATAAATGTCAGAATAAGTCTAGACTCAGCTCCTCTTCAGTTGATTACACAGTTGGTTTTGTCACATTTTACTGGCCATGTACAAGAAACAGAAAGGCAGCTGAGGACAATCCCGCTGTCCCCATGAGACTGAAATCCCTTCCATCAGGATCTGTTGTGCTTTTAGTAAACCTCATTGTATCCAAAGAGTGAAAAAAAAATAAAGAAAAAAAAAATTTGGAAAGAGGCAGCAGCTCCTCTCACAACTCAGCCTTCTTATTAGTAGTTGAATGGGTTTGCCTATTTGTCATTGCAACCGGGTCCAATAATTATCGGTTTCTTGTCTCTCTGCTATTGATCTTGTCACCGTGTCATGTTTTTTTTTGTTTGTTTGTTTTGGTTTCAGAGGTGTGAGGGGGGTGGCATTGGAGCTATATGTATGTTTTACTTCAACAGCCCAGGCTGTTTTCTTGTTTTAATAAATCCTACCATGCCTAGAGCACTTTTCAAACACACCATGCAGCAACATAAATCTTGACCAGAAAAAGCCATGTACGTTGTACCATGTGCCTCATACCCCGTCTGCACTAGTCCTCCCAGAGCGTTTCATTACCTGGCCCTGAGCAGCTTCTTTGTACATAGGTGGTTCGTTGGCTTAATGCTGACTTCCACCACAGCTTTACCTTTACTTACAAGGTTACCATGGAAACTTCTACGCCTGAGAAACTGGGAAGACCCAGCTGTAGCTCTGGAAAATACATAAATCAAAAAACTGGGAGATAAGTCAGAAATTTAAGCTGGGAGCCCTGTACCAAACAAGGGATTCAGATGTGCACCTTTTCATCAAAGCTGTACCTTAATGCATATCAGAGGTCAAGAAGAAGTCTTACCCGGGCAGAAGCCATGAGAGCACACAGTTGTTCAGGGAAAGATGATCTGAAATCTAGGCAGTGTGAGGAAATGTAATCTTCTTCTGCATGAAAACATTTGATTACTAACATCATCCTGGAGGCTAACAAACACACAGCTTTCCACAACTTGTCCCAGGCAATATTTTTCACTTTTTTAGCCTTGAGATTGCACTCACTCTCCCTCCTTTCCTAGTAGCATAAATGAATTTTAACCAATATCTCATAAGGGAATAACTCTCCTTTATCTCCCCAGTATCCAGGCCACCCAGTCTCTCTTCCATACAGTCCAATAAATCAGAATTTGATTTGCTAGGTTGATCTAATATACACACTATGTAGTATTGTTGTGGTTTTTTTTGTTGTTGTTTGTTTGTTTGTTTGTTTTTTCCTACAAATGAGGGGTGCACTGCATACAGAGAAGGTAATTCTGGCCATGTAAACTGCATAGCTGTCAGATACAAGCAGCAAAAGTGTAACCCATACTCTATGCATCACAGACAAAATGAAGGGGAAAAAAATGTTAGAAAAGTGGGTTTCATTTTTTTCCCTTTTGCCTTTCTCCTCTGATACATTTAATTTATTCTGCTTAATAAATATGGTGTAATACTTACCAATGTCATCTTGATGAAGCCACTATTTGTAAAAGAATTAAACTACTTAAAAAAAAATAAGCTGCTTGCTCAGGAAAACACCTTCTTTTCTTCTCTCTCCTTTGCACACCTGACTCTTGGTTACAACATCTCCAGCAGCTTTGTTACCAGCTGGCTGTGCTCACATCATCTGTGCTGAGCAAGCCTTTAGGGCAAAGCTGAGGATTGTGCTCCCCCTTTCCCCTGAGGACTCACACCAACCTGCTAAATAAATTGATCCCACTCCTCAGCGACCTTCAGGGAGGGCACAGTTGTAGTCTAGTGCCCCCTTCTTACAATAAGCACTTATTTTGTCAAGGGTAAGGCACCATGCAACCTTGCTTTCACTGGTGTCTCAGGAGACTGCAGGTTAAAAACCATGCCATTTGCAATTACCCTTTATAGGACACGGTAGACACAGCTTGTGCTTAGACAAATAGAAAGCAATTGTTTCTATTACTAACTATGTCCTTTGATCACTTTATTGCCTAAGAAGTTGTTATTATTTTATCAGCCTTCCTAAATCCTTTCTTGTAGTGAAGCCTTATTTTTCACTACTATCTGTCTGAAAAGTCCCTGTCTTTGCAAAAACTTCTCTCCTTCCTCTGAGTTGTTCATTATGTTGAGGTTTTGTGGAAGTATTGGAGTTTTCATTAGTCAGGTATTTGCGCGGCAAAGCTCCTATTTGACTCTATGCACAAAAGAGCGAGAAGCAGAAATTCTGTGCAAAAGAACAAAATGATACCTGTAAATATGTCAAAAGCAGCAGCTCGGAGGGATTCACATCACCAGAAAAGCCAGTTTGCAGAAATCATTCTGCTAAAATAGATATGATTTTGTATTAAAAAAAAAAAAAAAAAAAAAAAGTCAAATGTGATTAAGATGGGGATATTAAGATAAGGCCAATCAGAGAAAGCAGTGAAATAACTTTGCTAAAATTAAGTTCTAAATACTAAAAACTTTTAGTAGTATAATGTGACTGGAGCTTTTTTTTACCCAAAGAGAAGAAATCTCTCCTTCCTTCCTCAAGTAGTGTAAATCAGCTGCAACACAGCGTGAGACCAGGCACTGCTCCACACAAGGGGCACCTGCGCTTCCCCATTTAATATTCACTCACTCACATTTCAGCCACTCCTTCTTCCTAAAAAAACAGCCTTAGGAAATTGAAGTAGATCGATATAAGACTAAATTTCTACCCAAGTTACTGAATCACATTTTACAGGATATTCCTATAGACTATGGGGAGGTAGGTGTACATAATCATTTTTGTGCTATGGAAAGGGCATTTTGGACAATTTAGGCAGAGGTTGTCACAGAAGGATCTTTATGCCGGTCAGATGCAAAGTTGGAGCACAATGGGGATCTGGGGTCTTTGGCAGGTCCTCAGAGAACCCTTCATGTCAACACGAATTAGCATGCCCTGAGGCTGCTTTAGTTTGTACCAAGGGTTAAATCAGTCTCTGGGTTGCATAGAAGACAAAAAGCAGGCTGGAGTCTCCTTGGTTGCCCAGTATCAGCTTCTAATGGTCAAAAGACTGCTTGTTAAGCATACTGGAAGGGAGTGTAGCCAGAAAGGAAAAAGGATCGCTGCATAAGTAAATGACACTGGATAATCTTATTCATTTATTCTCACAAAGAAAGCTTGAAAATATGTTAAAAGTCCAAATACTGCTGAAAATGTAGATAACACTAAAGAGTTGACACTTGTGAAAGGGATGATGGCAAATACAGCGAATAGCAACAGTTCTGCAAGAATAAAATACCACTTTGAGGAACACTTAAAATAAGAAAAAACAAATCTTCGAAGAGCCACTGTGCACTGGAGCTGCTAATTGCAAAGATTTCTATTTAAATATATATTTCTTCACAGCTTCCAGGAGAGGAGAAATGTGCTTCATTTTCTGTCAGCCTCCTTGACATTTTCTGGTACTGTTCTTGTGTTATCTACATTATTTTAAAACTTTTCAGCAACAGAAATGATATTTACATGCAGGTTTGCTTCAGATACAATTGTCTACTTACAATAGTATTTGAGTAGCTTAAAATTTATTTTAGATCTGGTAGTAATATACACTTGCTTTACTACATTATTGCTTTTATAGTGTTTTAAATGGTACATGACTGTCTATTTTTTAGTCTTGAAGTCAGCTATGACAGATGCACACTTTTTAAACTGTGTTACGCATTGTTAAACAGGTTTGGCTGGAAGGTTTGGAGTAGGAAGACAAAATTTGTGTTTGACCTATCCTAAATGCTCTGCCTTGGGGACCAAGCAGAAAATTCTGGAGCCACAAAACAGAGAAGGTCCTTGAAAGTGGTAACAGAAATCAGGAAGTTTGATACACAGATAAAGATTGGAAGAATTAGGAGAATACAAGATTACATTTTTGGCCACGTAGTAGTGAGATGCATATAGAAATGAGCAAAAGTTCTTCTGACTCTAAAGCAAAGAAATGGAAAACACTCATATTGTATGGTAAATAACCTAAAGATGTTGCAACGCAGAACTTAATCACATCCTCCATAACATTATCTGTGTTTGAACTTCTGAATCTGAAAACTGCTTCTTTGTACCCCTGATAAAAATCAGTAAGAGCACTGAAAGATATCTCAGCAGTCCAATAATGAGAGTTCTTAGAATATTATTGCTCCAACCCAGGCACAGCACCTTCAATTGGACTTGTTGAACCTCATTAGGTTCATGTGGGCCCACTTCTCAAGCTTGTCCAGGTCCCTTTGGATGGCATCCCTTCCTTCTGTTGTATCAACTGCACTGCTCAGCTTGGTGTCATCTGCAAACTTGCTGAGGGTGCACTCAATCCCACTGTCTGTGTCACTGATAAAGATATTAAACAGCACCAGTACCATGACAGCCACCTGAGGGACTCCACTCATCACCAGCCTCCACTTGGACATAGAACCATTGACCACTACTCTCTGGGTACAACCTTCAAGCCAACTCCTTATCCACTGAATGGTCCAGCCATCAAGTCTATCTCTCTCCAATAAGGAGATCAGGATGTCATGTAGGACCACGTCAAAGGCCTTACAGAAGTCCAGGTAGACAACATCAGTAGTCTTTCTCCGTCAACTGAGGCAGTCACTCACCACCAGACTGGTCAGGAACTATTTGCCCTTGGTGAAGACATGCTGGTTGTCTCAAATCATCTCTTTGTCTTGCATGTGCCTTGATAATGCTTGAAGGAGGATCTTTTCCATGATCTTGCCAGGCATCCACTCACCACTCTGTAGTTCCCCAGGTCCTTTCTACCCTTTTTAAAAACAGTAGTGATGTTTCGCTTTTTCTAGTCACCATGAACTTCACTTGACTGCCAGGACTTTTCAAAATGATGATGAGAGACTTGGCAACTACACCAGCCAGTTTCCTCAGGACCCTGTGATACATGTCATCAGGTCCCATAGACTTGTACTTGTTTAGCTTCATCAGATGGTCTCGAAGCTGCATCAGGTGGTCTCAAACATGCTCTTCATTTACAGTAGGTGGGACTTTGCTCCCCCAGCCTCCATTTGTAGGTTCAGGGAAATGAAAGACATGGTAAGCCTGACTGGCAGTGAAAACTGAGGCAAAATTGTTGAGTACCTCAGCCTTCTCCATGTCTGTCGTCACCAGTTCACTCTTTTCATGATCAGAGAAGGAATACTTGCCTTGACCTTTCTTTTCTGAGCAATGTACCTATAAAATCCCCCCTGTTATTCTTTGCATCCCTTGCCAAGCTCAGTTCCATACATGCCTTGGCTTTCCTTATCCCATCCCCGCACATCTGGACTGCATCCCTGTACTCTTCCCAGGCCACGTGTCCCTGCTTCCACTGCCTGTGTACTTTCTTCTTGCTCCACAGTTTGACCAGCAGGCCCTTGCTCAGCCATCCTAGTTATCTGCCCTCCCTACCTGCTTTATTACACAGGGGGATGGAGAGTTCTTGCACTCTAAGGAAAATATCCTTAAAGAGCTGCCAGCTCTACTCAACTCCTTTGTTCTTAAGGATGGTGTTCCATGGGATCTCATCTACTAGGTCTTTAAACAGCTTGAAGTTCACTCTTTGGGAGTTCAGGGTCCTGACTTTGCTCTTTGCCAGGCCCATATTCCTCCAGATCAAAAACTCAACCACGGCCTGGTGACTGCAGCCCAGACAGCCTCCAGTCTTGACCTCCTTAATGAGCTCTTCCATCTTGGTGATCACCAGATCCACTAACACCTCTCATCTGGTTGGTTTGTCAAATGCCTGGACCAGGAAGTTATCTTCAACATACTCTAGGTATCTCCTTGATTGCTTACAGCCTGTTGTGTAGTTTTCCCAGCAGACATCCAGGTGGTTGAAGTCCCCCATCAGGATGAGAGCATGTGAGCATGACACTTGTAGCTGGAGCAAGAATGCTTCACCCACAGGTTCCTCTTGATCAGACACCCTGTAGTAGACCCCAACCACAAGCTGTCCGTTATCGGTGTAGTCTTCAATTCTCACCCACAAGCTCTCAACCTGACCGTGGCTGTTTCTCAGAGACAATTCTTCCCAATCAATCCCTTCCCTAAAGTAGAGTGCATCAGCCCCTCCCTTTCTTCTCTGTCTATACATTCTGAAGAGTTTGTAACTCTCTACTCCAATATTCCAGTTATGTGATCCATCCCACCACATTTCCACAACAGCAATCAGGTCATATCTGTCTAATTGCACCATGGTTTCCAATTCCTCTTGCTTGTTTCCCATGCTGCATGCATTGGCGTAGAGGCAATTCAGTTCGGCAATCGGTCATTTCATGTTTCCAGAATGACTTCTAATTGCATTGGAACAGTTCACAAGTATTTCCCTGCCATTAGAGTGACAGTGTTCTCAGGTACATTTTCTTCACTCAGAGATTTATCTCCTTTTCCCACTGCATCTAGTTTAGAGCCCTCTTGACAAGCTCAGTCAGCTTACTGCCCAGAATACTTTTGCCCCACCTGGTCAGCTGCACCGCATCTGGCATCATCACGCCCAGTCCCTCAAAGGCATGTCCAAGGTCATAGAACCCAAAACTTTGGGCATGGCACCAGACTTAAAGGTAATCATTCATTCGGTCCATTTGTCTACTTCTTCCTGGGTCCCAGTCACCAAATGGGAGGACAGAGGAGAATACTACTTGTGTTCCCAATCCCTTCAACACCTTTCCAAGGGAGATAACATCCTTTTTGATAGTTCAGAGTTCCCATGTTAGAGTATCATTTGATCCTACTTGAAAAAGTAGGAAAGGGTGATAGGAAGGGTCTTTGGAACCCGCCAGACTCAGTAGCTTCTTTGTAATATCACAAATATGGGCTCCAGGCAGGCAGCAAACCTCTCTGGAAAGATGATTATCCAGATGATTATCTGATTATCCAGATGGCAAATGGGAGCCTCGGTGACTCTCAGAGAGGAGTTTCCAATCACTAGTGCCTTCTTTGTGCCTTCTTTGTAGCACTGCTTTTGATGCAGTTTGGAGACTGAGCCAACTTGGTGTGGTCAGCCTTTCTGAGTTCTTTGTGGTTGGTCTTTCTGAGGTTTTTACTAGTTCTCCCAGCGTCTCCTCTTTCTTGTCCTAGAACCTCGTGTCTATTGTGCACAAAATGACACAACAATTACCTGCCTTGCTCAACCTCCCTGCTCAAAATGCTGCTCCACGCCCTGACTGATGCCATATGCCCAGTTTGCCCACCCTGTTCACCTTGCTCCTGGTCGCTCACAAACCCTAGGGGCTTCTGCTTACCCTGCGTGCATCCTTGCATCCACTGTCATAGTTCTGGCTGATCTGTCAGGGGTGTCAGACGTTTCCTAGACCAGAGTGCTGACTTTTGAAATGTCGTTAAAAACCTCACAAATGGTACCATTTTCGGTGGCACACAGTAAGAGCATGACTATACCTGGAGCTTTGAAAGCAGAAGTAATACCTTTAGAGAAAGGCATTAACAAAGAGCAGAGGGTGGTTTCCCTGGCCCTGCAAAGATGCAGCTACAGGCATGACACACCCTTGATTTGTCTGCTTCACACAGGGAGGTTTAGCTGGTACAATTGCATTTGCATTCTGTTCAAACGGACTAAGAGGGAACAGAAACACAATCTCAACCATGCAAATTAATGACCTCCCACCCACTAAGATGATTCAACATCCCATCTAATGTCTATTGGCAGTTGATTTTTTAATATGCATGATTCTGTGGTCAAGTTACAAGGTCAGAAGGTTGAAGGTTACACTACAGTCAAAGAAAGAAATCCTGTGTCTCAGCAGAACAGACGTGATCCATTTTTGCATGACTGGGGACAGAGTTTTGCTGACCCAGGTTCCCAAAGAAGTGGCCCCATGATCCCCCAAGGACTCGTTGAAAGCCCACCTTCTTTTATAATCTGACCTGTGGAGAATCAGAAGTAAATGGAAAGCAAAGCACCATTCACTATCAAAAGTCAATATACATTAGAATAGTTGCTGCAAGAATTGCTTCCATAGAATTATACTGGAATATTATTTCCTATAAGGTTTCCCTGTAAAAGGAAAAAAAATGAGAATATTGTAAAGTCATATGTATTCCAACCCACTCCTCCACCCCCCATGTCTTTTCTTGCAGAGGTACAACTGAATGCAGACATTGTTCCAGTTGCTGCCACCTAAAGATTTATTGGTTCTCCTTTTGGCAAATGGATCCCCCCAGTCTCTCTCTAGTGCGCCAGGGCAGGCATTTAAACAAGATCCTAAGTAATAGACTCTTAGAGGAGCATCCTGGATAATAAACATTATATCAAATTATGAGGTCAGAAGTATCCAATTCAATGACAGACAGCCTCTAGTTACAGAGACTGTCATCTGTGCTACATTGGAATTTCCTCAATTACTTTCCTCAATAATTTACATTTAATCGATACAAAGAAAAATACTACTACAAAAGCTGGCAGTGGCATTAGGTCATCTAGTAATTTGCAGACAACAGCAAAAGTATATTGATATAGTGATGGCTGCTTCTGAACAGGACTTGCATAACTAACTGCTGAGGGACACAATCTCTGTGGAGAAACAGCCATGACATTGTAATTAATACTAACACTAGGTTACGACAATTGCACGGTGTTTCATTGGAACATTCAATTGCTGCATTTTATGTCTTTAGAGGGAAAGTTCTTTAGCTTCTGGGAGGAAAATCCCTTTAAAATGATTGAGAAGGGCAGGACCTAATTTTTTTTTATTTTTTTTTATTTTGTTTTCCCCTTCTTGTTTTCCCCTTCTTGTTTGTTTTTGTTTGTTTGTTTGTTTGTTTGTTTTGTTTTGTTTTGTTTGTTTGTTTGTTTTTCCTACTCCCTAATTAAAGCTATCAGTACACGCAATAATGGACTAAATCAAATCTGTGGGCACTATCAAAGAGGAAAAGGGGACTAAAAATCAAGGGACAAGTGATTTCAGAGTACATCTGTGCTTCCACAATTGTGATCATCTCATTAAATTGCAGGTTTGTTTGCTTTCTTGTTTGCTTTTCCATGTCAAAACAGCCAGAGAGCTTTGGATTACATCCTTACAATTCCATAGGCAACCAAGTAGAAAGCATTTATAATTCTGAAAATAAGTTTAAGTAATATATTTTACAATATTCTTAATGAGTACTTTGTCAGGATTCATGCCATTTGAATTTTATAGTTAGTGAAAGGGACATCTCACTGTCATTATCAGAGACACAGGATACCTTGCCTTTCTTGTTTCCATCAGACCTTAGCCAATTTTTTTCCACAGGCATCTGTTTCCAGTCATTCCCACACGTCTTTAATCAGCAAAACACTCACCATTAAAACAATACATTGAAACTGTGGTGTATGCTCTTTCTGCAAAATAATCTGGCCTCATATCAAGCTTCTTCCCAAAGAGGTTTCAGCTCAGCTGCATTCTGAACAGACCTTCTTCTCCTCAGAAACTTTTTGTGCAATCTCACCAATACTACCAGTCCTGTAAAATTTTTAAGGAGACAGTATTTAGGAGACAAGCTCCTCATGTCAACCATTTTTAATAAATTTTCTTTTATTATTTTTCTTAGGGGTTTGCATTCCAGCAGTTAAGATTTTTTTTGCTTCCTATTTTCCTTACATCTATCTTTTCTGTTTATTTCTATATCTATATCATTGATCCATCACTGCCTTGCTTTGGGTGGCTGGAATTGACCTTTGTGCTGGTAGCTGACCTGGGCAATGACCTGGCTATGGGAAATGAAATTGGATTAAAACCCGGAGAAGCATTTTATTAAAAATTCTTCTCTTCTTCTTCCCCCCTTCCCTCTCCCTCTTCTTTCCTCCTCCCCCCATCCTTTCCTCACCAAAGCCTGCTTGCCTCCCTTCTTCCATTTTCTCTCCTTTCCTTCCTTCTTTCCTTCCTTCCTTCCTTCCTTCCTTCCTTCCTTCCTTCCTTCCTTCCTTCCTTCCTTCCTTCCTTCCTTCCTTCCTTCCTTCCTTCCTTCCTTCCTTCCTTCCTTCCTTCCTTCCTTCCTTCCTTCCTTCCTTCCTTCCTTCCTTCCTTCCTTCCTCCCTCCCTCCCTCCCTCCCTCCCTCCCTCCTTCCCTTCCTTCCTTCCTTCCTTCCTTCCTTCCTTCCTTCCTTCCCTCCTTCCTTCCTTCCTTCCTTCCTTCCTTCCTTCCTTCCTTCCTTCCTTCCTTCCTTCCTTCCTTCCTTCCTTCCTTCCTTCCTTCCTTCCTTCCATTCATCTCTCTTCTCCTCCTGCCCTCCTCCTCTCCTCCCTTCTTCCCCTCCTTCCTTCCTCACTCTCTCTCTTTCTTTCCCACTGCTATCCCTGTCTTTATCTACATCTACCTTTCTTCATCTCTCTCTTTTCTACAGATCCAGCAAGCTTGTCTTTACCCTACATTTTAGGACAATGCCTGTGTCTTGAAAAAACACAGACTTCTTTTTTTTTTTTTAAATAATCATCATAACAGAAATAATATTTTTCATAACACACATATATATGTGTGTGTTGTAACATTTATGACATAATATTTATACATGTATGTGACTACATATATGCATGTTACCGTCTGCTTTAGAGAGAAAGGACAGCCCAATGCATTGCTCCTGGCTGACGCTGGGGAAGGTGTGTTGCTTTGCTGCAGACTTCCTCAGCTACCTGTCCCTGGGGACACAGGTCTGGAGGGCACTGACATCTGAGCCTGCTGATTTCTGCCTCAAGCCCTTCTCCCCCACTGACCCCACAAGCCATGGTACTGGGGGCATTGCCACCCATGTGCCCCCTTGGGAGCATCCCTCAGGAGCATGGATCAGCACTGGGAAATCCTGCCCCAGCTTCCCCTGGACCAGGCTGTGAGTGAAGGGGCCACACAGCTGCCTGCATCCCTTCTGGCTGCTCTGATGTGAGGATGGTGTCACAACCCCACGCTACAAAAAGCAGGGTGTAATCTCAGCAATCCCTCCTTAATTAGATTTTTTTTTCCCCCCTCTGCATTTCTTTTTTAACATGCAGTTCCCAGATTCCTTCACAGTCAGACATCCCTTTCATTCCTTCTGGAAAGCAATATATATAGCGCAGGGCTATAAATAAGACTAGCAATGTCATGGTAACCATGGCAACCCATAGGCTTCAAACACTGATGTGTGTGAGATTTATAGGAGGCTGCCCTTGAGTTTACACTCAGATGATCTGTCCTTTTTAAAATTACACTTCTTGGAATTCAGATTTCTCACCTGACACAAAAATTGTATATACAGTGCTTTGTTTTGTTTTGTTTTTTTTTTGTTTTTCTTAATTTATTTAGTGAAGCAAGGAACTGGAGATTTATATATAATTTATAATTTAGAATAAGTGGTTGTGGAAAAGAATGCCTGAAAATGGACACCTTCTCTGCATGCTGATTGAGATGATATTTCAAAAAACTTTTTCCTTTAAGATAAAGGGAGCAGCCATTTTTGCCCACCATCCATTGTAACTGCTATGCCTCATCTTTCATTTTGAGGGATAACCTAATTTGCTGTGAGGATTAAACTGAGGCATTCTGATCTTTTACATTGGGCAGAAAATCAAATATTCAATTTCTTAAAAATTAACGCAGCAACTGAAATTCAAAGACTTAACTGTGATCCATAAACAGTCTTACAGTAAAAGGGTGTCACTCAGCTCCTCAGGAGAACTTATAAATCAAGAAACTTGATGCAGAGGAGGTCAGGTACTTTTGCAGTCCTGCAGAGCACAAATATCAATACCCAAATGGATGCTCTCTGTTGGCAGCAGCCAAGCACTGTGTTACAGGGGGAGTAAGCAAGGGTCTTCTGCAACTGTCATGCAATAGCAAGCTACCTCTGCTGGTAGTATACACCAAACAGCCCTGTGGAAACACTGGTAACAAAGCAGTCTATCCCTCGAGGTGTGCAGTGCTATGCTGTGCTTGGAAGTAAAGCTGGGAATTGGCCCAGCTTTCTGTCTGATTAGTGAGGACAATAGTAATTGTAGCATGGGACCTGAAGCTCTTCAGGGTAAGGGTAGATATTCATACGTAAATAAAATGATCAGTGAAGTTCATTGAGCATTGACAAATCACACCGCTGGAAAACCTCTGGGAAAAGCCAGATGTCCCCATCCATAGAACTCCCATATAAGAGAGAAGTGTGAAAGCCTTTGTGCCCCACAGAGGTAGTTATGGGCTCATCTAGAGCAGGGAAATTGGAAGCACAAAGCCAAATAAAAAATGAAAAGATTTCACCATCCTGAGGATCATTCAGCTTGAACAGTTTAGAGACGTGGCCTGCAACATGGGGTGGCTGTCTGCAGAAGGGCTTGGGAGCAGCATCTTGGAAAAAAGTAATGCATTCATCTCTGGTGGTTTCGGGGTTTCTGGCCACCAATGGGAGGTGGGTTTGGGGAATGAAACAACAATGTGCAGTGTATTGATGCTTTGTCTGTTTTTAAAAATGACTTTGCAGAAAAAGGAATTTTCTGTGAAATACTGATTCCTTTCAATCTACATGTCAGTAGAAGCGATTGAAAGGTGACCCTAACTCCAGTGGACTTCAGAAAGCCCTTCTGCAGTGATGTGATAGGTAGTTTGGAGTCAGTCCTGAGCCTCTGTACTGTTTTTCTACTATAATGCCACAGTGTCACCTTTTTTTTTTTTTTTTTTTGTGTGTGTGTGTGATTGGAAATAAATGCAGGCCAATTAGAAAATGTTGATTGCACATAAGTGATTTAGCATGTCTGTGTGTGAAATGTGCAGCACTGGGGGGAAGAAATATGAGTCAGACTACTTCATTCCACTCGTTCTATTCTTGCCAAAGGTCTGACTTGCCAAAGGTATGTGCAAACACAATGCAGAAATGTTTGTCTCATCCAGCAGCACACAAGGCATGCTTGCTGCCTCTAACAAAGCCGTTGCTTTTGCCATTTTTGCTGCCTTAGCATGAGGCAGGCTCAGCAGTGCCCACCTCAGGCACCTGCACTCCATCTGCCAGCAGTGAGCACTTGAGCTGACAGAAGTGCCACCGGTGAGATTCACAGCGCAAAGCGAGACACCTGCTTTATCAGCGTAGTGACCCATGGCAATAGCCATAGATTTTCAGTGAGAGTGCACTGGGGTGTTAAAATGGCTGCGCTCCCCTTTGCAGGCAAGGGCACAGAAAGGTGGCAAGGACACAGCAGATCAATAGGGGTTTTAAGGTTGCACTGTGCAGATGGTAAGCCTTGATCTCGCAAGCAGCCACGGGGTAGCATTACATGCATCCATTTTCCCATTCACTCCAGCGGGATTTCTGAGGCAAGGAAGGCTCTTTGTCTGCAGTATAAGCCTCTGTGTTTGCTGGTCAAGAATTCAGAGCCTCTTGCTGGGTTTAGACTTAAAACATCAATAAAATATATCCTTAATTACCTTATTTGTCAGATAGCTGTCAAACCTGTTGCTAGCACTGAACTGTCAGACTCACATTTGTTTTTTTCATTCTGATGCAAGTAACGCTTCCCCAGATTGGTGAAGTTTGTTATCTATGAGAAAATGCTAGTAAGTCCTTGAATTTTATAGCACAGATTTTGCCAGAATAACCTGTCTGCTAGAGAGTGGTAATGCCATCTTTCGTTTTGAATCCTGCGTACAGACAAAAGCAGAGAGCTGTTTTGTGCTGCAAGCAGCCTCTGGACAAAGATGGACACAATCATTTCCAAGTGACTTCAGGCAGCCACTTTCCCTTTCACTTTTCTTAAGTAACAAACCAGGTTTCCTGCTTTCTTTAAACTGACCAAGCTCTATCGAAGACAATAGAAGACACTAATTTACATTAGCTGAGGTTAAAGAAGCTGCAAATAGCAGGGGAAAGATAAGAAAACAGTTGTGGAGCATCTTTTCTTCTACTCTCACAATTTCTATGGTTCCAGTCAGGCATTATAATTATTCATGACATCTTTCTTTTCCTTCCCAGAGACTCTGAGTGGAAACTTGGGTTCATCCACAGTTCCTTCAGCTCCTGCTTCATTGTGCAACTGGCTGTATACTATATAAAAAACTGTCTAGCAGCCTGCCTGTCTAAAATGGTTTCTGTATGAATATATTTTATATTTGCAATAGGTTTACAAAGAGCAGACCATCAGAGGCAAGCAGCTTTCAAAGGCTATCTTTTACAGCAAATTTTGTTTCTTACATTTCAGCATAAAGAGTTCAGAAAAAGAGTAGCAGTTTCTGCAGTTTTGGACCCAGAGCTTGCTCCACAGTTTGCTAACCAGGTTGTCCAGCTACACAAAAAAGCAAACTGCTCCCTTTGATGTTAATGAGCTGCTCATATAGATCAGTGCAGTGTATGGCATTGCTAAGGGGCAGGAGGCCTGATCTGATAGATTTGGGACACATCCTATTAAATTTGTTCGACCCAACACCTGCCCCTCATCATCTTAATCCTTGCCATTATTCCACTAAGACTGATCTTCAGTGCTGTAAGAAATTTCTGGCAGGGCTCAATTTTGTCATGTGATTCACACACAGCACCTTTCCCCTTTCCTTCTTTACTTTCTGTTTCATTCTCCTTCAGAGGATTAGTAGGTGACGTAGTGCTTCTTTATTGATGATAACAATTATCTTCGTAATAAACTGACTTGATTTAGGAAAACAGATGGAAGGGAAAGTGAGAAGAGAAATAAAAAAGGGCACACAGATGAATAGTTTGGAAGGGGGGAGAAAGCAGATGGTAGATGAAATTCATTAGTTTAGAGTAAATCTATTGATCCCCTCCTTTCTTCCCAGTCTGTGTTTTACTTTTCCTGCTCATATTTGTAATGGTTCTACTCATGATAAGCAACTTGCTTTCAGATTTGCTCCCCTGTGATGCAGTCCCCAAAGCATTCTGAGATAGGCTCTATAGCTTACCTTTGCAAAGGAAAGCCACTGCCAAAAAACTTTCCAGCTATGCATCCAAAAACCAACACACATTCAGGTGGAAATTCAGATATTGGAAGACATAACTTGCTGTTTTTAGCCATACTGAGACTGTTAATTGGAAAATATGAACATATGTCATTTTTCTTTGCCCCAGGAGGTTGGTGAGCCATGTGGATACAAAAGTATTCCCTTCCTAGGCTCAAGTCCCTCTGAAGCTCTAAGAGATTGAACTGAATTTGGGGGAGCTCAAACAATGGTCACGTAAATGCTTTGTCTCTTGAGCAGATTCTATTACTTCTGTCTCACATCAAGAACAGTTTGAAGTGGGCAGGGTTTATCTCAGCAGACGGATGAGTCTGGATGATGCCCAGTGGATTTTACACATGGCTCTTGGCTGAGGGAACATTTCGCAGCAGAAGAAGGGACGTCATGGGGCATTCACCTGGCAGGCTGAGCAGAATTTGGCACAGAGAGGATCCAAAGTAGTGCTCTGAAGCTAACAGTCTGCTATAATCTGAGCTCTCCCCCTTCATGACCTCTCACAACTACATCACAACCTAGAGGGATTAGGGCAGTATGGAGCTGTTAGCACCCAGCTGCAAGTGCTGGGGTGAGCCCAAGAACTCCTACTAGGCCTGTGGGGAAAACACCATGGCCACCAGCTCTGCTGGACCCATGCAGCAACACTGGTGGCCTTTCCACATGAAACCTCACCCACCTGGCTGATTGTCCCCTTGCCAGCATACTGCTGAGCCCAGCAGGTGACTGCAATGGCAGGGTGGCCAGCAGGCCTCACCAGGGAGCAGAAGGCCCACAGCATCCGCATGTACCTTCACTGGGAGGTCCATGAATGCTGCAGACACCAGGGCTACATCTTAGAGCTCCTCAGCACAAACCCCCCAAGGGCTAGGACCCTCCTTGTCATCCCCTTAGATGCCCAACAGCTGTTGGGCATGCAAAGCAGTGACAAAACCCAGGGAGAAAAATGATCCTAAACCGAACATGGGGACAGACTGACACACACTGAAATAAATACTAGGGTGGTAATTAAATTAATTCAGCTTTGGATTGGACCTGCAAATAGTGTCTAAGTCTTAGCATGATCTTTTTGTGTGTTGTCAATTTGACTAAATAATTTGTGTAATTTTGCTTATTGTAGAACTATTAATATTGGGGAAGCAAGTGTTTAATCTAAAAGCTAATTAAGGAATATCAGGCAGTGGTCAAAAAATGCATCAGGATGAAATGTGTATTTGCTGGTCACTGAGGTTTCGTCAATTTCCATGGAAGAAGGTAAGCTTGGTAACCTTAATAAATAGATACTCTGTATGAGCAAGGAACAATAGAGACAGAAACAATGTGATTGACAACTAATGCCAATTCTTTTTTGTCAAGCAGTTGGTGAAGTTCCTCTCTTTCCAACAGCAAGAAATTACAGTATTAATCTTCCATCTTGTTTAAAGGATTTTAGAATTTGTGGTTCAAAATGTTCAGAGTATTTAAAAACAAATGCTGACATCTAGCTAAATATCTTTAAATCGGCCATAAGGGGTTACTCTGTGAGTGTACTAATTATATTAAGATTAGATTGCTTTTCCAAAGACTTTGATTAGAAGTTCTTAAGGAAATTTCATTTGGAGCTTTCATTACAAGGTGGATTTATAGATGCTTTGTACATGCATGCAGTTGTATATATTACGTTCTTTGTAACATGCTGCACGTGTACACTCTCAGTAATTAGCTATAGCAATAAATTGTACATGCTACATTGCTTCTCCAGCTCTTAGTATCCATTAAACCAATTATCAGGAGAAGTAGGAAGAATGCTTATGCTGCAGTTTGCAGAATTTATGTTTTCAGGAAGCAAGTGTAGGAAAGTGTGCATTTTAACATTCAACACCAGTACACATACCGTAGTTCAATAAGATAAGGAGAGGAATACTCAGATTTCTGTCACCTGGAACTGCAGCTACAATTCATTTATCATTATAATTGAAGAAGCAATTCCCAAACCAAAGGCATATGTCTATGAATTTAGGTTTATCATTGTATACTTGATGACTATAGTATGCCAAGTTTTTTAAAAAAATGGCATTGAAATAGTATATTTTGATTAAGAGAATTAAGAATTTGAGGTTATACCTGAAGATCTGTTCTTTCTGCCCTCTCTCTCCTCCAGAGCCTCATCTTCATGGCATGCTTCCTGAGGGTAACTATCAACTCTTGTTTTGTCACAGAATTTGAGAAGTTAAAACTGATGTGAAAAGGAATCAAACTGCTTGCTGCTGCAGCGTGCTACATAGTTAAGGATGACTCCTGAAGTCTAATGAAGTTTGGGAATCACTGTGCTATGTTTCTCTTTTTAACTCTGCCCATACGCCTATGTGTATTCTTCACATGAGTCATAGGAGGTGTAATTCCAAGAAAGTATTTCCCCATTTCTTTTTTTGCATGGTAAGTTGTCTAGTCATCACTGTTATATACCCATACCTGCAACGTGTGGTCTGTCCTAGTATCCTCGTAACTCCACTGAAACTGATTAGAGCTTTGCAGCTGACTTCAGTGAATGAAGCATCGTGCCTTGTTCCTCCTCATCTGTCACCAATGAAAGATGTATGGACAGGTGTCTGAGATTTATAGTAAAGTTTAACTGCAGTACTGCAGTGTGTCTGATATCCATGTGCCACTGCTATGCTCTGCACAGAGGATAAATGATTTGCCCAATGGCTGAGGAAAGATGCAAGCCTAGGTGTCCCCTGCTTCAGGCTACCTGACAAACACCAGGGTGATGGATATTCTTCTTTTACTTTTGTTATACCAGAAACCCAGGGAAGTATAACCACTGGTCATGAGATATAATTAATGTAAGATGAAGACATATATTGAAAAAAAAATGCAGGGGAAAACGGTGGAAAGAATGAGAGGGCAGAAATTAGAACTGGACACTTGATGTTCACTGAACGTACTGCAACAAAGAATTTGAAATGTTCTTTCCAAATCATTTTTAAAATTCAGTCTTGAATTATTTTGTTTGTTTGTTTATTTCTCTTTGGTGTTTTGTTTTGTTTTCTTAAATGGATTACCAAAGGAAAAAAAAAAAAAAAAAGTATTAATCAGTTGAAAATTTGGCTTTGATTTTGACCTTTTAAACCTCCAAACAAAACCAAAATCTTTCTGTACAAATTTATTTACTATCTGTCATGACAAGCCTTATTCAACTGAAACAAATATATATATATGTATTTTAGGAATTGAAAAACCTCTTTCAGCTGCAGGGGGACTGGAAGGTGCATCAAAGACATTTTTCTTTTAGAAAGTTTTGATTTTTGGCAGGTTGTGCTTTCAAATTTAAAAGAAAAAAAAAAAATATTTGAAAATTGCCAACCAGCAATACAGAGTAGCAATTTTGTAGGTCATGATGGACATAACTGTAGGCCCCCACAGCACTTGGAATGTGCTTTAGCTGTACTAGAGATCTCCTGTTTTCAGCTCTAGATGCCTTCCTACAGAACAGGGTGAGTCCATTTATAGAATCATATAATTACAGAATGGTTTGGATTAGAGGAGACTTAAAGATCATTTAATTCCGACCCCCCTGCCCTGGGCAAGGACACCTCCCACCAACCAGCCCAGGTTGCCCAAAGCCTCACCCAGCCTGGCCTTGGACACTTTCAGGGATGGGGCATCCACAGCTTCTCTGGGCAGCCTGTTCCAGTGCCTCACCATCCTCTGAGTGAAGAATTTCTTCCTTGTATCTAACCTAAATCTACCCTTTTAAATTTAAAGCCATTACTGCTTGTCTTATCACTACACTTCCTGACAAAGAGTCCCTCCTCATCTTTCCCATAGAACCCCTTTACGTACTGGAAGGTCACTGGAAGGTCTCTCCAGAGCCTTCTTTTCTCCAGGCTGAGCAACCTGTCTTCATAGGAGAGGTGCTCCATCCCTCTGGTCATCCTCATAGCCCTCATCTGGAAGTGTTCTAAAATGTCCATGTACCTCTTGTGCTGGGGGTCCCAAAGCTGAACTCAGGGCTCCAGGTGGGCTCTCACAAAAGCAGAGTGGTGAGGGACAATCATCTCCCTCAGCCTACTGGTCACGCTTTTTTTGGTGCAGCCCAGGACACAGTTGGCTTTCTGGGCTGCAGGCACACATTGCTGGCTCATGTAGAGCTTCTCATCCACCAACAGCCCTTCTCCTCTAGGCTTCTCTCAATCCAATGCAATCTCAATCTCAAACCAGCCTGTATCTATGCTTGGGATTGCCCCAGCCCAGATGCAGGACCTTGCACTTGGCTTTGTTGAACTCCATGAGATTCACACAGGACCACCTCTCAGGCCTGTCCAGGTCCCTCTGGATGGCATCCCTTCCCTCCAGCATGTCAACCACACCACAGAGCTTGGAGTCATTGACAAACTTGCTGAGGGTGCTCTCAGTCCCACTGTCCATGTCACCAACAAAGATGTTAAACAGCACGGGGCCCAGTACTGACCCCAGAGGAACACCACTTGTCACTGATCTCTCCCTGGATATGGAGCTATTGACTGCAACACTTTGAGTGCAACCATCCAGTCAATTTCTTACCCACCAAGTGGTACATCCATCAAATCCATGTCTCTCCAACTTAGAGACAAGGATATCATGGGGGAAAGTGTCATATGCTTTGCACAATTCCAGCTATATCACATCAGTTGCTCTTCCCTTAACCACCAGTGCTGTAATCCCATTTTAGAAGGCCACCAGATTTGCCAGGCACAATCTGCCCTTAATGAAACCATCTTGTCTGTCCCCAGTCACCTCCTTATTTACTATGTGTCTTAGGAGAGTTTCCAGGAGCATCTGCTCCAGGATCTTGCTAGGCACAGACAAAGGTGAGACTGACTGGCCTGCAGTTCCCCCAGTCTTTCAGTCTTCCTTTTTTCTCTTTTTAAAAATAGGGGTTATGTTTACCCTCTTCCAGACAGTGGGTGCTTCACCAGACTGCCACAGCTTCTCAAATATGATGGACAATGGCTTAGCAACTACCTCCACCAGTTCCCTCAGGACTCATGGACTCATCTTTTCAGGTCTCATGTACTTCTGTACCTTTACGTTCTTCCTAGGGGCTTGAACCTGATCATCTCAGCATTTGGGAGATGAGTGGTTGGAGAGCTGCCAGGCAGAGAGGGACCTGGGAGTGATGGTTGATAGTCGGCTGAAGCAATGTGCCAGCAATGTGCTCAGGTGGCCAAGAAGGCCAACAGCATCCTGGCTTGTATCAGAAGCAGTGTGGCCAGCAGGGCTAGGGAGGTGATTGTCCCCCTGTACTTGGCTCTGGTGAGGCCGCACCTCGAGTACTGTGTTCAGTTTTGGGCCCCTCACTACAAGAAGGACATCGAGGTGCTTGAGCGGGTGCAGAGAAGGGCGATGAAGCTGGTGAGGGGCCTGGAGAACAAGTCCTACGAGGAGCAGCTGGAGGGAGCTGGGCTTGTTCAGCCTGGAGAAGAGGAGGCTCAGGGGCGACCTTATCGCTCTCTATAGGTACCTTAAAGGAGGCTGTAGCGAGGTGGGGGTTGGTCTGTTCTCCCACGTGCCTGGTGACAGGATGAGGGGGAATGGGCTTAAGTTGCGCCAGGGGAGTTTTAGGTTGGATCTTAGGAAGAACTTCTTTACCGAAAGGGTTGTGAGGCATTGGAACAGGCTGCCCAGGGAAGTGGTGGAGTCACCATCCCTGGAAGTCTTTAAAAGACGTTTAGATGTAGAGCTTAGTGATATGGTTTAGTGGGGACTGTTAGCGTTAGGTCAGAGGTTGGACTCGATGATCTTGAGGTCTCTTCCAACCTAGAAATTCTGTGATTCTGTGATTCTGTGATCTCCTACAGTGGGCAGTTCTTTATTCTCCCAGTCCCTGCCTTTGCATTCTGGGGCTTTGGCTGTGTGGCTAGAGCTCTTATCATTGAAGACATGCAAAAAAGTCATTGAGGACATCAGCCTTCTCCATATCCCAGGTGACTAGTTCTCCTGTTTCCTCCTAGAGAGGTCCACAGTTCCCCTAATCTTCCTTTTATCACTGATTCATTTTATCACTTCATCACTCTGCCATTCATGGGTGCTGCCACATTTTCTTCTCACCAGCCTTTTCCAGTATTGTTGGAAGATTTGTGTCCCCATCCTATAAGACTTAAAGCCACAGATGACACTTGTAAATCCTCAAGAATGATCCATATCTCAAAGCTGTAGTAGAACGTGACAGGAAGAAGAATGGAGAATTTCTGCTTTGTGTTGCATTGTTGGACATGACTAGCCAGGGCAAAGTCTTGCCCATGCTAAGCCCTTGTTCTGGTGGAGATGTTGCAGTTCACAGGGGCCTCCTTTTCTTATACTTCTTCAGCAAGTGCATACTGCAGCCCAACTCCATGCCATCACAAAGATCACATCGTATTAAAATATTTTTTTTGCCTTGATTTTGGTGGGCAGAAGTTATGATCCACTGAGATTAACAAATAACACCAGTCTCTACTTTCTTTCATGAGTGTGTTGTTCTCCATCAGTCTCTGCAGTAAAGCAGATGTGAAATGTGTTCATTGATCAGACAGGGTCATTCTGACTCTTTGGACACACGTTGCTTTCTTCCCTGCATGTGGTGCTGTGAGATGATTCTGCTTTCCTGGTATCTATATTTTAATTAAAAACTTTGTAGAGGAGTTGGAGAGGTCATGTCAAGGACCCATCAGATATCATTTAGGGGTTACAAAAAATCTATTGAGATGAGATATTTACAGAACTCTGCCTGTTTCACTTACCTAAAAGGAAACTGATATGTGTTATGATTGCTATGGAAGAGTGCCTTCATAAGTAATTTCTGTGTATAGACCTTGTCTTTTACATAGCAGAGAAATGTATAAAATGAATCAATTTCTGGAAGTTAATGTCCAACCCAAATGAAAAAAAAATAAAAATGGAAATGACAAATAACTCAATTAGAACCCAATGCAGAACAGGAAAGATATTTGTAATCTCAGGAATGTTCACAAACTAGAAAAATTATTTCCAATCCTACTTACAGCAACACAGATCAGAACAAATGGGGCAGTGAGATCTGTTTGGAGCCCTTAGGTGCTATTTTAATGCTACAAAAAAAAAAATGAACAAGCTGTCTTCAACTGTAGAAATGCTTTGTGTTTTTTCCCAAGAATAAGCATACTTCAGTAACAACAACATAAGACAGGTTGCACCATTTGATATTGCTACTGTATATACAGAATATAAAATAATATTTTGATTAATAGCTTTAGGAAGGTTCAGTTTTTCTTTTCAGTTTCCAAGATCCTTGAAAAGCAGTGCTTCAGAAGTACCGATATAAAAGGTATATGTGACCTGTCCTTACAAAAAAGACAACACAGAATAATAGCTATTAATCAGATGTAACATCACAGTATAATTTAAAGATGTTCAGATATGCCTCATAAGTTTGAAATGTTTATTTGTTAAGATTTTCAATGCCAAAAAAAAAAAAAAAAAAAAAAAAAAAAAAACATTCAAGTACCCTTTCTTCCATTAATAATAGACTAAAGACGAAATGACTAATGGAAGGCATTTATGCTGGCACATACAGCTGATGCCAAGTTTTTGTGCCTTTGCATCTTGGCAGAAAGCAGGAGCTGTACTTCAGCCTTTTTGTGACTTTTTCATAAATTGTAGTAGAGAGGACTGTTGATCATGATTATTGATCAATGCTATACAAAAATAGCAGCCTTGACACTGAGATCGCAGGATGTTTCTAATGCTGTCTGTAGATCAACACCAAAAAGCCGCTGCTCAGTCATACCGATGACACCCAACAGCAGCCTGATTCCTATTTAGAGAAGAAGCTGTCATTAAGAGCTTTCTTAGGTCTACAGAAGCCCCTTTATTTGCCATAATTTGTTGCAGCTCATACATTGGTATTTCTGCAGCTCACATATCATCCTCTCAGGCGTAAGGAAGGACATAATAAAAATAGAAACGTAACAGGTCACGTTTCTACACTTTCACCTAATGGGATAATTTAATACGTTGTTAATGGCTATAGATCTCTCCCATCCTCACTACACCAAGTTCTAACAATGTGAGATTTGAGGAAATAGAAGATTCTGGTCTTGAGCTTTTATTTCTTATTACAGCTTGCTTTTGCCACTACAGAGTGTAAAATTCAAGACTTAGATTAGTTTGCATAAGTGTACATACATCAGAGAAAGATTTTTAATTGCTTCTTTCTGCCTTACTTACAAACTCCACTGGTGTTCAGGAAAAAAAAAAAAAAGTGTAGAGAATTTACATGTGACATTTGGGTGAAAGCTTGAAAGCAATGTTAAAGAGCATTCATTGCAAAGCAACTTCAACTTGAAAAATCTTAGTTTCTTTTGGGATCCTGAGCCTTTGACATTGGTGAAAAATTTATGGAGATCTTTTATTTTATTTTTACTTTTAACAAACGATGCAAGAATATTCAATGTAAAATAAATAAATAAATAAACAAAAAAAACTTGATTATGGTGAGCCACCGATGTCTATTCTGTTCAATTTATTAATTTCAAAGATATATTGTCTATAATTATCAATCAGTTTTTAGGTTTGTCTTTTGCAGCACAACCCTTGACATTTCCTGGTAGCTTTTAAATATTGTCAAGCCTTTCCATCTTTCCACATATACATAAACACATTACTGGAGAAATATGTTTTATTCTTTGTTCTAGAGTGATTCTAGAAAAAGCAAAAAATTTTTGCTTTGCTTGTTACTAGTAAAATGTAATCACAATTTCAAAAATAAAATATAACAATATTTCACAGCTCTTTTCTGAGGTGGTAAAATCATTGCTACTATGACCATTCCATTTGAGAAGGATCAATTACAGTGGGGCTTCATTCTCTGTGCTGATACATAGAAGACGCACAAAAAATATACAGTTACGGAATATGTAATTAATATTCCCTAGAAAATGGAAATATCTTTCCTGTTTCAGCATCACTGAATACCATTCTGAAGTCTTCAAGCCACCACACCAGCTGTGCAGTATGTGTATTTTGCTGATAGGAGGATTGTTTTGTTTGTGTTTTGCATTTACCCCCAACACTCCAAGAAATAAAAAGAAGTCATCACACTGACAATATAAACAAATGAGTGAGTTTAGTAACTCTTCTCCAAACACTGTTCAGTGTACAGGGAATTGTACAGGGCAAACAACAAACCGCCAGTAGGAATGTTACATATCATCTCAGAAAATGTTTCTCAGACAATTAACGCTCTATGCAATTACATTTATGGCAAAGCTAACAATGCCGTGCTGCAGTATCAACCAATCCTTCAGAATGTTTCTGAAGTGACCTGTCCTGCTTCACCTAAATGGAGCACATTTTCTCTGTGTGGGGCCAGGACAAGCCCCATTCCTGCTAGACCCTGGTTTCTCCACTTCATCTCTCAAGGGTTCCCAGGGAACTATTCCTCACACAGGTGAAACTCATGAGAGATGATGTTTCCACCCAAATGTAAATGATATTAAACCTGTATTTAATCTCTAAAGCATAGCTGTTATCCAGACAAATCATTCTCAGAGAAGACTAAGTGACTTGGCTGAGGCAGTGCTCTCCTGAATTGGAGCTGGAAGTTGCATCCTACCAACATAGTGTGACAGCAGCAAGAGTAACAAGAACAGACTGCCTTGATGTTTTACTCTTTGCTCACAAGCTGTTGGTACTGTTTCTGAAACAAGAGGTATCTGAAAGAGGTAGGGACTTTGCCAACTGCTGGGACCTAGCTTTCTCTTTTAATAGGTCTGTTGATATTCTGCCCCTCCTAATACAGACAATCCGATTTTAATGCCATGGGATCACAGTGGCTTTACAAAGTATCACAGTACCTATTCTGTGCCTCTTCTGGACTTCATTAAAAGTCTCTGAAGCTCTACCATGCAGGCCAAAAACATCGGTCATATGGCTTCATCAAAAATTTTCCTACACTTCTGTGTTGTTATCTGGGACATCTCAACAGGCTAATAATCAGAAATAGAATTGCACATAAGAAAAAAATGAGGATCTCTGGGACTCTCAGGTGTCCTGTATTTGGCCATTCTAGAAAATTAATAAAAGACAGAGTTTAGGTTGCAGATATTGCACCAGGAATATGCCTATACACATCTAAGCCATTTTGTATTGCTTGAGTCATACTCCAATAGAAACAAAATCTCTAGTGACAAGGTTCCAGATGGGTTGTGGAAAGTGTAAGTAGGACTGGCAGCAGTGAGCTTGTGCAGAAGCTTTCTAAATCTCTCCACCAGGGCAATATCTGACTCTGTAGTGCCAAGCAGACCAACACTTCATTATCTCAGTTTCACAGAGTTTCAAGCCAGAAGGGACTACCAGACTTGACTTCTAAATATCAGACTCATCCAGATACCCTGTGTTGAGACCAAATTCTGCTGTTGGACAAAAGAATACCCAACCTGGAGAAATTAAAACATGTTATAAGCAAAGGACTTTTTCACTGATGTTTCAGATGGTAAAGCACATCTTGCAGGCAAAGAAATGTTGAGCTTACAGCTTGATCCAACAGCAACAATGAGGCTGAGTGACACTTCACTGATTTCACAGAGCTTTGGACCCAGCTCTATGTCTACACATCCCTTGCAACTTTGAGCTTTCAAGTGCCAGAGCAGGATGTGAAAAAAAGGACAAGCCTTTAGCAGATTGGAATTACACCATTAGCTGGGGAAAGGTCAGCTAGGGAAAAGACAGTCAAAGAAAATCATCAGTTGATAACGTATGAGCTTTATTTTGGTAATGTGTGGCAAGGTAAAAACATCAACATTGAAGCTTCCCTCTTTCAGTTACACCAGCATCTGAGCTTACATTGTCAACTGCTTGATGTCAGTGTAGTGGTCTTCATCACTTCCTACAAAAAGCAAGGAGTGTACGTGGCATTGGCATTGCTGATCACACCGCAATTAGGGAACTCAGGTTATGAAGCTAGCAAATGGTTCTTGGTCAAAAGCAATTTAGCTTAACAACTTCATTGTCCTTCTTTGCCACAAGTTTAGATCTGGCATAGCATTTGTTAACAAAGCACAGACATCAGCAGTGCTCTTGTCCTATTGCTGAGATATTTTAAGGCATTCCAACTCACCTCTGGAAAATTCACATCTGTTATGGATTTCATCTACACTTTGCCTCTCTCCTGTTGTAAGTTCTCTTGAGGGAAGCTAGATCGCTGTATTTACTAATTCAAAGTGTGCATATCATCCCTGTCTTAATTGATAATGCCCTTTTACCATCTGGTTTCAAGGTCAAGTATTTGACTAGACATATGTAGGAGTCCCCACTCAAGCAGGGTTTCATTGTGCTGAATGCTGATCAGACAGATGGTACAGACATTTTCTTTTCAAAATAGTTGATAATCTGGTATCAGACAGAAAGATGACAGGTAATCAGAATAGACAAATGATCACACAATACATAAATAAATAAATAAAGCATGGATAAAAATGATATATTGCTGTAATCACAGTTTTAACAAAATAGCCATTTTCTCACCAAAAACACATGTAGTATGAATTCAAGTGACTTTTGCTATACAGTCAGGCATTTTTACTACTACCTGACTTTTTAAATTAAGTATATGCCATTTGCTGACTTTGGTAGACAGAAGATTAACTCTTCTTATCCAAAACTGTCTCTTCCTGGGTAAAGCAGTACATACTTGCTCACCTCTGGGTGTAAGCCTGAGCTGTAGAGGTACACTATTTCCATGGACACACTTCCATGCTGTTACACAAAAACTGGCTGATAAAATCCTGGCAATAAGAATCAGTAATCACCTAGATGAAAAATTACTAATTTATTTTGTTACGCTCTTTAAATCAAAATAAGTGAACCTTTTATTTTGGTATCATTCAAATAATATATCACTAAAACCCAAATCTAATTTCAGTCTATCTTTTCTACTGTAGCTATGCTGCTGTGTAGTCCTATTCATTAAAATGAAGAGTCCAGAAATTTACTATACAGATGCCCTATCTCATTTCCAAAAATAGTTATTTCTAACCTGGTGAGTGAGAAACCAATAGCATATTCATTAATAAATTGGTAGTCCAGGATATCTAACTGATCACTGATGTATGAACACTTTTTAGGAAAAAAAAAAAAAAAAAAAAAAAGTTAGAAAAAAACGTACACAAAGTCTTAGACTACTGATATTTCTGCATCTTGGTTAAAAAGTGTTTAAAAAGTACATTCACAGGTCATTGAAAAATGGAAAAACATACTGATGAAAAATATTTGAGCCTTCTCCCTCATGTGCAAAGCATAACAAGAAGTTAATCAGGAAAATTGATGGAGATTTGAGTATGTTTTAGTTTAAAAGCAAAACGAAGCATGTTAAACTTCCCAGTTACAGTTATGTCAACAACAACAACAAAAAGGCCTTATAATGACAAGTTTGAGAAGGCTAGAAAATACAAGTTCAAACAACTCAGGAGTGATTTGTCTTTGATTTCCAGGCCTTTCTCTGAAATATTATCAATAGAAAGTTACCAGTAAGACTGCATTCCTAGGGCAAAATTTTAGCTGCAATAAAGCAGTGCAGATCCCTCTGTTTTATGACAGGTTCTGAGATCAAAAAAGTGATAGCAGTTGTACATGAAATTTCTGATATACCCAGTTACTTACATAGTTAAAACTTATCATTGTGCTCAGCTCAGAAACCAGCAACAAGCAGCCGTACACACTCTCCTCCCCCACCCAAAGTTCACTCTTTGACATTCCTTCTGTTAAGACACATTCATGAGTTGCCACTTTCCTCTTGCACTTGGAGAATATTGTACAACTGCACACCAGTGGACAAAAATCCAAGGAAAATGTGTATTTTTCTTCTTTCTCTTTGCATGGGGATAGGAAGCAAATTACTGAAGTCATCTAGCTGCTACCTTTTGCAGTAGTGATCACATGGTGATAGCAAAGGATCAACAAGCAATGCAAGGTCAGTGTTAAAGGAGGGAAAATTGTGTAGTGGTGTTATCCAGCCACAAATAAAACTGTAACTGTGTGAAGTATATACAGAGTGATCTTTAATAGCTTATATGGGCTGTAGCCCACAAGTAGAATAGATGACACATGGCAATAGCAGATATAATTATGTTAGCTATGTTTTTTTTTTTTGTTGGTGGTGGTGGTGGTAGTTTTGTTTTTAATTTTACCAGTGTACTGGTACAATATAACAATGATATGATTAACTACGATAATTGGCAGTAGTTAGGTATAATAAGCTTAGAGGCATAAAGTCACTGCATTTAGTAGCAGCATTGTGCAGTGGCTATGATAAGCATTTACAGATCCCTGAGCTCTTCTGACCTACCATGGTCTGCAAGATGCCTCCGAGGGTCCTACAAAACCTGACTCAGCTCCCAGGTGTGCTGCCTGGCCTGCCTGGGCAGTCTGGAAAAGACATTTTCCTCTACAGGCAGAGGAGGATATTTGCCTTTTCCATGCCAATTGTCCTTCATGAGTTTTTCCAAGCCCAACCTGGAGGGAAATTGTCATTCCATCCCTAGTGTCAGACTGACAAGACTGACCCAGAAACAACTATTCACTTTGGTCCCCTTCTGCAGCTTTCTAAACAACAATGTAATTTATCATTTGTCCTAAGGCCTAGATATGTTCACACGGCACTGATCGGCTTCTGTGGTGCAATAAGCAGTGTTAAAAATGTTTGTGCTGGGCTTACAAACCCACCTTGGCTCAGTGGTACTCTCACTCCTAGCATGAAGCTGACACGCTTGCTGCTCATAGAGTTAGGCTCAAGTTCTCACTTGTAATGGGACATATCAGAGGAAGAGAACAAACTCTGAAAGCATATTCCCTTGCCTTGCTCTCAATCTTGGCATCTTCTGTGCTGGAAACCACCCTTATAATCTGCTCTGCAGCTGCTGAATTACTGTGGCATTTTTTCTTGTTTGTCTGCAGAAATAAGTAATTGCATATAAAAGTAATTTATAAATACATTTATGAGAGCTGTTTGTCTAGTATGGAATTATAGAATGATTCCGTTTGCTGATTGCCAATTTGTACGTAGTCAATAAAACTGGACTTTATAAATGTGAGCTGCATAATAAAACAGATAATGTTGGTATAAACTGCTTGAGATTCCAGGTCTAGTATTTTTAGCATGGTCAGATCATCTTTTCTAGAAGTAATTCATTACGTCAGGCTTTTAATTTCAAAGTCTCTGGTTTTCCAGAGGCTGGCATTTTATTATTTAATTAAAAGAAAAAGAAATCAGTCCCCTTCAATTGTTTCATGCTCTCCAACACAAATCTTCAGTCACTTTAATCTGTATAAGAGGATACTCATATTCATGTCAACACCTCGTTCCTTAAATAGAATAACTAACACTGACTGAATAACCATATTCTTACTGTCAACAAGGATATGACATTTTTGCTTCACTATAGCCAGGTAACTCTAATTCAGAGGCACTGTTCAGAGATTTCATCCTATGCATATTTTTAGTAGCTTGCTAGGTCAGATCCAAGTACAAATATTCAAAACCTGTCTCTATTCAATCTAGCCTGTGGCAACAAATTAATTATGAAGGCAGAAAAAGGCAAACATATAAGAAAATGTCCATTCAGCAAATCAGAAACATCCATTTGACAACAGAAAGACTGCTGTAGGGGTGACAAAATATATGAAAAAAAAATAGCAACAGATTTTCTTTTTTTTTTTTTTGGAAAACAATGGGAAAATATTACTTGAAAATAACATCTGCACTTTTTTTTGTCTGTCTTGCAATCACTAAACACTATCCTTACAGATTAGATGTATTTATGATGCCTCTTGGTTTTGTTATTGTTTGTTTGTTTGTTTGTTTGTTTTATGTGACTGTTTGAAGACTTAAGTTTGTAGCCTAAAATCTTTTATTCAAAATACCTCATTCCCCTTTCTGACCAGAGGTGATCTGATATCTGGGAAGATGTGTGGTGTTTAGACAAAACCCATCACAAAACAACTGGCCCAGGCAGATCCACTGTGTTTTGCTCAGTCAGAGAGCAACTACTTCTCTTCCATCTGGTGTGAACAGCCAAATGATGGGGAGAAGATCATTTTGTCTTCCGGGAGCCAGGCAGGGGAGTTGTTTGGAGGGTCTTTCACAGAGGGAATTCTGAAAAATATAGATGTTGGTCAATGTGACATCTCCTGTGGAGCGGGTGGTAGTTGAGAAGGCAGGTTTCCATTGAGGGTGCTGATGAAAGGGATTTGATACGGTGATTACATTTCCTTGAAGAAATGATGCTGAGTGTTTAAAGGGAAGAGTATGTGCTGAGATGGAGATAGCCTTTAAACCCGTAACATTGTCAGCTACTTTCTTCTTATGCTTCCTGTGAATAAAATAACTGTTTTCCTCTCACATCTGACTCTTAAAGATATGTAGGCAGCTGGGAAGAGTGTCATCACCAGAGCTTCTTCATCTATTTCTTAGCTTTTCTTCTGTATACCCTTATTACTTTATAAACCCTTCTGATTCTGGAATTTTTATTTTATGATGCTATAAGCATTTTCATTTTATCTTATTAGTCTTCAAAATAAATTATTTTTTTTCCTTTGATGCCTTTATATAAATCTTGCATAATGTACAGATTTTTCTGTATTAGCTAGAAAAAAAATAGTCACTAACAAAACAAAGCATGTATTTCTTGATTGTCTCAGAGAAGCTGCACTGCCCCTGTCAGTCAGCTCTCTGATGGATGAGCGTCAGCAGCAACACAGGCTTTGCATGCGGCCTTGGGTGTCAGACTCCATTAGTACCAGGCTATGAGATTTTCATAAAGTTAACAAGGCCTTGGGTGGAAGAGAAAACAAAAAAGAAAAAACAGCAACAATGATGACAACAATGACAAAGAAAACAGTAATGTGATTCTTCGTCTTAAAGACAGCCTTGGAAACTGAATGAGCATCATCAGCAGAGAGGGTACCAAACTGATATTCCTTTCTCCTCTCTACTGATAAAGCACAGATGAAGTAGCACTTGCCTAGAAAAAATACTACTGATGAGCAGCCAGTTGGAGAAAAGGTTTCAGCAATCTAGAACAGTGGTCACATCACCATAAGGCATTTCCATAGAGTGACTTCCCACAGAGGTCTGTGTATGGTTTGAAAAGGTGTGATTGAAAATATGGTTGTATTTAGTTAAAAGAGGATGTGACTTCATCTGCATTTGAAGCCTTTCATCATGAATAGCTGTGTAAGAATGCTGTAAACCCAACTGTGAATGAGGCATGGAAGAAATTAAAATCTGTAGGGACATCAACAAGAACAACAACAACAAGAACAACAACAACAAAATAAATAAATAAATAAATAAATAAATAAGACTCTGCTTTATTTTCTCTGGACCTTATCTCCCTCCTCAAGTCTGTTTGGTTGTGCTTAAATCATTGGGCATGCACAAGGGTGATTTCTGGGGAAAAAAGAAAATCTTGGTGCCCTTTGGAGTTAAAGCTCCCTGCTGGCCTTTTTGGATTATCTTCCTTGTTACAGAAATTAGAATATGGGGAGGGCTTGATCATGCACCTGACCAAAATGCAGCTGGGGTCCAGCCCCAGGAAGGGCTCCTGGGCTCCTATGTCCTGCACATTATCCCTGAGGACCTGATCATGAGGTTAGTGAGCATTGGCCCCTCTAGTGCAAGATTAATTGCCTCGTGCCATAGGGAGCAGTTCCAATGAAAAACTTTCTGAACTTCTTTACAACATATCCCTCAGGTTCAGACCTCCTTAGCAAAGAAGAAGGAAAAGATCCAAGCTTCTTTGCAGCCTTGCTGACCTTAAGGCTGTAGGTATTTAGTGAAGTTGGGGGAGGAGAGAAGCTATAGGAAAATAGCTCTTTTTTCCCTCTTATTTTGAAAGTGAGTACAAATACTTAATCACATTCTTCAGGAACATGGGCAGGAAGGAGGAAGCCAAGATATTTAGCTTTCCTAGGTGCTGCTGTCTGACCTGTAATATACCCTCCTAGTGTTCATAAACACATTGCCCCACTATGGGATGCTGAAGATCCACTCCAGCACTAAGGACATCTGTGATTTTGGAGTCATCTGAAAAATGTTTAAGAGACTCTGTGACCCTGAGCTGGCCAACAAGTTATGGCTCTGAACTTGTGGTGCAAGAGGATAGTAAGGACCATTTAAACATTTTCTTTTCTGTAGAAATGAAGTTACCACTTGCTTAATTTTGCAGCTAGTGCTGCTTATGAGAATGAATTGATTAACAGAGTGCTGGTAGAAGTCAAAGCAAACAGTTTTGTATAGCAGGAAAATGGTAACATTGGAGGAATTCTCACTCAAATTGTTTCAAGGGTTAAATCTACTTCAAATCATGGAGTCATAGAATCATTCAGGTTAGAAAAGACCTTCAAGATCTTCTGGTCCAACCATCCCCATACCACCAATATTGCCCATTAAACCATGTCCCTAAGCACCATGTCCAGCCTTTCCTCAAACACTGCCAGTGACAGTATCTTCACCACTTCCCTGCAAAACCTGTTCCTATGCCTGACTGCTCTTTGTGAGTGTTAGCAGATAGCTCCTTTTGTCCAAAAGTAGGTAGGTTATAGGCACACTGAACTACAGCAACAAAAGTATTTGTATGAATTGAGGGCAAATGAGGGAACTGAACAAAACGTATCCATTGGATTACTTATACCTTCCCATAAATCAAATCACTTTTACTATCATTTCAGTGTTTACTATTATCTTTCAATGTAGTCTGTAGTACTGTTAATGTAAGACTTGTACTAAGCAGCTGGTGCTGAGAACAGGCTGTGTGCTAAAGCACAAGTCTACGGCACACCTCAGCAATTGACAAATGTATATGCTGTCACGTTAGCATTTAATTATACAACTCTTCCCCATCTCCATCTGCACAACCGAGGAGGGCTGAGACCAAAGGTGATGGCAAATGTAAAACAGTAATTTGGCAGTGGAAGGAATATGAAAATCTTCCAAGTTGCTGAAATAAAAATTACTCCAACTGGGGTGTAATGTAGCGTTAAGCAGTAAGATATGACAGGAGGAGCATTAATAATATGGATGAATAACATGTCTTCTTGACATGTCAGAGAACAGACAAAAACAAACCCTGTGCAAGAACAATGAGTAAAAAATTGAAAGGTGAAGAGTAACACCAAAGACCCCTGTGCATAGTAGATCAGAAATATAAGGGATAGCTGTGGGGTTGTGGAGTAGAAAAGAACTGAGGATGAGAGGAAGGATACAAAATTTAGGGCTTTCATCCTTTGGTGAAAGGCTCCTGGTTCCTGATCTCTGCTCTGTAGTCAAAGTAAATGGACCCAAAAGACTTTTCAGTTTGCTTCATCAGACAGGCTTAGGCACTTTAATAATTCTACTCTCTTCATGCTTCTTACATAACTTTTTGTAGGAAAAAAATCCCAGAATTCTAGTAAGCTTCACTATTTATCATATCACAGTCAGAGCTGCAACAGAGGACCCATGTCAGCACTTTCAAAGATGCAGAAAAACTTTCTAAATTCAAGAAATTTTAATAAAAAAAAATAAAGTTTGGCAACAATACATCTGAAAATTCCCCACTCTCCCTTTAATTTGATTCATTAGGGTTAATGCTTTTAACAATGGTGTAAGAAAAATGAAAGTGGGGATTCACATGTAATCACCTTGTTTCAGGAGCCCAGGATTTAAGATTCACAACATAAGACAACATTAAACTTTCATGAAATGTGTTCATTAAAAAGACTGAGTTCCTCTTAAATAACTAGCTCCTTCAGCAGCTAATGTCTTCACAAGGCTCTTCATGATCTGATGTCTTTGTAAACTTTGACAATCTTTTCCCTTCCTCCCCTGTATATGGTGGAATATATATGATCCTTCTCAAATAACTTAATATTCCTAAATTCCTATAAATATTAACCAACAGACTTTGTAGAGTAGGCAATGAAGTATTTACCATTCACATCAAAGGTAGTCAATTCATCACCCATCTAGACTGAATCCCTGTTGGGCATGTAGGGGAAAGAAGAACAGGATGAGGTGGAAAACAGTCCTCTGCTAGTGCCTTTTGTGCACACATCTATTGTAAACGTTTTTTTGCCTACATAAATCTATCTGCATATCCGTAAATAGTAACAATTAAGACATGGGCTTTGTATGAACTCTATTTGGCATTTTATTTTTTTCTATGACAGGTGGATCCTGGTTTGCATACTGTGCTTGGCATTATTTGAATCCCCAAGGCACTTCACCAGAACAGCTTCATAAATGCTTTCAGGGTCCCCTCCACCATAGATCGTTTAATGGAAATAAATTATCAAAGATAAATTTTCTTTCCTGTATCTGTCTCTTTCAGGGACATCAAACTGAATGTTCAGTAATGATTCCTATGTTCTGGGGGCTGTAAGTATTGCCTGGGACAGGGAAACATATCTACTATGTTCACAGGGGGACGTTAAGCATATTTCTGCACCTCTCTGTTTTTTGGTGTTTTGTTGTCATTATTACTGTTATTTTGGTGCATGTGTGTGCGTGGTGGTGTTTTATTTTTCCCCTGTAATTGAAGAATGGGAATAATACTGATAACTGTAATAAATGTTAAGACCTGTTAATGGCATATATTCAAGAAAGTGCAAAGCATTTATAGTAGAAAGAACAAATCATTCACTTCATGGTTCAAGCAAATAAATATACAATCATAACTGCCAAAGCAGAACTAAAAAAGAAAAAAGAAAAAAAAAAAAAAAAAAGAAAGAAAGAAAGAAAGAAAGAAAAAATCCAGAAGGGTGGCTTTGCTGAATTCAGAACAATGTTATGGATTTATTTCATATTTTAACAGCATATGTTACAGACTGTATCTGCTTTTATCAATGAGCTCACATGCACAGTCCGAATGAATGATACACTAATAATTCTATTTTCTCCAGAGCATCTTTCCTTACTAAGGAATTTCAAATAATATTTAAGGTATCTAGATTTAAGGACATGACAAATGATGTTACAAGGACATGACAAGGCCCTAGAATTTGAAATAGTTTCAATGTAAGAATTTACAAAGAAAATAGATCTTTTGCTATGATTTATATTCCATGTTTGGTTAGATAAGATATTAGCTATGATTGTTTGCTGACAAGCAGAAAAGAAAATAGATTCCCACCACCCTGAGTAGTGACTTTTTCTCTTAAAACAACTGAAATTTCATTTCTCAAAAATCTGACTTTGTGGAGAAAAATTTAATTCCCTGCATTTTTAACAAACTCTAAGTCTGAATCTTGCAAATAACTCTATTTTGTGGTGAGTGTTAAACTCAAATTCTGAATGTTTGAAGAGAAGCAGATACAGAAGTGCCTGAAGTCCAGATTAATACATTTACCTCATTTTCTACCACTGATAGTAAATTCTTTACTTTCTTCCCAGATTTTAATGCAGGAAAAGCAGTGGTGCCTCGGAAGTGTCCTGGAGACCCTGCAGAAACAGACCACATGCCTAACAGGTCTTATTATTTAATAACAGTGCATTTTTATAGTGAAAATGCACCCAGGATTCATGTCCTAATAATAGATCTAACTTGGTGGGTTCATTGTACTCAGTATCTCAGCTTGCAGTGACAGTCATTAAAAACAGAGAGACAGGAAGATCTTTTCTATTCCTTCCCAATAAAAAAGGTTCTAGGAAAGTGACAGGGTATTCTAGGAGAAAAAAAATAATTGTTTCAATCCATTTTATCCTCCTGTGAAAGCGCTGGATTAGATGATTACACTCTTTGTTTTCTTTAAGAAAATTAAGGTGCAATCGTGCTAGTGCTATTTATTTATTTATTTATTTATTTATCTGACAAGAAACAGTTTCAATGAACCTTTCTTTCCTGCCCACCCTGTTTCCCTTTGGTATCAGAAGAAGGTGGTGCTTATTACCTAGGGGCACATTTAAAAAGTGAATGTTAGAAACATCTCATTTGTTATACAGTTGCTTCTTTGCTATTAAGCTGTCTTCCTCTCTGGGAGAGGTTTACATTTTCATCTGAGCTGCAAGAGGATGAGAGAGGCATCCTTTTGACTTTCTGGGAGGCAGTGTCACAGTTTAGTTTAAGCAGGACTCTTCTGCAATAACTGTAGTCTTCACCTTTCCAAAAAAAGCAGTGTGTGTGCTTGTGCTGTTCTCAATTTCCATGTTTTGTTAAACAATGGTGAATTTTAGTTTTGGATAGAGGTTAAGTGGAGATGTGGAAAGGTGGCATGGTAATGTCTCTGCCCCTTCTAATATGGTGGTCCCTGATGGTGCTGTTACAGGGGAAAATAGACAGAGATAAAGAAAGGAATTGGCTTCACAGAGGTCTCTGAGCTGTAGTACACCCTGTCTTCAAAAATTAATCAGTTCTGTCAAGCCAGTGTTAAGGACTTGCCCCAGTGACAGGAGCTAATGATACCCTAGGAGAAAATCTGCTCCACCAGTCCTGAAGTGGGTCAGGTGGTGTGTTACTGCCTGTCCACTTTCCTTCCTTATCCTGTTCTGAGGTTTAACAAGCCAGGTGCTTGGTAGGAATTTGGAGCTCCTAAGAGATTCCTGTTGCTGCACAATAGAAAGCTGGAGAACGCCTTCAGGTGTCAGTGAGCTGACCAACATCTAGAGAGCTTCTGCATCTTGTACAAATACAAGGCTATTCTAGCTCATGGTAAAAGCTCAACTTTGCTCATCAGTGAGGTCTGGGAAGGGCAGATGGGCTGGAGCTGTACTACCTACTTCTACTCTGCCTGCTCCCTTAGCAGAGAGCTCTGTGTTTTATGTTTCATTCCCTATCCTAATTTCCCCTTCTTTTATCGGAAATTGGAGTATCTTTACTGTGGGTGAATAAATCCAATAACTACTTGGGCTAAGATCATATGCAACAGCTCAGCATCCACATTCTTTATATTCATCATTTCTAAATTGATCTCCTTATGCTGGAAGAGCTACATGAATTGAACTTGCCATTACACAAATTAGGTTTTAGTGCTCTTTCAAAGCAAGCCCTTCTTCTGGGAATCCATATCTGAGGGGACATTACTCAGTGGATACTGTGTATTAACTTTTATTTTGTGTTCCATTTTCCTTTTTTTTTTTTTTTTTAATTACTTTTAACTGACATTTAATATAGATTCTATTTAGGACAGCAATGAATTCAGGGCCAAAATGCACAGCTTAACTTCTTATCCCCACTGTTATTGACCAGAAATACCACTATTGTGTCTCTAACTGCAACTTTCCTTTAAACCTCCCAAGACTCAGGCTTTCCTCTCCCAGTCAGAAACAGTAAAAGATCTCTAAGCTTTTCAAGGTTTTAAATATAGAACCAACTCTTGATTTGACTTGTTGTTGTTCTTTTAGTGGCAGAGAACAATTTCTATGCAAATGGTTTCATACATAGTTGCTGTAGAGCTTATGTTGATCTAATAATCTTGAGCCCTCTACTGGTTTGGTGTCTCTTATTCCTAGGGTCATGAGATACCTAGTCATGGCTGAGGTCTCCAGAACCACAGATAGATCTGGTCGCAATGACTTAAAGAAGACAATGTCTTTGAAAACCCTGGTGTATTATAAAGCATTAGGGTATAATGTTCTGGTGCATATCCTAAAAGAGCTGGGAGCATCTGTGTTCTGAAAGTCACTATGCCCAGACTGATAAGTAGAGGATGATGAATTTCTAATCATTAAGGCTGAATCAGCCCCATTTGTGACAGGTCTGCAGGGCCCTGCTTCCAGGATAAGCAGTGTATGCAACTCTGAGCTATCACAGGAGATTTTTCACACCCTTATAACACACCTGCCTGTGTACAGGGAAAAAAATCCTCTGGACCAGACTGTGCATCTACACCTTCAGGAGCACAGTAGTCTTTGATCTCAAAACAGACTGTGACTGACTTTGACATACAAGTAAGTACATGGTGCTTTGACAGATACACGAGCCTCTTGAAAATAAAGAAAGGAATAACACCAATATAAAAATTACATAAACTAAATATTTTTGCTAATATTTCTGAAACGCTTTAGAAATTCTAAATGTAAAGCATTCAATTCAAAGTAGAAGTGTTTGTACCTGATAAAAAAAAAAAAAAAAAGATATTCTGTGCTACTCAACTCTCCTATACCTTGTATTAAACCTAGCAGGGCACAAGGTGGAGATAAAAGACCCATAGGTTCTTCCACACCTTCTGCTGTCTTCTACCACCTCCCTTATCAAAGAGACATTGCAGAACATAAATTACTATGTTTTTTTTTTTTTTTTTTTTTCACAAAGGAAGCATTTTTAAACTGAGAAACCAAACTTCAGAGGAGCCAAATTCTCTTTGTTTCCTCCCCTCTACCTCCAAACATTGTGGATGACCACCTTAAATCAACTGAATTATTGCAGTGAATAAAGTAGAAAGGGCTGGTCACAATTCAGAAACAGCCCTGGAAGTCTCTCTGGTCAAGTTAATTGTGCATCCTCCTTGTTCTTGAGCGCACACCTTGGCAAGTCACAGCACAATCAAACACATCAGAAGAAAACTTAAAGAGTCTTACTTGTGAAACTGTTCTCAAAGGAGAAATGTCTTCCTGCTTCATGTTAGTACCTTGGGTCTGCTATGAAATAGATTATTTTTTTGGTTGGTTGATAGCTGAACAAACCAGTCAAACCTTTACAATTTACCCTCTTCTTGGTACTTAGACTGCATTAGCCGCCTTCACAGGGTAGTAAGTGGTTGTTGGCTGCTGTCCAAAGTACTCTGCAGCTGCAATGGCATTTCTTACTCTGCTTAGGTTTTGATTTGACTGGTGATGGCTTGTCACCTCAATACAAATAGCATGAGTATATAAAGACTTCTATTTTTTTTTAAGATTTCATTAATTATCTTATTTTTGATGCCACACAATCTTTGTGTGGTAATGAGAGGACTAGTCCACTTTTTTCCCAAAAATGGAGACAGTCAAATGCATATCCCTTATTTAATGAGCTGCTGAATCAGACCAGAGTCAAAAGCCACTACCTGTCCTCCTTTCTTGTATATACAAAAGAAAGCAGGCATCCATCTTCTAAGGCAGTACATTCTGTTGCCTTTTATTTCTACAGAAAATTTATTACTGAGGAAAAAAAAGCAAAAAATACAGTTTGATTTTTTTTCCCCAAAAGATGCACAATTTTATTTGAAGGGAAGAGAAAGCACCAGCTAGAGATACCCAGTATGTCACTTACGTGTTTGTCATGACTGTGCGCAGTCCCGTGGGAACCCTGCATTGTGAGGACCCAAAATGTTGTTCTGTCCATCCAGAAAATATGTGTATGCCTGGATCTTAGTCTGACCATGGCTGGATATAGAGCTGGAGTGCTTGGGTTGTGTGACCGGATTGCACTGACATCATGCAAAGTGTTGAACAGAATCCTCCTAAATCACAACTGCCAGCAGCAACACACTTATTGGTATATCTGTAATGGCCTGTAGGAACTCCTGTTCTGGCCCTTTCCTTTTTTGAAATGTTTTTAATGAAAATAAATAAATAAATAAAAAGAGTCAGTGCCAGCTCAGTCATAGATAACTTCATGAAATGGGAAAGAAACATAGAGGCTGTCTTTTCTGCTCTCGTGTCATGATGAGCCCAGGCTGACAGAATGAGGTTATTCTCAAGAAGTACCTTTAAAGAAGTTGTTGTTCAGGCTGCATTTCCAATTGCTAGGCATACAGATTTCACAAGCAGCCTTTCTGGAGTTTCATTCCTCAAGCACAATGGAAAATCTGCTTTACCAGAAGTATGAGCACGTTAATATCAAGCCTTGTAAAATGAAGCAGTAACTCTGAATGTACTTGTGTGTGTGACGCCAGGTATCCCAGCAGAGCTACACAACCTCTTCAATGTAAGCACTGTCCAACTAACAGCTTACTTCAGGTCCCAGCTTTCTGATCCACCAAAACAGTTGTTATAACTTGAGAACTTGGTTCTCAGCTGCTGCATACAGATGTAGTTGGACTTAACAAAACTATCAGATGACAATATAATTAAACTCAATAGCAGCTTTCCTTCTTAATAACTTCCTTTCTCTAGAGCTGTTCTGCAAACTTCAGATTTGTTTTGATCTTCAGGCTCTGTGACATTGCATGCTAATCTTGCTGTTAAGCTGAGCACATGGAAATAAATTCACACTGGCATTTGATATGATGCAAAACTGGTTGCACAGAGGCACCACACTTGCCTTTGAGATCTGATGGGGACCCGTGAGTAGAAAAATTGGCACAGAGGGTTGGCTCCTTTTTGGAAAAGAGGACAGAGGGAGATTATATTCTCTGTTGATATAAAGACAACACCGTTTAAACTGATGGTAAGGGATCTCCCTGCTAAAATCCTTTAAAATCACTCTTACAGTGAAGAAAAAGGAAGTAACAATAGGTACTGGCTGATATATCTAACAACTCTTTTTGACCATAATGTTGGCAAGTCAGGCTTCCAAAATCTGTTCCTGGTCCTTAAAATTCTCTTGTTCATTAGTGCTGCAAACAACTGACAGCTGGGATGTGGCACAATGAGGCAGCAGGAGCTGGAAACATTTAGAAAGTGAGGACATGGTTAGTGCAACAGAAGTGACATCCATCTCTTGGCTGTTCCCTGGGGCAGCTTCAGAGAGCAAAGACAGACAGGTGGGACTTCTGCTAGGAGGTGGTGCATAGCCACTGATGCTGCTGCACTGGGAACATGCACCAACGAGGTGTTAAAAGGATTCTCAGTGTGGACCATCCCTGTACAGGAAAAGCACACTGCCTTGCTCCCACACACTTCTCCCAAGGCTGTGGACTGACCCTGCTCATATGGTGCAGATGAAACTACGGGGTTTTGTTCACTGTTCTGCTCCAGCTTCAGGGATCAAATGCTGGACTGGCTCCGGACAGCTGCATTCACATGGCCTGCATACCTTGTTATCTCTTTCCCCATTTCTTGTCTCTCCTTTTTCCCATCCTGGCACTTCCTTTTGCCACCCTCCATCTCCTCTCAGACCATATCTACTTGTTTTTTACCCACAGACACTAAACCTGTTATTTCTGATACTGTTACCTAGGCAATCTTCATCTGAAGTGCTATTCCCAATACAGTTACCTGGGTACAGTGGTTTTTTTGTTTGTTTGTTTGTTTGTTTTTGTTTTTTGTTTGTTTGTTTTCTTCAAGACTGCACACCCCCAAAGGCCCCTAGTCCTCCCCCAGTTACCTCTGCAGTTTGGCCATGCCTCATCCAACTCGCCCTTAGCCACCTGTGATTCATAGCCGTTCTTCCTGACACTTGCTGTAACTTCCATCATCACCACCTGCTATTATTTGTTATGTTCAGCAATATTCTTGTGTCACATCTGATATTTTTCTATGCCCTGTTCATCCTGGTTAACCTCAGGCCAGAGCCGAGCCAGTGCTCCAGTCATTTGCCTGCAGCTCTACCAGTGAATTTCAGTGCAGATCTTAACGCACAAGTCAAAACAGCTTAGTAAATGTGCTCAAAGGCTTGCCCTGGGAGATCAGACCCAAATGCACTTAGAAGAACTGCTGGTTTTGCCTCTCCTCAAGAGTGAAGAGATCTAAGGATACATCTGTGGATTTCATAATAAGAAAGACTTGCTAGACACGACTGCTGCTGGACTGTGACTCAAGGTGTAATTGCAGCACTAATCCAATAAAGTAAAAAATACCAAGCAGTGTATGGGGTAAGCCACAAGATTAGGGCCCTTTGTTTTAAAACTTCATTCATACTTTGAACACAATTGGCTACTCTTTGGCACAGGGGATGTTCAAACCCCCAAAATGGAAATGTACTTTTTAAAACAATATTCAAACTAATCACAGTGATGGAAAAGGTGTGCCTGGCTTTAAGTGCTAAGATGGGTTCCTGTTGAGTGTGAATGTTATATGAAGAGAAAGTGCAGCTTGACATGTTTGTACTATAATGACAAAACCTAATGAAAAATGGAAATACATGAAGTTACACCAAGGCAAATCTCGCATAGCTTGGTTAGAAACTAGAAGGTAAAGTCCAGTTCGGCAAGGCAGACAAGTTAAGTTGCTGTGAGTTGATACAAAAATATATAAACATCTTGGTTACCAACGTAGGTAAATTAGTACATCTTTCTATAGGTCAGACCTTCATATTTCTGAGATCTGCTATTCAGACACATATGAACTATTACTCACAGAAAATTAGGAGGAGCTTCTTTTTTAGGAGTGTTGAGACTTGCTTGTGTTTTGAGATTGCTTATGCAAACATAACAAAAACCTTCACCGGAACCTGAAACTTTTATGGAGTTGTCCTTTTTTCTGAAATTTAAACACTAAATTGGAGAGCAAAATGCTGCATGCTACACTGACTCATTTGCTTACTTGTGAGATGGGCTGTAGATGTAGTCTCTACAGACTTGGTCTGGATGTTCTGAAAGCATAAATCTACTAATTTTGCTAACACCTTTTCTCTTGTGTGTAGAGAAATTACATATTTGCTTATTTGAACCTCCCTAAATGCTCATACCCAAGAATATGAAAAGCTCAAAACGCTTTCTCCTGCCCAGCCAGCTGTTCTTGGCATTAGGTCTAACAGGAGCCATCCCACTTATGAGATTAAAATCACCGCTGTCTAGTACGATGGATGGTGTTCAGAAAGCTTAAAGTTGAGACTCCATCTCAACAAAACTAAAAGTTCACTACATTTTAACTAATGCCTTGAGCAATTAATCGCATAAATTGTCAAAGTATACTGGAATAGTCTTAGTCTTCACTGCTGTCATATACTTGGATTTCTTACCTTTATTCTTGTCAAAAAAAAATTTGTCTATTCATCAAGTGGTCTCAGGCAGGTAGCAAGTGAAGTACTCAGCAACGGTTTGAGGACTATGGCTGTTGGCTTTTTCCTGCTTCCCTCTAAGATGTAAGCACTATAAATTTCTAAAACTGACTGTAAAATTTATTGAGTCTTTCAAATCCTGTGGGGAAAAGCAGAATTTATTCTTACGATACTTGAGTAGCTGCACCTTAAAAAGTTTTAGCTCTAAAACTGAAAGCCAGCATTTGTGGATCACTCCTTCTGCCTTCCCTGGTCTTTCTCTGTTCGCTGATGAACAAGGGGTAGATGCCTTCTGAAGTGTACAGAAAAGATCTGGTCTTGGGTGGAGCATCCCAGCCCATATGGATAATCTCATATTTTTGTGAAAAAGCTAGCCCAGCTGTTCAGGCATAGAACATCAATGTTTGGAAAGGTTCACAAAATGATGGGAAAGGGGAGCTAATGACAGGAATTTGTACTTGTTTATATCTTACACAAGATGAGGATAACTACACAAGATGTGGATAACTTTTTCCCATTGCTATATCTGTTTTCCAAACGTGAATGCTGCTAGAAAATCTTACAGGAGGAATCCTATTTACGATAGGATTGTGTTTTCAAGGTAGGACTTACCCAGTGCCATTAACAAGTTCAAAGATAAAAAGAAGACAGGAAAAAAAAAAATCTAGATGGGCACAGAGGCCAAAAATTGGTTTAAGCAATCTAAAGTAAGATTTCAAATACTGTCCAAATAGAGGGCGTGTCCTGATCCGAAGCTTTAAGCCAACAGATAAAGGGCAATTTAGAGAACTGGGCTGTGGTATGAGTATTGTTCTCTGTGGATTGTTTGTCTGGTGTGCTGATCTTATGCATATACAAGAAAAAAAAAATACACAGCACCTCTTGCTCAGGTGCAAATTCTGGTTTGCTCAGCTCTTGTTCTACAGTAATTAGGAACTTGCTGTTAACAATATGGAGAGGGAATCTTCTCTCTTCTCAGTAGAGAGATGCCAGAAAAATAAACAAAACAAACAAACAAACAACAAACAGAACGTGTGGTACATGCAACTCCCCCGTGTGTCAAAGACAGCCTTCTGAGTTATGGCTGAGACATGCTACCTGCTTACACCCACTTAGCATGGGCTTGACTGCCAGTACACTTCATTATGTAAATGTGATTTGCTATCACAACATATGTAAAGCTAGGAGGTGATTTTCGCGATCTTAGTTGTATCACCTCCTATCAACAGCCTTGTGTGTGTGTATGTCTGTGTATAGAGGTGTTTTTGTTAGAAAGCATCAATCTGCTGTTGCAAAGCAGAGAAATGGTTACCCACTCCCTGAAGAATGAATAATTTTGGTGGCAGTGTTGCAAGGCAGGTTGCTCGCTGCATTCACAACCCTCCTTCCAGGTTGTTTTGTTGCCCTTCCCTGTCAGTCTTCTTCCACAGTGAAGACTTCTTCTGTATTGTTGGCAGCTGAAAGATTTTTGTACCTGTAAGTAGCAATGTAAGATGTTAAAAATCCATTTACTCCTTCTCCATGGGCTTTAACTTGTGCAAGCTTTACACTTGAATCCTCTGTTGTTGGATAGGAAACTGGACTTTGTCTTTAATGTGTAATAAGAAATAGCAATTTCTATCATATTTCCCTGTGGACAAAAATATCTTTCATCCACAAGAGACTCAAGTACTGGGATTGTTTATGAAACTTGTTTCCTCTGAAACTGAAGTGGAATACTGCTATCTTACGTTGGGTACACAGATGGTACGTTTTCCTGTGACTAATTAGCCATGCAGTGTATAGTCTGCAAAGAGAGATAGGAAATCCTTGACACCTCTTTGCTGCTTTCTCTTCCTCCCCAGGCCTTCTGTCTGCACAGCACCTCATACCTCAGTGGCCAAGGGACTGTTGGTGAGACAACAACCAGTGCAAATCAGTCCTGACTTATTGCAGGACTCTGATGCTCTGGTGCATCACTCGTGATTATACTCAAGCAAGGGGCTTACTTTGGCCACAGCGCAGCTCAGCACATCTGAGGTGGATGGTGTCTCAGGTTGACTGCTGTAAAGATGGACTTATGGCACCTCTACAGTGCATGCTGTGTGGTCAGGACAGTTCATTTTCTGCCCCACCAGAAAATCCTTCGATAAAATGACTGCCTATTGAGGCCTCTCAGATTTAGAGAAGTTGAGTCTTCAATCTGTGATCTCAAGAAGATGTGTTAATCTAGATTGTAACAGATAGTAATACCACAACAGTTGCCCTGGTATTAAGACTATTAAGACTGACATAGACAAATGCACTGAATTTTCAATGAAAAGCTTCTGACACCATAATAAATGGTATGGTCAAATCTCTTGCTAGTGTAGAGGGCTGTGTAACGTCATTTCATCAAAGATAGTTAAATAAATGCAATATTCTTAGGTAGAAGATACTTAGCTTAAACAAAATCCCCAAATAAATCCTAAAGTTATTTATGCAGTATTGTTTGCAAATATTTCATCTCCATGCTTTACACATAAATCCTACAGATGCAGCTTGTTCTGTGTGTACGATTGTTGTCGTCTTGCTCTGTGCAGAGATGGGTGGGTGCATGAATCAAATGCGGATGTTCTGGTCAATAGAAGAATAAAAAATGTCTGCTGAAAGTCTACCCTTTTGCATACTGAAGAAAGTATTGCGGTAAATCTTTTAAAAGATGTTACTAGTGAGGCCTTATGCTGAACTCGTATGCACTAAACTCTGAGGTTACTTAATTTGAAACTTTTTATTAATGGCGTGGAAAAAAAGTGAGATGGGGTCAACAATGAGGTGTTTAAGAATGAGAGGGACAAAGCAGCAAGTGCTAATCCTTCTTTTTGAGGAAATCCACTCATGAAATTAGCTGCAAGTGAAAGCATGTTAAAAGTAGTGAATACTTTTGTTGTCATGATCACCTTGCTACAGGACATGACAGAATAATGTATGAATATAGGACTTCAGTAGCATCTCTTTCCTGATAGAGATATCAGAACATGGAGCTTTGCTGTGATGTTCCCCTGTGTGAAGAGCAAACTGGTTCCAGCCTATACACTGCACTACACAAGCTCTTAATGGCTGGTGGTAACACAAATTGTTCCAAATTTCTGGATTGGATCTAGCCAAACACTCATGCAAGCAAACAATTTTGAATGTGTGCTGCAACGGGCTTCAATGGAATTATTCACGCCTGGAGATGAGTCAGAGCATGAGATACCCTTTTAGGATTTCTTCTGGAAAGAGAAGAAACTGCTGCTAGGTAGCTAATACCAGTAAAAAAAAACTGCTAAGGGAAGTACCTGAATTGGCTGTGGTGAATGTTGTTGCATTCATTCTTCCGTGAAGATTTACAGACTGCTGAATTATTGCAATCGATTCCTCCAAATCCAATACCAGATGAAGAAACTGACAGATATCCATGCCCCCACTGAATTACCATTGATCTGAAACTAAAATTTGTTGCTTTTAGCAGTAAAAAATGAATCTTTCTTCTATAATATATATCCTTATATCTTTCTCCTGCCTACTTTAGAGAGTAGCACATAGAGAGCAGCACCTTGCCCACATGATTTCACTAGCAAAGGTGGGCAGCTATTCTCCAAGCAGATTAGGGAGGCAGTTGTCAGTGAATCTCAGTACCTTTTGGGTACCAGCTATGCTTTCATTCAAAACACAGATGTGCCTAGGAAGGTGATTAATGTCTATTTAAACTACCAGGTCGGGTATGCTTTATCTGGAATATGCATATTTAATGAGATCTGCTGAATCAGGCATATCTAAAAATCCTAGTCCAGATGTACAGTGCTAAAAGAAGATGCTCTAATTGTCCTAAATGCAACAGGTACTGTTGAAATGTTGCCTTTGTTTGTGTTTTTTTTTTTTTTTTTTTTTTTTGTGGTGTTGAGTCATGTTGCCTGAGATGCAGCATGCAGTTTTCTACATTTTTGTCATTCAGTAAGTACCTCTGGTAAAAGATCATTATTGTTTACGTTTCTCAGTTTGTTTTCACTTTTGTTTACTTGCTTTGTTCTCAAATGTTTCTCCTGTTAATATGCTTTCTGGAACTGCTTGGCCAACTTTAGGCTAAAAATAGCCATTGCTGCTGCTGCTGTAGCTCCATTCAAACCACACAACTCCCACACTAGGAAGGACAACCTCATGCCCTGCTGAGCTTTCCTGAAATGACAAGCTGGTCAGAAAGCCAAGCACCAAAAAGCAGGAGAAAAATCCCATCTTTCTGCTCTTTTTCCACAGGGCTTGCTGGTGGCGCAAAGTGGGAAAACAGCAGAAAGGCATCTTATTGTTTTGGTTTCCCTCTGCCCCCTCTCACATCCAGCCAAGGTCTGTAAATGCCATTCTTTCATGACTAGAAGTGAAAGAAAAGGTGAAACTGCAGTGATGTCAAACTGCAAATTGGAGAGTTTCATGTTTAGTTTCCAAGCAGTTGTTCTTCACTTTAACTTTGATAAATCTGTTGGGTGTCGGTGTTTGGGTGTGATCAGGTGAATGCTTCCCATGCTGTCACACTGCTTAAACAAGCAGGAATACCTCGACTGAGATATGTTCATTAGGCTGTGTCTGTGATCCTGAACTCTTACAAGGGAAAAAGGCTCTAGATGCACAAATAATGTTTTTCTCTGCATTGCAGCAGACAAAAAATTAACACTTCTCAGCCCTGAGCAGGCAACTTTATACTGCTAGTCTTGGTCAATGTGTCTTTGTGCATGCAGGCTTCTAGCCCAGTGTAGGGCATCTAGTGATCTTGGGCAAGTCACAGTCCTGTGACACTGTGCTCCCTCTCTGTGAGGTGAGGGGACAAAGAAGCATCCAGAAAGGCTTCTGCAGATACCTTGGTAACTGAGAAATGAAGCTATGAAGCTCCATTTCTCCACAGATACAAATTTTGTTTTCTTGATTTACTATAGCTTCTGGATGCTTTTTTTTTGTTGTTGTTGTTCTTGTGTTTTTTTTGTTGTTGTTGTTTTGTTTTGTTTTGTTTTGCTTTTTTTTGTTTCCCCCAGTTTTCTGTTAAACCATATTGGCAGGAGGACTTCACACACTTGTGGGAAGCTGGGACTCTGTGCTCATTTTCAGTAGAATAACTACTGGGTTGCCTCATCTTTGGCCTGCCAATTAGGAATTTGGCTCACATACGAGCGGTTGGGGTGGTAACATTCTCACTTATTATAACACATCTGTGACTTGGTGTCAAACTGGAGTTTAACATGGAGAAGATGCGAGCCACTGTTTGTGTCCTCATTGAGCCTCATTAGTGATAGTTTGCTGAGAAAAGGTTATTTTCGGTTCCAGTAATTCAGACTGGCCCAGCAGCTTCAGCATGAGAGCAAGGCTGCTCAGGTGAGGGAAATGCACATTTTTGGAGTGTGACCTCTAAGGGTGTGCAGCAGTGATGCTCAGCCATCCTGCCCACTGCCTGGCACCTGCAGGTGAGGTGTAGGGGCCCAAGGCACAACACCGATGCCAGAGCCTGAATCAGGTCCTGGATCCCAGCCTCCTGCCATGGCCATGTCTTTTGAGGCCATGCTCTATGCTGTGCCTGCTGCCTAACCCAAGCACCTCTGGAGCTCAGGGGCACCCACAGTTACAGGTCACCTGGATCCCAGCCCCCTGTCTGTTTGCTTTGCTCCCTGTGCCCATCCTTTTTCTCCCCACTTCTTTTTTTGGGGGGGGGGGGGGGGGGGGGGGGGGGGGGGGGGGGGGGCAGTCCAGCCTACGGTAATGTTGGATGAAGACAGTGGAGCTGTAAGCTCCCAGCAGCTGGGGCTAGGGGAGGAATAGCCAGGCCACGTCCAGCCTCTGGCCGCCAGCTGCAAATGGGAAGTAGGAATTTCCGCCCCTGCGATGGGGGGCGTTTTGTCTCCCCTTCGCCCCTTCCCCACCCTCCTGCGACCCTCTGGGACCAGGGAACGCCGGAGGACGAGCGGATCCGGCACAAAAGAGGGCGGCGGGACCCACGGCTGGGAAAGGGGGAGCTGGGGAGGGGGGGAGCCCTCGCTCCCTGCCCTCCCCTCCGCCCGCCCCTCCGCAGCCGGCCCCTTTCCCCTCCCTCCTCCTCCCCGGCTCCGGAGCACGGGGAGGCAGAGGTGGGGAGGCGGGCGACGGGGAAGGAGCTGCGCCGATTATCCTCTTGGTATCATTAAAATAAATAAATAAACGGATAAATAAATAAATAAAGCAGGCCAGGAGGAGTGGTGCAAGAAGAAGAAAAATAAATAAATAAATAAATAAATAAATAAATATTTATAGGGAAGACAACCCCGTGCGTGTGTGTGTGTCCCCCGCCCCTCTCCAGCGGCGCAGAGGAGGCAGGGGCGGACCACGATGCCCGGCTTGCGGGCGCTGCCCGCCCGCCCGCATGGACACCGCAGCCCGTAGCGGAGCTTCCGCACCGCACCGCGGGGTGAGCGGGGCCGTGGGGGTCGGGGGGACCGGGAGGGGACCGAGGGGGACCGGAGGGGACCAAGGCGGGATCGGGGGAGCCGCGTTTCGGCGGTGGGAGCCGGGAGGATGAGGACTCCCGCTGCTGTCTGCGAGGCGATGAGGGGTTCGGCGCGGGAGGTTGCGGGTTTCTTGGTGGTTTTTATTATTATTATTTATTATTATTATTTTTCCGCACCTGTGATTCACTTACGTGCGCCAAAAGCAGCGGAGAGGTGGAGGAGCGGGGGGTGCCCGGAGAGCGTTAAGGGGAGCGCTGCGGGGCCGGTGCTTGGTGGTCTCCACATGGCGCACGGAGGAGAAGGAGGGAGGAGAAGGAGGAGGAGGAGAAGGAGGAAGAGGAGGAGGAGGTGAAACGGGCTCGGGGCCAGGAGCGTGCTCGCAGAAGGCGCCGTTGCGGACCGCGGGTGCTTTATGGAGAGGCGCGATTCCAGCAGCAGGTCTCCGGGCTTCCCCTTGCCCTTGCCCTGCCGTCGGTTCCCCTCAGAAACCCCCCTGCCGGGAGGGGGGACCCACCACCCCGCATCCTCCCCGCTGGGAAGGGAGGTTTCCCCTGCTTCCCCCCTTCCCCCCCCGCTGGTCACCGGCTGGGGTCCCCCGGGACTCCCGCATCCCCCCCGGCCCCGCTGCCCCCCTTGGGCACAATATGGGGGGTCACTCCCGGAGGGGGGTCGGAGCCCCGCATCTCGTCCCCGGGGAGCCGTCGGGTTGTGAGCGCAGGCGGGCACCATATCGCACCGTGTCGCGCCATGTCGCCGCTACTACGTCCCCTCTCCCGCAGAGCGACGGAGTTGTGTGTTGGGTAGTTTGAGGGTAAAGCTGCGTGCTGCCGTGTTGACTTGGATGCGGGAAAATAGGCTGCGGCGCTGCGATGTGAAAATGCCGCGGTGTTTGGGGAAACCCGGTCCCGAGTCTTTCTGAGTGTGTGGAAAACCTGAATGGTGCAAAAGGGAAAAGGTGGCGGGGCTTGGGTTGGGTGTCGTTTAAAGCTTGCAGGTGGCGAGGCGAGGTTTGATAGCTGGCGTGTGAGGTTATACAATAGTTCTCGTGGTGCCTCCGGGTGAGTTTTTAAGAAATATATTGGTAAGCATAGCAGCATAACGTGCGCATCGCAGGCTTGCTGGGAGTGGATGGGTGAAGCCCCAAGGGGCAGAGCAGGGACTTCAGGCTGCGTTGTCCCTGCTGGAAGTGAGGTGTACGGTGAGGAAAAGGAGGCATTCATGGCTCCATGCTCAGATTTCTGCCTGTGTTTCTACCTGGGCAAAAGGAAGGCTGCTTGTCTGCTTGTTTGTTTGTTTGTTTCTAGCATTTTACGGTTCGTACAACGTGCTCTTGTGCTTGAGCTGGGATAGATGCTCCCATGGGAGTTACTCCAGGATGGGTTACTTCTAAGCCAGAGGCTGCTCTGTGTGGCTGCTCTCAGCCGCTGAACTTGAAGGTTCAGTTTAGTCAGAGGACATTCCTGTGGAGCTCCCTCTTTCTTTAAAGTCATTCCATTCCTTTCATGTGTGATATTTTTGGCTATTTCTAAAAATAGAAAAGAGTGAGCTCTGAAAGCCTGCACCTTTCCTGCATTTATCTGTAGATAAGTTCGAAGGTACTGTACAGGACAAGAACCTGATTAGGAGATTTGACCCGGGAAGAAAAGGGCAAAATTTACATCAGCTGGGGATCTGTCAAGTACTGGGAGCCATGACAACAAATTCCTACTACCTCCCTTTATTTACTTATATTCCTTCCTCTCCTTTTCAGCTTTCATGGCATATTTCAGTAGTACGCTATGCCCATCCTGGGTGGAAAAACAGTGATGATGAAAAACCTGCTAAACCACATTTTTTTAAATCAGAATGATAATCGGTGCTGTTTCTCCTTTGGTGGTGGATGTGAGCTTGTTTCATAATGTACTTACTTAACTGGGCAAAAATTGTGCCCATTGTTATTGTGTGCATTGAAACAGGTTAAAAACACCAAAGACCATGTTTTTTCTTTCTGCTTCATGAGACAGCAGAGGAGAGAAAGAACTGGGGAGCTGTACCCGTAATTCCTTATGCGTGCAACAACCTCTGCTCAGTTACAGAACCTTTTGGTGGGCCTCTTGTAGTAATTGGATGTATTTTCACTGAATTGAGAAAGTTCAGCAGCAGAAGAAGGAGATTTTTGGATTATCAGTTGGATCCTAGCTGCCTGTTTTATTTTGTTCTTTTAATATTATATCTTCATTTTCTCTGACAGTTTTGATAATCATGTAATTTTTTTTCATTTCTTTTCTTACTTCTTTTCTTTTCCTCATTGTTCAATGGTAGAAGTCTAGATACACTTTGTTGCTTTGAAGGTGTTTTTTTTTTTTAATTTAAAAACATTTCTGTAATTGTTATTTCATCAGATAGCAAGTTGAACTGATTAGCCCACTTCATAGTGCTCTAATTTTCCTCTTAATACTGTCTGCAGCCACTGCTCTGCAGATAATACAACAGCATGGAAGAAATGTGTTTGTCCAATTCTGTTCAACTGGATCTATTCTGAATATCATTTTGATTGAGATTTCATTGTGGGATTGTCATTTAATCATAGAACTTGGCATTCAAGGTGTTTAAGCTGACCTAATGAAAAACAGCTACATATCATTAATGCACAAAAGAGTTGTTGTTGTTGTTGTTAGTTTTGTTTGTTTTGTTTTTTAATTAATCCACTAATGCTTGTCTACAGAAAATACTCCAACAACATCTTGTGCTGGTTGAATTGGTACCAAAAGAATAACTTTTTGAAGTTGGTGACTCATTCATAAAGGATCTGAAATTCCTGATGGAATCTTAGCTAAATAGGTATATCAGTAGGTATATCAGCAAAAGTCCAGATATAGTTTAACTTTTAAAAAGGGGTAGAAAATACAAAACACTTCTAAAGGCTTCTATTGCTCTTTCTGTGGGAAAACAAAGAAATATTTCTTTTCGTTTTCCTAAGATCTCCCAAAAAATATGCCTTTGAGATTATTTTTCCCCTTCATTGCTGAGATTATTTTTCCCCTTCACTGCTGAAAATGAAGGTCAAACAAAGTTGGTTCCAATGACAGAAGCCTTTGTTGGCCTCTTTCTTCTCTTTCTTCTGGTTTCTGCCAAAGAAGTCTGTGATACATGGTCAGTCCTGTGTATGTTTTCAAACAAGCTTACTGAAATCGTCTGTGTGATCTGAGTGGCTGAAAATCAAATGGTTGTTCCATAGGAAGTGAAAACACCCTTACTTACTATTGCTTAAATCACAGATTCATAGAATGGCTTGGGTTGGAGAGAACAGTTTTAAAGATCGTGTAATCCAGTTGCCCCAAGCACGAAAATCTTTCACTAGCTCAGGTTGTACAAAGCCCTGTCCAACCTGACTTTGAATCCTTCAGCAATTGTCCAGCTTTATATCCAGTCAAGATCCACCTTGTTTCAGTTTAAAACCGTGGCCTCTTGTTCTGCCACTACAAGGCATGGTAAAAAGTCTTTATGTTGAAGCCTTTGCTTGTTTTCGGTCCCTTGCTTGTTTATAGCTATTCTTTTCTGGGTGAAAATCCCATTTGAATTAATCGGATTCAGATTTGCTCTGTTAACTTTACTGGCAGCCCAGAGCTTATTCTCCAGAAGTTGCCACATAATGTCTGTTGTGGGTCTAAATGGGGGTCTGTGATGCTCTGCTTTGAATTTTTAAGCTTTGGAGGAAATCCAGTATTTTCTGATACCCTGTCTTGATATCAGACTGAGTTCTGCAGATTTACAGTGGTACTATTCATGGGCCATGATTTCTTGGGCTGCTGAGTGAATTAAAAAAAAAAAAAAAAAGAATAAATAAAAATTAGCTGGTCACAGATAGAAAAGATAATGTGCAGACATCACATCTGAAAACCCAGTTCTCTAGGGAACATGCATAACTTTTGGTGTTTTTAATAGGTAGATACTTGGATAGGGCATAAATATAAACTGAAAGACCAATGTATTTATTGCTACTACTGTGTGAAATTGGTGTTGCAACTAACTTATATTTCCCTTACTCATACCTATTTAGGCACCATTTGCTGTTTTTTGCATATCCAGGGTGAAAACTTGCTCTTCAGCGGTGCTTTTCAGAAATGCTTGCATGGCAGCAGCTGAGATAGCAGTCTGAGTGGCACTGTTGTTGCTATGCATGCACTGATTCTGAAGATCCCATGCTTTTGTTAAAGTCACGTTACCACTAGTGCCTACTCGATGACATAAACTAGGGATGAAAAACAGAGGTGATAATCAGTAGATACTCTGAGCAATCATTTGTTTGTTAGATTGGATGTCAGCATTCACCCATTCCTCCGTTTTTTGGGGATACCTGTTCTTTTGGCAGTCTGTACCCTACCTACGCATTGCCAAAATAGAGCTAAACACCCTTCCTGTGTTGTTAGCAGTCAGAGCTCCTTAGGATCACTGCCTGGATCTCTCCCTGGCCCTCTCACGTTAAGTCCTGAATGAAGAGTGTAAATTTAGGTTTCTCCGCTTGTCTTTCCCTTGATTACCTGAAATACTCATGGGCAATTCCACTGCTGTGGGGAATGGAGGGTAGCCGTGGTATGCATGTGGTAATCTTTGTTGTGCTACATGATCTTTTTTCCTAAATATTATAGTCTGTCCATCCTCTTGAAATACAGAGTAACTTCCCTTCCCTAGGTGGGTGCACATGCTTTTATTTGCAAAGTGTAGAGCTTTGCTAGTGCCAGGTGCAAGCCATCCTGTTACAATGTCTGGTTTGTCTTTTGTAGCTGCAATCTTTCTAATTATATTGAAAATCATACACAAGTGCATGAGGATATAATTAGTTGGAGAGGGGTGGCCACAGGCAGCAGAGTGGGAACAGAATGGGCTTACATGTATAAGATAGTATTTTGATCCATTTTTCTGAAAGCTTCATGCTGCGTTATCCTCATATCTTAACCACAACTAGAATCAGCTCCAAGGCAGATCCATGTGCACAGATGTGCTAATCATTGATTTAACACATCCTCTAGGGATCTAAGGACCTGGAAGAATGTAAAGGTATGCTGCTTGTTGCCAACCAACAGGTTTGTATGTGCAAGATCTTGGTTTAAAGTCATTCATGGATTTGGCCATTCTTTGTATTTAGAGTAAGGTTTCTTCTTTTCTTTTTTAAATGGTGTCACTTTTATTCGCGATAAGATAGGGTGGTTGTGTTACCACATCTCTTCAATCCATTTAATCTTGTTGTTTAAATAGTCTTTAAGATATGCCCTTCCTTTGATTTTCATTTTCTCTTTGTTACACTCTCCTAAGTGAAGGGCTGATTCTTTGCTCAAAAAAGTGGAATAGTAACATTTAAAGTGAATGTCTCTTGTCGATGATAAAGAGTTTGCTGAATTCACGGGGTAAAAAAAGCAAATATCCATGAGACACTGACTGCCAAGCCAAGTCCACTATTTCACTTTAAAGACGCACACTGATTTTAAAACTAGCGTTGAGCTCTGCACAATTGCAAAACTGAACCTCATTCCTAATCCTCTCTGAGGACAGATTTTGTACAAGTCTCAACATATCTGAATCTCATGCCTAATGTCCTCTACATACAGATTCATCTGAGCTAACTTCAGTGCCTGCTTGGAGTTTGTCAAAGATAATGGGTTTCTAGAGAAGCTTGAGGTCTCACCCCCCTGAAGTAGCTGCCTCTTCAGTAACTCAAACAGGAACATGAGATTTCCATGTGCATTTTCATAGATGTTTCTCATGCCTCTTTTTTTTTTCTGCTTTGATGAGGCACCAGTGAGTTCAGAATCCTGCTTCACAACCCATCAGTTTAAATCAATCAAAAGAAGAGGAGGAGGAAAAAAATCCAACTTTGATGGAAACACACATACTGCAAAAGGCAGTTGTATCACATTTATATTCTGCTGCATGCTTCTATCACCTACGCTTGTAAAATACTCACTGGAAACAAGATGAAGTACATTTAATTTCCCCACATACAATAATTTATTGTATTTGCTGAGTAATTACTGGAGTCTGTTATACAGTAACTTATTTTTCCACTTCTTCCATTCATTGTGCATGGGAGGGTTAACAACTCATGAACTGAAAAGCAAGTCAGTTTGTATTAGCTATTTGTTTTTAAATTGACTGAAACACTTGGCGAGAAACTTGAAAAATATATTTTGCAAAACACAGCTGGGATTTGTGGAGAATCCCATGAGAACAATTTAAAGGAGAAAGGAAAAGTGCTGGAAGAATGAAAAGTCATCATAAAACTGTTTATTTTCTTCCCTGTAGCATCTAAATCACACTCCTTTGTGCTAGAAGCTTGCTTACAATACCAATGAAACATTCAGTAACCTGTGAGAATAATGCAGTTCTGATGGCAATATTGTATGTGGGTAAATGAAGTCAGAACTGTTTACACAGCCTCCTGCAGGAATCTCACACTCTCACAGAGCAGACCTTCTGTACATACTCAATTTCATATATTCTAAAAATCTTTACCACTTGTCAGACTGGCCTTAGCTGTGCTGAGAAATCACCACGCCAGCTTCAGCAAGCAGACCTGAGGGTAAGCAAAGGAGGACAGCCTACATAGTGCAGGGATGTGTTACTATTGCCCTAACAGAATGAAACGTGACCGCTGATGCCATTTGTGTCTTTGTAAGGACCATGTTTACTGGCAGCTCTGAGCACTACTGTGTTCCTCATGAAGCGGTGGGGAGGTGTCTTACGAGTGTCAATGGTGGAGGGAAAATAGATGTGTGGGTCAAGCAGGAGTGTTTACACTCAATGTGACTTAGAGATATGTCAGGTAGCTCAAAATCTTTAATAGGCTGCAGAATTGTTGGCTGCAACCTACCAAGCTGAAAGTGGAACAGATTTTAAGGAAATTGGTGTGAAAACCTGATGGTGGATCACCATTGCAAGTGGGGTATTTTGAGATTTGAGCTGTTAATAGCAAGGGATTCACCCAGTGAACTATACGGTGATAGCTGCTATGTTTCTCAACAGCAGGACAAGGTCAGTCAGAAGACACCGGTCTCCAGTGGTATGTTTCTAACACTAGGCTGAGTCAAGGGAATTTCAGGTCTCCCTTGTGCAAATGTAAGCCAGAAACCTACAGAGGTTTCACATCCTTGCATCACTTAGGCAAATTAATCTCTGTTATCTTGAGAATACAGAGAATGTTATTTGGAAAGACATGAGATGATATACCACAATTTGTCAGTCATGAAAACCACTAGGAGCAGGTAATGTCTTTCAACAAATAAAATACCAGTAAAATTAAATACCACTCAAGAAATATCCAGATGCCTGAAACTTTTACTGAGACAGGAACAGAACAGAGGTCAGCCTTTTGTAGCAGCCTGTGGTATTGGGAAAACTAGAGGCAGGTCATGGGGTTGTGCACTGCAACCACATTGCTACGATGAGACTGACAAAACCACATGAAGAAAATCATTGATATATCATCAATTCAGGCACCACCACAGCAGTGAATAGAGAGAGGACATTGTTTATGTGGGGGTGCCAAATACATTTGCTTCTGCTCTTGTGCAAGCCCACAAATCTGAGAAACAACCTGGAAATATTCAAGTATGTGATGTTAGATAAGGACAGAGGCAACTGAAAGGAAAGACAATGAGTGGTTTGGTGCAACTCAGCTTGGACTTTACATGGAAACTGTAATGACAATGCAGAGATAGCATAATGCCACATCAACCTGTCATGCCACCCCCTCCTAGGGAATATGTAGTTCATGTAAGCACAACAGCACCCATGGCCTGTCACTGAGTTCTGCTCACCTAGAGAGTATTGGAGCTGGTCTGCATGCAGCTTGCATCAGCTAACAGCTTATTACGCAAGGTAGTTGCAGAACATAATTGGCAGGTGTTCAGCAGGAAAACTACTGTCTTTGCTACAGGAAAAGATCTTCCAAGAGAAGCTGTTCAAAGACTACGTGCCAATCATTCACTTGTATGATTTGTACAAAAGTGGAGGAAATTGTGACTAGAACTGGCTGGTTTATGACTTTGCTTCTCTTATGCAGGCAGTTTCCATAGCAAAATAAAATTCTGGAACACAGAATTCTGCCAAAAATTACTCGCAATGGAAAAGTTTTGACCCAAAACAGTGAGAAGAAATACAATGTACAGGAAAAAGAAAAAAAAAAAAAAAAGAAAAAAGAAGAAAACAAAAAAACCTGATTTTTGGAGGTTTTGTTTTCTTTTTACCTTAATTTGCAAAAATAAAATGAACAACCACTTTGAGTTGCAGTAGTGTTGGGTTTGGGTTGTTTGGTTGGTTTGGTTTTTGTTTGTTTGTTTTTATTTCTTCATTTATTTCCAAAGAAGCATGTGAGGATTTATCCTTTTTTTCAATTTTATGCAACTGTCTTCAGTTTGGTAGAGACAATACTACTTTTGTACTTACCAGTACTTAACTAGAATAAGAGAAGGGTTGTGGCTTGAAGGAACAAGAAGAGATTAAGGATGCAGTCAATGAACCCTACCACCATAATTCTGCTTGTGTACATATTTCTTTTCATCAAGTGGATTTTTACAGAGAATTTCTTCCATTTGTGGATGTATGGTGGACATAAGAGGTAAAGTAGGGGAGCAGGGAACCATGGAGGAAATTGTTTTGGAGTGACTGAAAACATAAGCTGTTTTTGTTTTTTTTTTCATTGCTAACATGAAGAAAATGTGGTGTAATTTCAGATAGAATGAAGTGTGTATATATATATTTATATATATATATATATATGAAGATAGAAAGAAGTATTTTGTTTGCTTTGTGCTGTATCTTTATGGTATGTAGTTTTTTTTTTTGTTGTTGTTGTTGTTTTTTAATTAAAAAAGAAAAAAGGTGATTTCAATTTTGAAACCAAATGGTGGAGTTATTAACTAAAAGTATGTCCTCAGGCCCCTACACTGAGCTGACTTTCAGCTTGCCTGTTCTTTTCTTCGGATTTTTCAGTTCTCTTAAAAGAAGTGAGGGCAAACAGCTGGTGTTCAACAGAGTAGCAGTTGTATAAATAGGATTCATTGAATTTATTTAATATTACTTCTGTTCCTCGCAAGTCACTGTGGTTGTCCATACATAAAAGGAAACACCAAAGACAGATTTTTCCTGCCTCAGTGTAACAGCTCTTCATCTAAAAGTTTGTGATGCTCTTTTTTTTTTTTTCCTAACCTGTAACAGTCTCATTGCCTAGGAGTAACATTAGGCGTTGTTTCCTTTCACCATGAGTCATCAATAAGCAACTTGTATGAAGAAATATTAATGCTGGGATAAACAAAGAGTAGCAGGAAGAGGTCCTACATGGAACCCCAAAAAATGAGTAAACATCGTTGACCTTTCTTTGCTCCTGTTGGCTTTATTCGCTAAATATGAAGATATAGGTCAAGGAAATGGTAAATGAACTTGATGACATTTTTTCAATACCAATAGATCTGCACTTCCTCTCCTGACAGTCTACTGACTGTCAGTGACTTTTCCAGTCTATAAAGCTTTGCAATTAGTCTGTAGTTGTTTATCCAATCTAATGCTCATGTCTTTGGAATCAACACCACAAGGGTGCTCAAAGGAAAAACAAAGCTCTTACAAGATCAACTAATCCATTTCAAGAAGGAGCTCACCCTGCAATGACTTTCAGCCCAGAAGCCCCAGAAGAATTTTGACTGCAATCAGAAAAATCATAATTATTTTCAAACAATGAATGTTGTTTGAAAGTAATTAACATCAATAGTGTTAACTAATATTTGATATAAACTGTATTCTGTCTCAGGTTAGACAAAGTTAACTTAGAGGTGGATGTTATTAAATTTCCTGGTTATCTGGAGTCAGGACAAAAGGTGGTGTATGCTGTTCCTTCAACGTATGACTTTGAAATTTGTATTAATCATCTGTGCCACCATCAAGGCATTATCGTTATTTATTATATATATTATCATTAATTTAACTTAAACTGCTGAGCTGTGCTCTGTGAGATTCCTGCTTAAAACTGCTTGTGCCAAGTGATGGAATTGTATGTTGCTGCACTCCTGGCAGGATATGAAGATGTTTATTTGTAATGTCAGTCAGTGCCCTCAGTGACAGACGTTTTCAACTGTGGGCTGCAGTTTGGCATTATCAGAAAGGAAATTTCTGACTAAATTTGGAATTTGATTTTTTTTTTTTTTTTTGCAAACCTTCATTTGATTACCAGAACTTACTCTGGTTAGCATATAACTCTGTCTTCCCTCGATCATGTCTTCCTGGAAAACAAACATCTTCATAATACATGTACTTTCTTACATTATCAATGTTGCCGTCTTTTTATAATGATAAGTCTTCTTTTATCTTCAGAGGTATTCCTCCCCCATCTTCATTTATACAGTTGTGACTGCTATTGCTGCTGTCAGTGACTTGGTTGGATGGATGCATCTCACAGCCCTTAAAGATGACTTAATCTGGTCCTAAGTAATCATGGAGTTCTTAGCTGAACTCAATTAAATGACTTCACATAGAGTTCAAAAAAGTTAATGTTTGGCTGCATTATTGCTTTTACTGGGCAGGAAAATATACTTTTAAGTGTGAGCAACATAAATTCCGAAGACAAGATGACTTTGAAAAATGTAATCATTAAAAAAAATTTAAAAAAAAATTCATTGAGTCGAAGCAACTTTTCGTTATTCTTTTGATATTTACTTGTCTATCTCCTAAATTTTTTTTCAGAACACAGTAGTTCCTGACTCCAGGAAGTTTGCCCTAGTTTAGGGGACTATGTTTCACACTGAATTTTACCATGGAGTGCATGCAGATCATGCTAGTTACTTGCAATGATGTGAGGTAGAAAGACTTTTAAAAGTCCTACATTACAAGTGAGAATAATTATCTTAAAACTCCCATTCCTCTTACTTGTTGTTTAAGATAGGGATAGGTAGCCATAGCAAAATACTAAGTATTTATGCTTGTAGAGTTTCATTTAGTTGTGTGATCTTCAGCAGAAACCAGTCAATGATGCAGGTAATAAACAAAAGGGAAAAGGGGAAAGTGTTTATAATAAAGTATTCAACAAGGGAAACAGAACGACAGGAACAAAATCTACAGTGTTTTGTGAAGGAGAGGTGAGTCAGGCAGTAAATGGTATGCTAATGAGAGCAGAGATAGCACAATGCAAGTTTAGTGTACAGCTCATATCAAACCACAGGACAGAAAAGCACATTTTGAGATTTTGCACTCTGCCTTGTTGGAGGTGTTGTCAACACTGAAGTGTGTTTTCACTGGCATTGATTGGCTCTGTGGTCAGAGAAAAAGAGGGGTGATGTGAGGTCAGGATACCCGCATCATCCTAGACCTTGGCCCAGGGCATTTCCTTTACTTGGTGCTTTATGCCTTGCCAGCTCCTCCATCCTCCCTGCCCTCCAAAAAAAAAAAAAAAAACAACAAACAAAAACCTTTGAAACCTTTGTCTCCTCAGGATTACAAAGTGTAAACTTGGTAATTCCATACCTGCAAGCTTCTTCTGCTTTCTGTGACTGGTTTGGTGTGACTGTCCAAGCCACACAACTGTTCTGGGTTTTGTTTATGTGTGTTTATTCAGTAGTAAAGCCTCTGACACCCTGACTGTCAGGAGCCAGATTCTTTTCAGGTTGGTCCCCAACTTGGCTTCCAGAGGAACATGGTGTTCTCTGACCTTGCTTGCACATCCAGTTGACGTTCCTTCCTTTACTGGTCTTCCCAATCCTCATTTATTTTTGTGTCTTATAGCTTCGTTTGGACTTCATGTGATGATGACAGCAAGAGGAAACTGATGTTTCCTCAGTAACTGCATTATGTCCGAAGTATAAACTGGGATTAAATGAAAGAATTGGTTAAGGCATTCTTGGTAGTAATTGCAATGCTGCATGTGTTTTAAGTCTGAACAGATCTGAATAGCCTTAGTGAGACACTCCAAGTTTCAGTCAAATCATCAGTGATTCAGGATTGATACTTTTAAAAATGATTTGCTTTTAAGCCTTCAAACAATTCTGCTGCTGGAAGGTTTTCCTGATGAATTGTGGAGTGCAGGAGGTAATTGAAATACTTCAGTTCAGGTGAATGACAGATGGGAATTAGAAACTGATTTTCAGAACTTCTCTCTCCCTCTGCCTTAATGTAGCAGAAAGAGTTCGTGCCCTGTTTATCAGTTTGCTGTAAACAGTAGCTGAACAGTCAAGCAGTGACAGCTTGCAAAGAAATGCTGGGGTGCTGAGAGGGTGTAGCTGTTATCTTGAAAGTCACACAAAAATTCACATGTGATGTGTGCACAATGCATCCATATACAACAAATGTGAGTTACTGTAGATATAGCTGGACTTTCAGTGAGGGAAAGGGCAGAAGGCAGTTGATAAACAAAAGTGGGGTGGAGAAAGAAGGGAATGAAGTGGTGTAAGTGTGAGCATCAGGAGTTGTTGAAGAGTGTTGTAGGAATGAGGCTTTGTCACTGTTTCTTTTCCATTTTCTGTACATGCTTACTAGAAGATGGGGTCCTCACAGCCGGTTCAGAGGTCTGTGCTCACGTATATGTGCTCACATATATACAAACCTTCATTTCTCCAGACCAGTCCTATACCACAGAGCTGCTGTTCTTATTAGTGTGTCAGGAGCCCTCTTAGCTCTCCTATTCTCTACTTTTGCCCTTGGAATATGCATGTGGTTTGACATCCTGTGCAAATAGGAGGGGAGTTTCAGTTAGTTTCATTTGCTGATCTTTTAATCACTTTACTGAATGTTTGTCTTAGGTGTATCCTCTGAGAAGGCAACTAAGCTGGGCAAGTACCTTCAAGACAACATTCATTTCCCCTTTCTTTCCATCTATACATGAAGTTAAAGTTTAAAATGTTGATCCTTTGATGATAGCTGAGCGTGTTGAAGCCAGTAGAGTTATACAAATTTATAGAAGATGGCCTGTGCTTTGTGAAAGTGTAATACAACTATGGTCAGGCAGCCTAGCTCTATGTACTATACATAGAAATCAAGTCAAACACTCCTTGAGTTTTGCTTTCATTTCCAGCTTGCTCAAGTTAAGTAGTAAGTAATGCAGGTGTTCAATCTTCTTCAAATTGCAATATTAATGTAAAGTTTTTAATTTTTTAGAAATCTTCATTCTGCTGATGAAGTCTCAGCTCCCATCTTGGTCACTCTTACAGCTCTAAAATGAAACAGAACCAAAAATAAATTGCAAACTGAAAACTGTGGGTGTCCATGTTTCAAGATATATGCTGGACCTTTTGATGTCAACTCTTTCATGTTCTAGAGAAGTTATGCTGCCAGAGATTTCTCATAACACCTTTCCCTCTACTGTTGAAGTTTTTTTTGATGGAATTTGACAGATCTTTGATTGTCTTGAATTTAATGGCACAGCTTTTACAGATTCAGTGAGATCAAGACTTGATTCAATGTTTGCTGGTGAAAAAGAACTGAAGTTTAATCTTGGTTAACAAAAAAAAAAAAAAAAGATAATTAAATAAATCGGATATCTCACCTGGATTTCATATGCTTTCCAGGGGACAGCATAGTTCTTGTATTTGTTTATAAGCATTCATGCTGCTCACATTGATGTACAATAAACACCAATTTATTAAGGTCTTTCTTTTCCAGCCAAACGTGTATAGCTCCATAAACTCAGCCCTCAGCATGTGCCTTTTTTTTTTTTTTTTTTTTTTCCTACCACTATCTACTCTGTTTTGCTGCCTTTGTATATTGGTCTCACAACCTAGCTGGAAAACAATCAAATCAAATTAGCCCCTCTGACAACAAAAAGACCCCGGTGCTTGCTCAAATGTTTAGTCTGCTATCGAAGAACTGACACACTTCTTCCACTTCTTCAGGAAGTTACACATCGTGGTGATTTGGCCAGAAAGGAAAATGAGTAGGTATAAAATAGCTTGGCAGATGTGGAAGGGATGGATGCTCTGATGCATTTGGATCACAAGTCATGCATTATGTCATCTGTCTGTCCAGGGACTAGGAAGAAGAGGTGTGTAGGTTTGTTACCTTGCAATCTGCAACTATCCACTGAACACCTGGAGGCTGCCTCTGCCAGGCAGGGTGTTGAGCATGAAACTGCTTTGATTTCTTCATACCAGCACCAGTATCTGTGGTTGGAATCCATTGCTGAGTGAATACAGATCAGCTACTACAATTTCAAATAACTCCCTGCCTAATAAGTGTCATCCTGAAGAGGGTACCTGGCAAGGTCAACCATAATGTAGTCTTTCTGAGCTTTAAGAAGTCAGGACCTTGAGATGGGTTGCTAAAAGAGAACTGTTTTGACTAGATATATACATAAAGTGAGAGACTGGATTAAAAAAAATAATAATAATAATTAAAAATTTAAAATGCTCTAAGCAAAAGAAGCGGGCATGCAAATGAAAGATTTTGTTGAGGAATGGTGTTTTTAGCATGACTTTGAGCATAGGACAGGCTTCTGTAACCCTAAAATGTTCACATAATACAATGAAAATTAGCCTAGAAATTAAAAGGACTTAATTAAAATGTTAGTCTCACTTCACTAACCACTTATTACTATGATAGCGTAGCTGAGTTTGGTAATGAGATATGCCAATTATAGATGTTTTCTTTCTCAAAAAAAAAAAAGTAGAAAAGGAAAAGATTTTCAAGGTCAATCATTTTCTCTTTTTATTTAAGAGAAGCTGTACTCCTGTTTAAAATGGTTTTGAAAAATAGGTTATAAGGAAAAGACAATTCCTATGGTCAAAATGAGAGGGGAAAAAAGCCAACTCTAAGATTCTTTTAATGTGTGTATTTTTAAACCAACTCTAATATTCATTTAATGCATGTATTTTTAAACTCCAAACATTAAACTGAAATGCAGTTCACTTCTGAGCCTGATGTAAAGGAAAAAGGATAAGACTGAAATTTTAGGAAATAATTGGCATTACATGAAATTTGATGATATGCCATACTTTACAGTTGTTTGTTTGTTTTATTTTTTTTTTTCCCTAACATAAGGGTGTGTTCCTAAGTAGCAGATTTCCTTTTTTATCATAAGACTGCTATAACAGAGGACATGATTGTCACACCGCTCTTCACATGAACAAATACTTCAAGTGAAAGTATTAACCAGTGGCAGTTAAATTGCTTCTCCTTTTGAGGGCCTGTGGTCTTTGAATAAAATGTGGGAGATCATCTTGACACTCAATTTTTATTTTTTTTTATCATCGCTGCTATTCCTTGTGAGGATGTGTTTTCCTTTTAGTCTGAATGCCTGCCCTTTGACCTTTCTCTGGCAGCCCCAAGAGGGTTAGCTCTGTCAGTGTTTTCTGCTGCCAATCTTACTACCTTCTACAACAATAGCTGCATGCAAGGTCGGCTGGATGCACAGGGCCATGCTCTGCTGACACTTGCATCTGTGTAATCTATTTGAAGGCTTGTAAAGAAGAGCAGAACTCAGACCTTTGCATTCTCTAATGGATTTCATTTGTCTGTGCCATGGGATTTGTTTTGTCTTTGTTGCAGCCTCACCCTGAACCCTCTTACTGCTCTTACCTGCTACCTTCTTACTTTGACTTCCCCTGAAAATGCAGAAAAAAATAATCTTTTCTGTCCTTCTTGCTTCACCATATAAATTTATTTGCATTGCACTCTTTCAAGAGTGATGACAAAACTAACACCTACAACTTATCTCCAGAGCAGCCACTTAAACTGTGAAATATTTGTATTTCACCAGAGTCCCGGTGGGGTGATCTATAGGAGCCAGGCAAAGCAGAGTCTGGGTGCCCATGGCTTACCTAAAACTTAAAACAGGGAAGTGGAGCCAGCCATGACTCTTCTGGTGATGCACATTTCACAGGAAATAGTGCTGCATCCAGCAAGGACCTTAGAGTGTTTTTTTTTATTATTATTGTTTTTTTTAGTTTTATTATTTTAGAAATGCAGTTTTTCAGAGTCCAAATTTCTCAGATCCAGTTTCCCTTCATTTCTGTGTGCTTGGTTATGCTAAGCATGCACAAAGAGTAATATATAAGGGCAGTGCTTTTACTCCTCTCCTCTTCCTTTTCTTTAATATTGCTGAACTCTGTTCCTTTGTGACTGCTGTCCAGGCAAAGTCTCCAAGGATACAAAGCCTCCTGCTTCACCCCAGCTTCCATCCACCTAGCTCAGGTGGAAGCAGCCACTTACAATAGTAGCAGAAGGCCACTGTAGTTACGTTTCCCTGGACAGATGATAACACTGATGGCTGACCTCTGCCAGTGGCCTTTTTCCATCACTGCTATTCAACACCCATATACGACAGTGGTGGAAGCTTTTGTCTGGAAGGTGGAAACACTGAGTTTAATTTCACCTGCCTGTTGCTGCCTTGAACACAGGCCACCTTGAGAAAAAGCAGTAGTATGGGATTTGAGGTGGAAATGCAGAGCAGACACATCTCCAGAACAGTGCCTCAGCCCTCCTTGTGGCCATGGAGTGCTATGAACATGCCCCTCATCATGCAGGAGAACAGATAATTAGCTCTGCTTGAAACAGCCCCAAGCGTACAGCAGCTGTAAACACATCCACCTGGGAAATGGAGATGTTTGTAGGAAACAAAGCCCACCAGGCAGGGTGATAGCTGAGCAGAATTTTTGAAGTGTCAAAGTGAAGAACTAGACCCCAGAGACTCGAAGGGAGGGAGCAAGATACTAGAAGTACAGTGAGCACTGAAGGCAATCACCTGATGCTGAAATTTGTCACTCCCTATCATGATTTAAGCAATCGGCAACAGGGTACAGCAGTATTAGCAGGTCATCTGAATACCACTTCTGGTCAACTTCTTCATCTGAAGTTTGCTTGCTTCCTTGTTTGCTGGCACCACTGGATGTCAGAGACCACTACAGAGCTCACCTTGGACTCCGGCAGAGTCTAATTATGTTTGTTTAAATTTAAAATAAATGTTTCCTCCCTTTTGGCAAGCTTCATGACTATCATTGTTTTGCAAGCTAGCAAATAGGAAAGCAGGTAGCTTGCTGCTAAAGGAAATGTAGCTACTTTTTGCCTTGGGTGGACTCAAAAATTTATTTTTAATTGATAAGCACCCAAATCTCAGTCTGGAACAAAGTCCTGGCTTTGCTAAGTTCTGCTATTTTAATTAGTGGAGAGCAAAGCCCTGAGTAACCAGGAGCTGTATTTGGCCATAATCAGTTTGTGAAGAAGAAAGCAGGTGTGATAATAGTTTGGTGGGAGGAGTTTTCAGGGAATGCTCATAGTATAGGGTAAATTACTTACTATCTAGTTTCTCAGCAGTCTCCAAGGGATAACTAATTTAATCAGTTCTTTAAATGTTTTATTTCTTGCAAGAGGCTGTTCATTTGGCTAATTATTTTGGAAGTTTTGCATGCAGCATGTTGCTAAGTTGTATATAGAGAATAAAATCTTTTATCTGAATATTACTTTTGAATGTCACTTAGCACTGTGCTTGTCAGAAATTTGTGGTGACTTTCTGCAAGCTGCTGCCCCATATTCAGCCATTTCCTGCAGCTCATGGGATAAAGGAGTGGTGTGGTTTAAAACAAAACTGTTGTTTGCTGTTGAATGAGTAGCATGTTTTGTAAGTCCAGTTGGCAAGAGGTGAAAGAAAAGCTCCTGTTTCAATACTCAGTGTAAACATTTGTGTTATATGAGGTGTTCTGGTGTATAAGAAGATGCAGTAGGGAACCAAATGGAGAGGAAAGCAAGGATTTGATCCATGAAGATCTAAGGTGATTTGAGATTAGGCTGTTCACTCACAGAGTACAGGGTGACACCTGGTACCTGATATTTCATCCATTGATTTCTTCACTCAGGTGGATGCACTTGGTCTATTCCATTTCTGAGCTTCAGTATGTTGCTGCTTGTCCTGTTGTCCTCTTTATTCTTCCAGGTATCCACCAGACTCATTAGATCCACTGAACTGTCTTGTTCTCTGGTCCAGCTAGTTTATAGTCTTCATTTCAGATCTGTGTTGCTGAAATTTGTTTTATATTGGCTGGATTTGGGCTGCATCTTTTTTCCAGCTGGGCTGAATTTCATCTAAATTATGTATTCTGCATTATACCTGTGATGAAGTATATAAAATTTTTAAGTCTGTAACATGCCATGTTAATCTGTTGATGCCTCTCACAGGTGAACTCCCATAGGCTTCCACGCACATGCTGTGACTTCTGACTGCATGGATTTATCAAAACAAAACATAAATATGTATATAAACAGTGGGGGGCTTTTTCCCTGCTGTTATCTCCTTTAACTCTTAAGACTGTATTCTTAGTTGTGAAGAAATTGAGATGTGTAAAAAGAGAAAGCAAAGAGCTTTGCTGATTTGCGTAGCACAGGGAGCACATAAGCTATCCTTCCTCTTCCAGCTGTGTGCAGGTAGACCTTTGAAAGAGCACTTTTTCTAGTGCCCTTTCATTCTCTCATCCATACCTGTCCCACTCATGGCTTCATTGAACAGAAAGATCTCAGGGAATGGTAGTCCGTATCTGTCTGCAGGGAAGGAAGGATAGGTGTGGGGATCAAAATATTGCCCTACAACATCAGAAGTACATGCTCAGCTCCTAACTCTGCCTCTGACCTTGGTAAGTCATTGCTGTCCCAGTCCTTCAGTGCTAGTTGAGAACTATCTTCATGCATGTTGGTCTGTGAAAAAAAGAGTTGATACTGTTCCCTTGCAAGGAATCATGAGGACAAACAGAAGTCATCACACTCAATGGACAACAAGGAAGATGAGGTTTTTGACTTTATCTGGGTACACTTGTTAGCTGTCTCTCGTATCTGCTTGGTACTGCACTGGGAAAAAAGTTAGAAAGGAGATCCGTTCTTCTAGGCAGTCTTTTCTTTGCCTTTCTGTTTCAAATTCTCCAAGGTTTCTGTTACTGAGCATTTTCCCTGTAACTGTGAGTTAAAAACCGTACTTAATTTGATCGTCCTAATATGAGTCCAACACCTGTAGCTTTAAAAAGAAACCAGGTTGTTAAGTAGGGTAGAGCATATGAAATTATAAGGTAATTGCAACAGTAGTGGTAGAAGGTGAGGTTAGCAGTCTAATCAGCTCAAGTGCCACTGATGGACACTTGCACAGACTGGAAGGCACGTGTTGGACGTTGGATTTTCTCCTGGTTGATCATTTTCTTCTATCCTAGCAAACAGATGCACAAGATTCAAATAAGGGCTCTCTAACTCCTTCTGCTGGCTCATCTCCCAAGGATTGTTTCTGTTGATGATTCTGCACTGTATTATTTTGCCTTCTTCCCTCTGTGTCTGTCTTCAGGCAAGTACATATACAAAACTCACACAGTCTGCTGTTGTGAGAATGTGAGAATGCTATATGCAAGCTTTGTTTTGTTTTGATTTGGTTTTGTTTGCTTATTTGTTTGGGGCTTGGGGGTTTTGTTTGTTGTTTTTTTGATGAACACTGATGAATATTCTAGGATTGTTCAAAAGTACTAAGTAGGTCTTTTCAATACATAGATTTTTTTGTTTACTGGCTTTTAGGGAAAAAAAATTGTTTTTGTCTTTTTTTTTTTTTTTTTGCTTTCTTTCAAAAGTATTCTATTGTTTATAGACTGACCATCTGAAAAAATTATTTCCATCTGGAGCTGCATTTATTTTCTTTGGTGGTCTGGGTTTTTAGTCAGACCACATTCATGTAATCCAGTCAGGCATCCAAGAAGGGGTACCACACTGCCTTGGAATGGCACATATACAGTACTTCTTTATAATAATCTTTCACCTCCAACCATTTCAGACCATGGACTTCCTGAGTTGAATGCAATTTTTGTGTACTTAGCTCAGAGGAAAAAAGCAAGAATATTTTTACTAGGCTTAAATTCACTAGAGAGAGAGCCATATGAGCAGGGAGAGACAGGGAGACAGCTGAAGCAAATATATCTTAGAATTGGAGGTGACATCCATGAAAAATGATCTGTTCTTTTTTGTCTGGCCAGGCTTTGCCTACCAATGTCTTCACAGCATTAATCACAACTAAAAGGTTCTGTGGGAAACCTTTTGCTCTGTGTTAAGAAATACTAATAAGGATGTGGACTTAATGTTTTCTCTCTCTTCAAAGGGTATGCTTGCTGCAGCTGGGGAAGGAAAACTGTCAGCAGAGGGTTTTAACCCTGGAGAGGAGGAGACCATCTCCAGCTCACAAGATATTTATATTCCCTTGCTGTTAAGCATGAGATTGGCAGCAGCTAATATTTCCAGTGGCAGAAGAGGCAGACATGTTGCAAATGTCCCAGCATGTGGCCAAAGGACTTGACCATGCTCTTAGTTAGAAACTAGGCTAAAGAAGAGAAGCCCTGTGTGAAAATCCAAGAATTAGAACTGTGGCTTCATGTGGTGGCTGTATGATAGTACAGCAAGACCAACAGTAATTGGATGTCCTTTGCCTCGTGTCACAGAGCAAAGACTTTTTAAGCCACGTGTGTATAAAGCCAGTCTTTTCTGATAAATGATAAGAATCAAAATCTATTTAGAAGCGCTGTTTATTGCAGATTAACAGCCACATGAGAATGCAAAAGCTGGCCTATAGCATCAGAAGCAGTGTTTCACCTCAACTGTACAGTAGCAAAAAAAAATGCTTTGGAGTACTTGCTGTTACTTATGACGATGTCACTTGAACATGGGCCGGTACTTTGTGGGCAAGGTTTTCTGAAGCATTCAGCCTTGGCCTAACCTTCCTCCCATAGCGACCAATGGTAAAACTGTATGGATGACAGTGAATGAAGGGTGAGTATAAGCTGAGTGCTGCAGAAAATCCTATACAGAGAAGTATTATCACAATAGTGGAGTGTTGTCACTGTCATATTAGACTGTCTGATTCTTTACCATTTGTAAAGGAAGACTGAACCATGCACTCAGACATCACAATAATGAGTGGAGAGAGAGACCCGAAATCCCTGCATGATAAATGCAATAGCAACACGGTATTGTCAGAAGACCTTCAGCAAAAGCTATACGCTGTCAAGTAATAGCATAAATACTGTGGTGTTTGGAGTACAGCATATTGAGATGCAAATGGTATATGAATTTTAACAAACTACTTTAACACATCCTAACTTTAGGTTTTGTGATAGTGTCACAGAACTTAAGTACAACAAAAGAATGAATTCAAGCAAGTGGAACAAAAGAATGTTAGTTTCTTGAATAACAAATCCCAATTTGTTAACAGAGAGTTAGCAAAACACCAGGATAGTGCTATCACTTTCTGTTAGTTTTAGATGCCTTTTGTTTATGAGAGTAATGTTGAGATACTTTATTTTTATTAATCTTCCGTAGCTCTGGCTGAAAACTGGATGTGGTTTGAATGAAGAGTTCTTCAGGTCAACCCCCACTCACTAGGGTAGGGCTAGTCTTGCTATTGGGATCAATCCAGGTGCTCCATAAGATTATATTATAAATCATCTTTGTCTTTAATACTGCACAAGAGTCTTTTGTGAATAAAGCCACAGTGTTAATCTATTCCTTGGGTTTTAAAGGAAGTGCTTGTTAGAAGGTGAAGAAGGCTGCCTGCTCCAGTGTGAATCCTGAGTAGGAGACACCGATTCCCTTGATGGCAGTGAGTGAAATCAAGGGCAAAACTTCCAGGTGCCTTTGCAGTGCTCAGTGAGGCAGCACAGGCATTATAGCAGTCAGATGCGGCAGCTACCTTGTCACTGCAGCCCTTACTTTGGCCACTTCTACCTTCTTTTGTGAATCTGTAGCTTTTGTTTACCAGCTCGCTTATGCTGGAATCCCTTTGTCAAATCCAACAGCAGTGCAATGATTTGAGGAAATGTCTCTTCTTTAACTAACAGAGATGTAACTTTTCAATATTTTTGTTTGGTTTTGTTTTCTTGTCAAATACAGGTGAAATTTAACGCCTTGCATATTCAGTGTAAACAGAAAATTATTGCTATCTCTGTGCTTTCCAGACAATTCACCTGGTTCTCCAAAGACCTTATGGAAGAGTAGTGCTATTTCTCTCACTTTGCTGAGCTCCAGAAGAGCAAGGCTGTCAAACTGTAAAATCTTCAGTTTTGGGGAAGATTTCCAGGGATTTCTAGAGCACAGCTGATGGGGGAAACAGAAGAAGGGAATTCATGGTGAAACAGTATGAATGCCATCTTTTACTGCAGTTTCCTTTCTGAAATAATAATAATAATAATAATAATAATTTATTATTATAATTTATAATTAATATAAATAATTATTATTATAATTTATTAGAATTTATTATTATTATAATAAATTATTATTATTATTATTATTATTATTATTATTATTATTATTATTATTATTATTATTATTATTATTATTATTATTATTATTATTATATATGCTTCTAGAGGTCCTTGCCCACTGGCAGAGGTGAAGGTAGCTGGGCCAGGCCAGCTCCCCAGCCCAGGTTTCTGTCTGTCCTTCCCTTGCCTGGATGGGCAAAGTCAAAATGAGTCAATTCACTCTGCTGCTCTTGAAATGTAGGACTGAAATATATACATATGAGACTGTTGCCTCCTCTGTTCCTGTTGGGACCAGACCTAAGCAAAAAGCATTGTGCGTTGTAGCTGAAATAAATAAATAAATAAATAATAAATAAATAAATAAATAAATAAATAAATGGTTTAAATCCCTTGCAAACAAGTCTTGCACCAGTCAGCTTGATTTATTTTTTCTCTCCACACACGTCACATCCTAAACAAATTACAGGTTTCAAAGTGGCTTCTCTGTGTCAGCCGTGTGTGAAACCTCAACTGGGACCAACAAAATGTCCGTGCCCTGGCTGCAGGCCGCAGAGCTCCAGGAGCAGCGGCCAGGGGCAGCCCTGTGCTGGTCATGGCTGGTGCCAGATGGTTCAGGCCAGTCAGCCACAGCTGCGGAGCCTCTGTCAAAGCATGCTGAGGACATGGCAGAAATATTGGACAGGTGGAGGAGTGAGGAGAAAAGTGTGTGACACAGCAGAGGGAAGAGCATGGAGGGAGCCAGAGGAGTAGCAGCAGCTGCATGGCCCTGGAGCTGGCACCCGTTGCAGTCTGTGTGGAGAGCCCAGGTGGGCTCAGAACCTTCCTGACAGGAGCTACAGTGGTGGGGAGGACCAGAGGGGAACGGGTAGAGAGGGAAGGAGTGCAGTCCACCACGGACCTGACCGACCTCCTCACCAATCCAGGCACAGCAGGCTCTGGAGTGAAGGCATGGATCTAGGCCTCGGCAAAGGAGGGCAGGTGGTGGTTTGTTTGTTTCTTACTATCTAGGTTTCTTTTACCTGTCAATGAAATTAATTTTCCCTAAATTGAGGGCATTTTGCCTGTGACAGTAATTGCTAAGCAATCTCCCTTTGTCTCAACTCTTTCTTGTCTGATTTTCTCCCGCTCTCCAGGAGTGATTGAGGAGCTGGGCAAGAGTCTGCCCCTGAGCCAAGGTTAACTCTCCACCATATTCTACAAAGGAAACAGCTTATTCTTTTAAAATAAATAAATAATATTTTAAAACCTCTTTTTTTTTTTTTTTTTTTTTTTTTTTTTTCAGTTTTGAGCTCTGTTAGAGTACTACAAAAATATGATTTCTGATGCTCTTTAATGGGAAAAACACATACTAATTTAACAAAGCATAACACTGCTCAGTCGTTACTCAAGACCCAGAGAATATAGTTTTCTCATCAGCTGAATGAGGAAAGTTAGAGTAGCTGATCTCAGTAATCTACCCTGGTCTTTGAAAAAAAAACTATAAAGCAAGTAACTGCTGTGAAAAAATGCATGTGACTAGAGGTTGACCGTGTCTCTGTGCAAAAAAGACTTGTTTTTATTGATTTCTGTGAAACTGTTCTTCAAAAGTGCTTAAAGATACTGCAAGTTTTGGGGCTAGAGGGACAGATATGTTTTTTTTCTGAAACAGTTCATGATCTCACAGCAATTCTCAAATTCTTCTGGTCATAAGGTCACTTCCAGGAACAGGCTGTACTTTCTGACCAGGTACATCCCAATTATATAATCACAGAATGGTTTGGGTTGGAAGGGACCTTAAACATCACCCAGTTCCAACCCCCCTGCCATGGTCAGGGATGCCACCCACTAGACCATGTTGGCCATGGCCCCATGCAACCCCATACGATCTCTTTCAGCACTCTGCTAACACCTGGGGAGTAACACTTGTGTAACTGATTCATAATATATTTGCTACTGATTTTCTTTTCTTAGAAAAAGAACACTTTTCTATGTGTTTATTTAATATCCCAATTAATAAGTAAAACACACTGAAATCAGAAGAGACTTTTAAATGTGGATTTTTTCTTTTTACAATACATTGTGAGACACAAAGTGAGCAGTGACTTTTTAAAGATATACTTGCTCGGAGCAATTAATTCTTGCCTACCTGGATCTGTCATTGAGGCTATGTCCTGGTTAGAGGTCAACCTCTTATCTGTGCTAGAGAACAACAGACAGACACTAATGATAGTGTTACTCTGCACCCATAGGAGGCCTGTAAATAGATCTTGATTTAGGCAGTGATGCATGTCTAAATGCAGGCTTTGCGGTCTCTCCCATTTACCCTTTGGCTGCATGGAGTGTCCTTTTGCAATGTCAATTACAGGCAGTCTCAGAGCTTGCAGGTGGAATTAGATGCAGTACATAATCCTACTGAGAGGTGTGGGTTCTCTGCCAGTCTGCCTGCTTGTATAGTCATCTACAAGCTGCTGTCATACTCTGCATTGCTTTTGTGTAACCCTGTGAAATACCTCATTCCTCACATTGCACATATACACACAAATCTGCTGACAGCCTCTATCAAAGTGTGAATTTCCAGAAGAGGTACAAAGTTTCTTGATAGCTGATGACAATAATAGAGTGTTTCAATCCAGAGAGTTCAAATGCGACTGTTAAACATCTCTCAGCAAATGCTCTTTAAACACAATAATGATAGAAGTGTTTTCACTGAGAGACAAAAAGAAGAGCAGTACTGCTGTAAATTGCAGATGTTGTAAAGGAATAGCAATAGGACAAAGCTGTCTTCTTAAACTGCTAGAAAATAGAAACTGATTCTAGTCTCAATCGCAGTTCAGGTTTCTAATCCCTTTCATCTCATCACCCTTGCTGAGCTAAAGATGAAGCCATTTCAAATTTCAAAACAGATCCCCTGCTGTCAGATTGGGGTAATGCTTTCTCAGTCCTAAAATGGAATGTGCTTTAAATGGGTCACTCTTCATCTTCAGATTTTGCTTGCCTTCAAATGCCAAGGCACCTTTCCCTACCCTATCCTTCTGTTGTTAAAGGAAAGTTTGGCTCCATGTGGAGATGCTTTTGCCTGTTTGAGAAGGTAGAATCAGACAGGGATGTAAAATTATGGTTTTTTTTTTGTTGTTGTTTTTTTTTTTTTTAGCTTTATATTTGGGAGACCAGCAAAGCACCTTAAAAAGTCTCTTTGTGTTCATATTCCATTTTTTTCAACAATGCTGCAGTGAAGTTCAGAATTTCTATGAAAGTATGATGTCTTTTAAAATTGCCGTGATTTCTAAATGGCAACAGGAAATAGTTATAGTCAACTGCCATTATAATTAGATATGCAATTTTATAGTATTTTTTGATTTGATTGTTTGTTTTGTTTGTTTCTATTGGGAAGGAGTAATGCATAATGCCAGGTTAGGAGCAAAGTATTATTATGTTTTCAAAGGGCTAGGGAACTGAATATTTTTGTTCTTATCATTAACAGTACTCCAGCACATTCGTAACTAGAGTACTAACCTTTCTTCTTTCTAGTTTTGTTTGCATTCAAAAGAGACGTTTCAAGCTTTGAGGTATTTGTGAGTCCATTCACATAGTGTCCACAGAATAGTACTCCTGTTACATTGCTTTTGTTCAAACTTTGAAAAAAACAACAAACCACTTTCAAATCCTCCATTAGAGCATAAATATAAAAACAGTTGCCCTTGCCAAAAGCTTTTTAAAAATTCTGTATTATCTTTAACATTTTCTTTTCCTTTCAGTGAACAGTGGTACGTATTGGATATGTGCTAAACTGGAGCAAACAGAGCTTCGACCTTTACTATATGTGTTAAGAGATCCAGGTATAACCCTGGTTATTTCTGTGAAGCTGTCACTGATTTTAGGGGGTGTTTTATACAGTAACTGATAGGTATCTGACCTGAGAAGAGTGAGTTTATAGTCATGCTATGTGGAGGTGTAGGTGACTGCCTACAGAAAGCCCTGTACCAGTCCTGTTAATCTTGTCCTATGTCAGCACAGTAACTGACTATGGTTAGTTCAAGTTACTGTCCCATCAAAGTAAACCAAAGTAATGTAAATAACCACTTAGTTCCTGTGCTTTGGACAAGAGAAATTTGCCTTTTTCTTCACGTTGCCTTAAATAGGCGGAACGTTTTCTTCTTGTTCAGGTCTGTCACATAAAGAATTAGTAATGGGGACAAGCTTTTGAACTTAAAAATCTCAGTTATGAAAGAATGGATCTATGAAATAATGAAGGTATGCCTTCTAGTTCTTCAGAGTGCCATGCCTTTGATGAGTCTCTTCCTCTTACATAAAACCAAAGCCTTCTTATCATGAAAGAGATACAGTGCAACTAGCAACTAGCATAGGGTTGCACTTGTAGTTTAAATATTTTCCAGTCAAGTACCTAGATGAGGCAAGAAAGAGTGAGATCTTTGACTGACCATTTGGTCTTTGTGTTTTCTCACTATGCAGTTCCTGTAATATGAATGAGCAGTTTTGAGCTGCTCTGTGTGTGTCTATGTGTTGTCAGGAAAGAAACACTCATTTTGTCCAAGCTGTCTACTTAATTTTCAGAAATGCTTACATTGCTACACTTCAGAACAGGCAATCACATTGGAAAAGTCCTTGAGTATCAGTAGAAAGAAAGAGTAAAGCTACATGCTTTGTGGTCTTCCAGGAAGAATAAATTGTTTTTGATAGAGAAGGAGGAAGTGTGGGTTTATCTCTTCTCACAGGTAAATAGTGATAGGACTAGAGGGAATGGCCTCAAGTTGCACCAGTGGAGGTTTAGGTTGGAAATGAGGAGACATTTCTTCTCAGAAAGAGCTGTCAGGCACTGGAACGAGTAGCCCAGGGAGGTGGTGGAGTCACCGTCCCTGGGGATGTTAAGGAAAGGTTGGACGTGGTGCTTGGGGACATGGTTTAGTGGGTGACATTGGTGGTAGGGGAATGGTTGGACCAGATGATCCTGGAGGTCTTTTCCAACCTTAATGATTCTGTGATGGTATGGCACTAGACTGAAAAATTTTTTCATCTTCCCTTTGGAAGTGCAACAACTGGGCAGCAGATCAGCTCTGCTTACTGCCTGTTGGGAAGACCTTGGATAAGAAATCTCTCCAAGGTCTACTAAGAAATGAATAATGCATACGCATGAGGTTTGTCCTCACTAGTGCCACAGGAAATCCCATTTCATGGCATTCTACCATTCTTTGATTCAGAGCCAATTGCCTCATGGCTCCCTCTCATATCCCATACAGATTGTCATGAGTGCCACCCCTGGCTGGAGTACCACAAGGAGAAAGGACATCTCAAAATGCACTCCTCTGTGCTAACCTTGTTCCCCAGGAAAGGTAGTGCAAGCCCCTTGCTCTCCTGTGAACTCCTTGGTGGCTCTTGGACCCTGTTTGGGGGCTGGTCAATGCAGTACCTCAGTTAACTGCCTGGGGTAATGCCATGAGCACATTTCAGTCTTGTTCCTGCTTTAGAGAAATGAGGGATTTTACTGTGGGTTTGGCTGTCATGATCAGGTTTAAGCAGAATCATTCTAAGCCATGACTGTTATACTGAAAAAAAAAAAAAAAAAAAAAAAAAAAAAGTGGTGAAAATAGTATTTTGTATAGTTATGTATAATTAGTATGGACATTGTACAGTAGAGCTTGTGGTTGATACTCCATGGGAAGTTGCGTAAAATACCTTTGACAGGGTGGATAAATGGTGTTATGGCAGGAGGATAACGTACAGCAGGGTGACGGTTCTGAGAAAAGCAAAAATTTTGCATTTTGCAAATGACAAATTTTATTTCCTCTTTGGCAACCTCTGCAAGGCAAGCAAATGCAGCCAACAATGACATCTGCTGCAGGACTGACAAAGCAGCTCTCACAACCAGGAAGTGAAACCTTCTCTTTCGTGGTTTATGCATTGGGTGTTTGCTGCTTTTGGTTTTTTGTTGTTTGTGTGTTTTGTTTTGTTTTTAATAAGGGAAAGCATTGAAAATTTTTCCTGTAGACCAGAATAAAGTTGTTTAGGCAATGCCAGAAGTAAAGCATATTTCCAAAGTAAAAAAGCAACAGAAAACGTAGGTCTCCTAGTGTAAATTTTTTTATTTTGAGATGAGCATATGGCCCAGCCTCACATCAGCAGCAGGGTGGGAACAATATGGTGTTTCATTATGGTGCAGATGCCGGGGATAGCCTTCCTCAGCCCTTCACCCAGGCTGAGGAGCATCCCCGAAAGGGAAACAACCCACTGCAAGCTGTGAGATGTGGGGAATGCAGTCAGTGCAACATGAGCTCTTACACAATGTGTAATTAAAAGCTCTTGCATTTATGGACCTTGCTAATGAACTGCAGTGCTTTGGTTTAACGATTTCCAGGAACCTTAGATGCAGCAATAGCAAGAAAATCTGTAAGACCTGCTGATTTGTCAGTCTTACAGCCTTTGTCTGAGGAAGTCAGACTTCAGCAGTGCACTGTACACTGTAGTCTCTTCACGATGAATATGCTTTGGGCACCATGCCAGGATGTAATTATTCAGTATGATGAAGTAGAGTCCTATCTATTGATCCTGTTTATGTTTCAGAACTCATCCTTTCATTTTATTTTCCCACATGCCAAATGAAATTTAGCATGTGTTGTTATTTGAATGTAGTAATATGGTTCATGGTATTAAATTGTGCAAAAACACTAGCAGATGATGGCGTTATTGCAGACTTTCTTTGTAATGCCATAATGGAAAGGAAAATTAAAAAAAAAAAAAAAAAGTCTATTATTAGCAGTGGGTCTGTATAGAAGAAGTAAAAAAGAAACACAACAAAGCATCTGACACCAGTGAACTATCAGGTGTTTTAATAAGGCCATGATTTCAAACAGAACAGATTAGAATACATCGATTGAAATCCAGCAGTTTCACTCAGTTAATACGATAGCTATGAGTCTCTGTGTTTTGTTCTTGTTCTTAACTAGAATCGAGCTTTATGTTCTTCATTAATTACAGGATTACTTTTTTTAGAGTGCAGAAAGTTGCTGACCTTTAACAATTAACAGCAACTGTCGGTCACATTTAATCTGAACTCTTGTCTGGTTGAAAAATAAACTGTTACTGTGGCAGTGCCCTTATGTACTGTACACTTTGTGAAGATTTGTTGTCCTTCGTTTGTTGGAGAATGCAACAATGTAACTGTAACAGAGCAGGAAGAAATTAGGTTTTGTTCTAATATATGGGAAGGTGTCTTTGGAAAAAAATAATCCGAAGTGATTTAAGCAAACCTATTGATGTTATGTCTCTTAGTCACTTTTGGCAGTATCTTACTCAAGGAGAGGTTCCATCAAGATCTTCTGTGGAGGATGTCACAATCTGGCCATTACCTGGTTTGACATGAATATTTACAATAATTTTAGAGTACAGTGAAATTTGCATTTGCACCTGGATGCCAGTGTAACCTACCCTGCACTGTTGCTCACCTGTAGTTCAGTGGCTCAGATAAGGAGTAAGATGAGTCCTGGTCATGTAACTCTGAGGAGAAACACAGAGAAAAGAGTGCTGTTCCGTGAGCTGAATAAATACATTACTGACACAAGTAGAGGGGTAAATTTAGCTGTTCCAGGGAAGTGCAAGTAGCTGTGTGGGGTGGGCTTTTATCTGGGATTCCTTCCTTTCCATCCCTTTCCTTCCTCCCTCAGAAGGTGGTTTTGAGGGTCCTTTTCAAGGGTGTTGGATAGAAGCTAGTCTGTGCGTTTACATAAAAAATCTGACTGCAACTTAAGAGGCTAGTGCAGTACAAAGTGTATGCTGCACATCCATGTTTTTTCTCAGTGTGGTATGAACTTCTCTCGGTTGAGTGAGAGTTTCTCTTCGTGCTGTCACAACTTAGCCTTTTAACTTTGGCAGTTGTCTCCAGCGTGTCAGACAAGATAGAAGCAGTCACATAAGCAGGGCTGCAGAGGACTTGCTTCCTCTGCTGTTTTTGTTTCAGCAGTGTCACCCCAGGTCACGAGAAGCCATGTGGTGCAATAGCATTGTTGACATTTGCTACTAAAATAACTTGGAGGGGAAAAAATATCTTGCCATTCTCTAAGAGGTTTGTAGTGAAGAAAAAGAGTTTGGTAGCTTTTTAGGGTGACACAACACAAAGAAATGCATTGCTGCACTTTGCTGAGTGTTGAGTTCCTATAGCCTAGCAGTTGTAACACGCTTTCTCATTTGAGCTGAGGGATAATTGTGTAGTATCTAGCTCACAGAGTTCTTTGTACAAATTTCTTTAGACTTATAAATGCTGAATTGTGGAAAACAAAAAAGTTATGAAGCTCAGAGATGAATTCATTTCACTTGCATGAAATCCCCTACCTGTGTAATGCCAGGTTCTGTGTCTCTAGAGTCCCAGTCTGGCATCCCAAATATGTGGAATAAGTAGGTTTTTTAGAAGGAGTACATAGCATAGATCTTGAGAGTATTGACCTCTCCCTGCAGTGGTGAAAGCCTTTTGTGTTCATTTTTTGGTATCGGGTGTCCTGCACATGCAAAGACAGGAGGATTCGGGGCAGGCAGCATGTAGTAGAGACTACTGTTGCTGGAAAAACAACAAAAAACAATCTAAGTGTGGAGATATTCGGTCACATTCATTAATTAAGTGAGTTTTTAATTGAAGTTTTTTAGAGTATGTGCCGTCTCAACTGCTTCTGTGGAATGACAGACTATGTCAGAAGACAGAGGCCTTGAGAGTAACAAAGGAGTGGTAAATAAATGCATTCAGGAGTTTCTTCATCAGGGGTCAAATGTGTACAGATGATGTACTCCTGTACTCCTTTTCTTTCGTGAGGTGTAGAGCTGTTTTTCTAAATATATATCCTCTTTTTTGTGTTGCAAGGAACAACGCAAAACTGAAGAGTGTGATGTTTAACATATTTCCCTTGGTGTTTCTTTCACACATGGAGAAGACATTTCTTCTAAAGAAGGCACAGGCATACTGTCTCTCTGCTTATGGAAACAAACAGATTCCAGTGAGCTAACAAGTATCCTGCTATATTAAATCTGAAATGTTCCAGGATCTACATTAGCACCAATTAAGCTTTTATTGTGGTATGTTTTACAGATGGTCACTTCCAAGTAGGGATCTAGGAAAAAAAAAAAAAAAAAAAAAAAAAAAAAAAAAAAAAAAGCCTCTAAGTAAAAACATGATCCTGAACTTCTTCTGGACCTGAATATGGTCTATTTCAAGAAAAATATGTATTTATGTCCTGCAAAAGGTTTATTTTTCTTTCCAGTGCAGAATAAAACCACAAATTTATGTGTCCACAAATCTATTGTTTGCCAGGACACATTCCATGCTTTCGGCAGCTATTTCTTGATCTAGTGCATAGATATTAGAGAATCCTAGCCATCCTTCTTTGCTGTATTGATGAGAGGGAAGGAGAATCTGGATTTGACATAGAAAATATGCTAGTACAGAAAAGATGTGAAATGTAATACAAAAGTTCTATGCAGTTTTCATTCTGTGCAGAAACTGCCATGAGTAATTCAGAAGTAAATATAAATGAAATAAAAATATGTAGAGATCTCAAACTGATAGCTTCTTGTTGGGATTATTAATGTAACTGTATTTTCAGACCTTTTTGGTTTTCAGGACAACTTAAAATTTCAGAAGTATCATCCATCCTAGCTTTCTTAATGATATGAAAATCCTGTAATTAGTCAGAAGAAATAAGAGTAAGATTTGCTTAGTGTACATATTTTCATATAGGATTGTGCCATCTGAGTTCAGTTTTGTGTTGGAGTGGTTAAGGGGTTACAGTTAATTCAAAGTAATGAACCTTTTTTATCATCCTACTCCTGAGGCTTGAGCTGTCTAGTGAAACTGGAAAGCATAGATTCCAGGTGAAGAATATATTAACACATTATTTTAAAATCTGTATTTTAAAATTGTAAACTATCAAATTTCCATGCTTTCTGCTGTGTTTCTTGTGATGTGACAAAGAAACATTTCTGGGAAGCTCCACACCACTGGAAGCATTTTTTTCTGGAACCATGTATTTAGGATCTGACTGGATGTGGCTGATACCTAGATCAAGAATAATCTCATCAGGTTACACGCATTTTATACAGAGGAAAGAGCCTCATGCCATGGTATTGTTGTACTGAATACAGAACTGTTGTTATGGATATTTTTCCAACTGATTTCAGCAGGCTCAGGAAATATCTGCTGTGTAATGACCTGTACAGTCAATGGCATCCTTTTCAAAATGCCAGGGTCTGTTTCAGACCTTTCTTTGTATTCTGAATACGGTTGCTTAACTAATGGAAAAGAATAGATTTTTTGTTCAGAAATTCCACTTAGAAATGATTATCTGACTTTTCTAAAAGAAATGGCTTAAAACCATAAAAGGGACAGCATGTTGCCATATTGAGAAGCAATTCATCAGGTGTGTGAACATACTTGTGCAACTTCTCTGAATTTTGTAGAAAACGAACACACGTTTATGGACTCCACTGCATCTAATTAAGTGTGTCCAGTGATTTCTGTGGTGGTGAGATGACTGAAAGTGTAGCTGGTAGAAGTCAAAATTCATTTTTCTCTTTTCCCCCCTTCAGTTTTCCTACTGCCTGACTAATATAAGTTTGTTTATTGCACCTTCTATGTCCTGGGTGGGAAGAGAGGACAGTAGCTATGTGGCTTACAAATGAAGGTAGTAATTTGAAAGAAGTGGGATAGCGTTTGTCACTTGATTGCCTAACAACTACCTCTGAAGTTGATTCCTGGAATTTACAGATGGTAACTTAAGCTGATGAGTGAATCATTAGGATGAAAAATCTTATGTCTCCATTGCTGTAATGAAATCTGTACAAAATGTTTATTATTTGCTGAAATCTACTTAATTACATCTGTCAGAAGCAAAATCGATGGTAAGAATGCATGGGGTGGAATGGTAGGTCGCATATTCACTGTTACAGGAATGAATACCAAAAATCTCAACTTGTCTCTTGTTTGAAAGATTCATAATTTCACCTGAAATAAGAACAAATTTTGAATGACATTCAATGTATTTTCAGTTGCTGTTTTTTTCCCAGCCACTGTATTTATTGTATATTTTCCATTGTTGTCTCTTTTGCTTTACTAGACAGCTGCAACTGAAAGAAAGAATCCACAATAAAGGTGGAAAAGATTAAACAAAATGTTGACAAGTGGAATGCATTTTTCTCAGAACTGTTAGGTAAAATTGCCCAGTGTGTAATTTCTTTTCATACCAGGAAAAAAACAAAAAAAAAAAAAAAAAAGGCATTCAAATTTCAGGTGGAAAAATTAGGTATGTTCAATGAAAACCTGTTCCAAATGTCAGAGTCTCGCTGTGTCCCTGGGATCCTTCTATCCTTCTGGGTTGGGGAGAGCAAACTGTCAGGTCTGTGGTAACATTTAGGAGGCTGTGGGTACCATAGAATCATGCTGTGCATCAGGGTCTTGCTTCCTTTGGTTTCATTATGTCAAGCAAAGTTGCTGCTCATTGTGTGGAACCTTGTTTGTTTGGAATACTTTTCTGCTTCTGTAGTAGGCTGTTGGAAGGAAATTCTTCAGTTACTGGAATAATTAACTGCAGAGGCAATGCTCTTCAGATCTGTTGCCACCTTCCTGATGTGGGGATGGAGGTGGTTGATGTGGTTGTGTCAAGGTGCAACCTTCTGGACTCGTCAAAAGTATGCCTTCCCCTGTCTTACTCCAGGGATTTTTGTCTGCTCTGACTAGGGGAGGGTCTTCTTTTGTTTATTTCTGCCCTTTCAGACTCCCACATTTACACTTTTATGCCATTTATATCAATCTTAATGTTGCTGTTCCACAGTTCAATCTGCTCAGTCTAGCTGCTGGCTGTCCCACAGCTATGTCAGCTCATCAATTACTGCCCCGTTTCTCAATTTTTCTAAATCAGAACCTTGGGAAATTGACCCAGTTGTTCTCCCCTCCTTCATCCCGCACTTTCTTGTGGTGTTTCTCATGGCATAACCCTCTCCCAGCAAGAGTTTTGCAGAGCATGGTATCTTAACAGTGTGCTATGCCTGAAGCTCTGAAAGCATTTTACAGCTTTGATTTCTGAAGTCTCCACATCTTCATTTACAAGACTGTGTGCTGCACTTTCAGCTATATCAGCAGAACCAAAAAAAGGTGAATACATCTAGAAACAGGCTTATGATATTTTTTCTGGTCTGATTTTCCAGTTAGTGTAGCAGAAGAGTACTGGACTAGGATGTAGCAGGCAAGGCTTCTACTCACCATGCAGCTCAGTGCAGCTGTGAGTGACCATTTGCAGGTCTTTTCACCTCCTGACAGCCTCCTGATGTCCTCTTTGCTAAAATAAGGATAACAATATTGTAAAGCCTTTAGAGGTGTCCTACTGGGGGCTGTTATTCAAAAATGAAGACTTTTAGTTGCTACTGTTGTGATTTGATGAGTTTCTCTAGAGCCTATAAACCTGTAAAATTAGGAGAGAAATACTTCATCTGAGATACTTCATCTACTCTGGCACTTTTTTTGTTCGCTTGCTTTTTAATTGTAAAGTGGCTTCTTCTTCATCATGGTCCTTGCAAGTTTCTAACCAAATCTTGATGCAGAGCTGTTCTGCAGTTTGACCCTCCTGGGGAGGTGCATTATTTCTGCTTTGGGTCATTGTTTCAGGGGATTTTTCAATTTCAAAAAGAAAATTTTATGGGCTGTTTTTCTCCTTCCTCTACTAAATTGAATGCAGAAAAATATGTCAAATGCTGAAAATAAAGTTGTAATGCTGACTTTCAGAAGTACTTTTTTTTCAGTTTATTGCAGGCTAAATGCTTGAAACATATGGGTAAAAGCTAATCTTATTGAACCTTATCCATTAACTCCCATGCTGGATTTCATTGTGAAAAACTTTGGGGTGATGAAGCCTCTGATTCAAATGAGTTTTTGTGTCTCATGTGAAAAGTCCGTCTTCATACAGATGTAAAAATATCTCCCACACATGGAAATCTTTTGCTGTTTGAAGACCATCTGAAGTCTGAAGTCAGCTGGTGCCTTCACTGTCCTCATGAGTGTCAGAAATCAGCAATGCAGCAGGCAATGGTTAGCATACTCACAGCAAAAAAAAAAAAAAAAAAAAAAAAAAAAAGGCAAGAAAAAGTTAGTGATACTTGCAATTACTTTTATTAGACTCTTACAGCATGCTGTAAAACTTGGGGTGGCAGCTAAAGAGAAGTCCACATTGCTTTCATTAATATGCCACAGGGTGTATAAAGGCCTGCTTTATCCTAGGTAGTATGTAATCTTTTTGTACCATTTATGGCATTAGAGGTGCAATTGCTCATGAAACATCACATCCTGTCCCTTCAACGCATTGGTGTAAACACAGAGTAACTGCAGGTGTCAGCTGGCTGGCATCATAGTGATGTGGTGCAGGTCTGAATGACATCTATAGAACAGGGGCTACAATGGTGCTACAGTTCACACAGAAAGACGAAGTTGTGGTTTTGGCTTCAATGAACAATCTGGTGAATTAAAGTGAAAATATAATTTGGGAGCAAGATTGTATTTTCCAAGAGTGTGAGACTTTGCCTGGTTGTTTAAAACAGGTAGGGCTGAGGATGTTTCTGGGATGCAGTCTCTGCTTTTTTTTGTTACCTCACTGCCTTTCTGCCTTCTTCAGGCAAATAATGTTGCTCAGTCTGAATACGGTAGATGCAGAAATAGTACTGAGGGCATGAAGTTTGAAGAAATGATTACAGGGTAATGAAAAGAAGCTAGTAGAAAGAATGCCATTGCTGATGGCAGGCAAATGAACATCATTTAGAAATCACACTCCAACAGAATCTTGGATTACTGTTCTTTAATTCTTGACTGTAATGACAAACACTTGAACAAAAAAGTCTTTTTAGAATAAGGACTTTGTTGTGTTTTTAAGTACTTTTCAGTTTAGAAGTTTTGTTTGTGTACGTGAGGGAAAATGGAGCAAAAGTAAGACCATTTAAGTTATCCAAAGAAGCATACAGGAACTTGTATGTATGCAGCAGTTGTTACATACAAAACTGAAGGCTCTAGAGTCTATCAGCAGTATCTTTAATCTCATTTCCATTGCTTAGTAGTATGTGACGTTAGACAGTTCATAAGACAAGTAAGCCTCTGTACTGATTTTCTCAAATCTGCTGTAAAACACATTTTAATATTCTCCTGTTTCTTGTTGCTTTTGCCCTTTCAGTCACTCCTGGGACTGAGCAAACACTGCTAACATCAAATCATTTTTCTCAGTTAGCTTCAGGTGTTTCAAGTTTTACCTATTATTCCTTCTAAAACAGTCCATTGTCAGTAATTCATCAAAGATGTCATACCTGGTTTAGACCAAATCAGATAGGATGCAAGCCATTGAGCCTAAAGAGTCCAACCTTTCTGTCTGTAAATAATTCTTCTTGGAATTTTTTAGTGATAATTACAAGGAGAACCTGAGGAAGTTAAAGACTTGCAGGTTGCAATTTCATTATCCTGAAAGTTTGGCAGTTTTCTCTATTACAGAGCTCTATTTTTAAGATTATTCTTTGATTACAGGTCTGCTCTGGAGGAAGAGCCAGTAGAGGAGGTTCTTTCTTCACTTGGAAGGAGATTGAATTTCATTTTGAGGATCAGAGATGAAATAATGCTGAGTTCTTGCAGGTCCTCCTGACATTGTCTCAATGTCTGTCTTTTCACACCACATGACCCATCATTTGTTTTATGCCACATTGGCCAAATTAACTTCTGACTATATGAACTTCTGAAGTCAAGAAAGTCTCTACACACCTCTAAGTTGGAAAAGGGCATAAAGCTTGGCTGATACTAATTCTGGTGGTAATTTGGTTTTAGTGTAACTAGGGTAGAATTAGGTATAGTCTGTTGTTCCATTTGAGTCTGAAACTAAACCTGGATCCTAGGATAGATATGCTATCCAAAATGTAGTTCCTGACAGTTCATCATCATGAATGGGCAGCAACTGCTTTTAAAAGATTTTTGGTTTCCAAAGACTGAGAACATTATCCAAAACATGACCATAACAGGTATCAGTCTCCATGATTCAAAAATCTGAAATCAGAATGTTAACTAACTGCAGGACTGAAAAAATGTAGGAAACAACTTTATTCTCCACTTGTTCCAAAAGACACCTTTTACTCACTTTTGGACATGTATATTTGAGGGATGTGTCTCTGTCCAGTTGTGAGGACCACAAATCTTATATAGAAAGCAAAAATTATGATCAATCACCTCATCTTTCACTCTTCCCCAGCTCCAGAGGCTGCAACAGTAAATTGCTAAAGATTGCTGTGTATGTGATAGCTTCAGTGAAGACATGCTGTATTAAGTGGTCTGTTTTCTAGTAAGGAGATATTTGGAGCAACATGGTAGCTCACAACAGAGAACAAAGCAGGCAGGACATCGGAAGGTAGCCTGGGAAGGAAGGTTATGTCATTTTCTGAGTGGAGAAATCACCTGCATGCGTTATGCTGGAGAAGGTCTGATCTGGATTCTGGCTCATCATTACGCTCAAAAACCATTTCTACAAGGCAGGGTTAGCAGTCATCTGAGGTCATGCTTCTGTGAGAGAGTGTGAATGGATAAAGGGAGCTGGGCTTTTATTGTTTCTTTCTCCACAGGCAAAATCTACAAACTGTCCTGAAGTTGGATATCACTGTGGGTGGGACAGGCTGGTGCCTTGCTTATTCTGTCTGAATGAAAGAAGGATGGAGAGAAGGGAGGGACAGAAGGAGAGAGGAAAAGCCAGAAGACAGGATACATATTTCCAAGTGAGACAGGATTCACATTAATAGGAATGAATATAAGATGTAATGCAAACAGTATTTAGGAAGACCAGGATGTATGTAAAGAGGATTTTTTTTTTTTCTGTTTTGTTTTTGTTTTTGTTAAAACATTTCTCTTGCTGGATTTACCCATCGAATTCCCAGAGGAGAACTGTAACAGGAGTAGAACAAGCAGAGAATTAAAATCTGGTCCCAGAGGTACAAAGCCTCCATCTCACTCATTAGGGAGTAGCATGGGGAAATACAGGATGTGTGGGGAGAAGTGAGTTGTTTTGTTTGCCGTGATGCACAACAGCTCAACAGTCGGTCCTTTTCACTGACTTCTGGGGCACTGTGGTATACTTGCAAACACCAGCCAAGAACACACCTCCATTAGTCAAACCTACTTTGCAGATCAACTTACTCTTCCCTTCTAAAAAGTTATCCTAAGGCTTATTTGTGCTTGTTTTGGTTTTTTGTTTTACAGCCCTCCCTCTGCTTCGTAGAACTGAAGTGAATAGGAATGGTAAAATCTTCATGCTAAAGTTAGGCAGAAGGCACATTCACCAACCCAATTAAAGGATTCCTAAGCTTATGCCTATCATATAGAATATACAGAGTCATAAATATTTAAAACAAAAGTAACAAAGGGAAATGTGAAAAAAATGCTGCTTGACACACTCAGAAAACACTGTTGATCCACAAATAAAATTCATAAACTCTCGAGAGGAATGTGTGAGAACAGGGAAGGGAGAGGAAAACTGTGCTTATTTGTTTATCTGGCATTTTGAAAGTTAGAGCTTGTTCAGCCTTTTTTTTTTTTTGCTAATAAAAAATAAATAAATAAATAATAAAAAAGCTTTTATCCATAGTAAACTTACAAAATGTTCAAACTGAGAATTAAAAGTGTCTGATCTATCTTGAAAACAAACACTTCCAGGGGCTTGTGTTCCTTGCAGCTCTTTCCTCTATTTTCTCTGGCAAGCATATATATGACACACTGTCCCTCAACTCAGAATAGTAAAAAGGGTTTTAAAAGCCCAAATAGCCTTCTGCTGAAAAGTTATGTTTTTGAAAATAATGCTTTTTCAGAGTTAAATTCTGGCTGACCTTAGTGGCACTGTTGTACATTTCTGTACAGTTTTACCCCCTCTAATGTTAGGCAAGGTTTCTTGTGGCCTCTGGGAGGATGTTTCACAGCCTACAGTGTACAAGCCTACACTTGCACGTATCCTGTGCTCACACCTAAAAGGACAAAAAAGACATGTCAAGAAAATGTAGCTGGTGGAAGTTTGGTGTTGACAATCAGTTTGTGCCACCTTTTTTTCAACTCTGTTGGAGTGGGAGGCAATTAACTGTTTGACCCTGCACCCTTTAGCTCGTTATCTGAAGGAACAGAGGTCAGTGCCTTCAGCCTGAGATGTCCCTTTCTTATAGGGCAGTGGAGGTTATGACAGTGACACACTTCTACATGTCTTTTGTTTCTTTTGGCTTAGAAAATAGGACTTTTAAAACTGTATTAAGTTTATCTAACCTGAAGATGAAATAAAGGCAACAAGTACATAGAAATTGTACTGATTTTAACAAAATACATTTCCCTTCACACCTTAGATTTGTGGGTCTGTGTGTGAAAAAAAAAAAAAAAAAAGGATAATTTTATAATATTGTCCAGATAATGGAACTTATTTTCCATCTTTCATTCTGCTGCAATATTGTACTGGCAGGTTGGACTGACATTTTGTACCTCCCAAACATACACACACCAGTTAGACCTTCCTGATTATCATCCTAACTAGAGGACAGCAGGTTTTATTAGCGAGATGCATTTTTGGTAAATGTGGATGAAAGAATGGTGGAATTTGATTTGTATGGGGATAAACAAAATAATCATGTTTCACTCCAGTGGTTTTAAATCAGCTAGGCAGCCTCTTCTTGCCAGCTCATATCCTGAGCTGTCTTCTGCCGTGTCTCAGAAAAAAAATGTCATTTGTGAAAGAGTGATGTTAAACAGAGCTATTCGTCTGTGTGTGCACCCCCACCGAACCTGTGGGTCTGGTCAAAGCCAATGAGCTCCAACAAAAATACTTCTGATTGTATTACTATGCCTGGAAAATGAAATGCCTTCCCCCATCACATCCACTGAAAGAGATCTACTAGCCTCCACAAGAAAATACAGGCATTTCCAGTCATCCTTCAGCCTCTGACGGCTGTGTGTGTAACATATGTATTGATGATAAGGTTATACACCATGCATTTGCAGAGTTATACTTCATGCTTGTCTTAAGTCTTCGATGCCAGCATCCAGTGGTTACATAATCTCTCTCTCCCCCTTGTTTTTTATCTCTCTCTCTCCCTTGTTTTTTAAGTCCTTACTAAGCTTCCAAAAGCTCCAAAACCAGAAGAAAAATAAAAGGTTATTATAGTAAAAAAAAAAAAAAAAAGAGATTTTCAAGTAAGTATAGTAAATCATTAGTACCTGACTTGTTATTTTAGAATGCTTGTTTGTAATTTGTCATTTCTTACCTAAGGGTTCTGAAATTGGACCCATTTTCCTTTATCCCATTTCAAAATTGTTCTCAAATATTTTGATTTCTGGATAGTGGTTAGGCTTCATAATTTACAAACAAAAATCAAGAAATAATACAGAAAGTGGTGTAGAAAATGTATTGGAGAGTAGAGAAAATTAAATCAAAGATGGAAATTACTGGGGTGAGAAAATGTTTAAGTATCTTGGGAAAAAAATACAGAGCACTGGACAGTACCAAACCCTAGCACCTCTTAGTGAAATATTCTGTGACTTGTAACTAGGAAAAAAGATTTAAAATAAATAACTGTATCAGATTGATAGGATTTTCCTTTTTTTAATTCATCAGATATTGGATGCTTTCTTATGTTAGTCTGTAGTTCGTAGGTTAAAGAAATGTAACTTCTATGCAGAGACAATAATTTATTTTCTAATCGGTGTCCTAACTGTTTAGTCACCATGCAGCAAACTGTTATTGCTCTGGTTGAAATTATACTAGCAGACCAAGTTACTTTTGTTGTTGTTGTTTTTTCCTTTGTTTTGTGTGTGTGTGTGTTTTGTTTTGGTTTTGTTTTTTAAAGAAATTCCCTTTAATAACAGAGGTAAAACTGTTGAACTGTTGTGTATACACATCCCGGTTCCTGTCCCTTCCCCTGTGTTATACTAGCCCATCCAATGCTGCCTTTGAATCCTTTGGTAAATGGTACTGGTCTTCATCAAGAAGAAGGGAGGTGATGGTAAGCCACCCATATCTCAGGTCTCTGATGAAAGGAAGACACTGATGTTGATGGTGGGGTTTTCTTTCTCTTTTGTTTTGGGTTTACTTGTGTTTATTTGTTTTCATGTTTGTCCAGAGACAGGCAAACAGTTATGGTCTTTATTGGTCCACAATTTCTCATTACATCTTATTTCAGTCTGTGGTATGTTTCTTCTTTGTTCCCTTGTATTTCTGGTAAACTTTTTTTTTTTTTTAATTCCCCACACTATTGCGTTTGTGGCCAATACATGATTATTAGTGCATTGTTCACAGTTCTGACACCTCCAATATAATTTTGGATCAATGCTATGTAGTGGTTGTATCCCAGGGTCACAGATAGTTCTATAGTGTGACTCTTAGTTGCAGAAATATATAAAAAGTATTGTAGCAATAAGCTTTTCATCTCACAAGTGCACAAAGCTGAGCTGAAGTGGATCAGGGGAACAGTTACCTGGTTGTCAGACAAGTGCTGCAACAGCTATATGATCTAAATCAAAACTGCTGGCCAGCCAAGACGGTAGACAGGGCTTGAGGCCTTTGCACTGTTCATACAAAGCCCATGGCCAGTCACTGGTGATGTCAATATCAGATTTATAAGGCTATGCTTCTCCCTTCAGTTTTGTAATTCTACCTTACTGAATTTATTCTTCAAGCTGCCTGTTAGGTTTATAGTCCTGTGTTCACCGGATCCCTCAAAACTCACAGATTTATTGAAAAATTCTTCAGGTGCATTTCATGCGTGTTATAACTCATACCAGAATCAGCAGTGTTTATTAGAACTGTGAATGTTTTCACCCTGTTTAATGGGAGAGCCCTTTCTCTGTGATGGCTGACACATTTGTGTCATGTTGATGGATGCGTTGAGCAGCATGGGTCAGTGTCAGCCAGGCACGGAGCCCAGCTGGGACGCTGGCTTCTGAGTCCCATTGCGTTTCTGGGGCTCTGCTTGACTGGCAATGGTGAATGGGTTTTGGACCTGCTTTTCTTCTATAATTTTTTGGAGCAGGTCGCAGTTTTAGATTTTCCACCTCAAGATTTTTTTTCACCCTTCTAAACCTTCTTTTAAGTCTTGGGAAAAGTTAGTGAAGTTCACAGTTCTTTCGTTTCCTTTTCTGGGTATTTTGTGTCTCCAGATAGGTTCTTCACTTTCTAATCAGCTTACCTTTTCTATTTGAATGAAACCATGCTTGCAGCGCTCTGTGGCAGTTAATGGGTACTTTTCTTTTCAACCCTTGTTCTGTTACTTCTTCCAGTGCTTTCCCTGCCTGCCTCTTCCACACCCCACTTGCTTCCATTCTTCATGCAAATCTTAAAAGTTCTGTTGCAAATCTCTAGCTTTTTGTAAACATTCTCTGCTGACAGGTCTCTGCTTGACCTTGATGCCTGCAGAGATGAAATCAATGTCACAAGAGTCAAACCAATCCAAGCACTCAGACTAACTTTGTTAAATCCATTAGTCAGTGTGTTAACCTGGAGTTCACTCGTGGTTTCGCTACAAGACTCACTTCTGTCTTCAGTAAAAATGTGCAGTTGTTTCTTGTGCTGCCCTGAGTGCCCTTAATTTGATTTGGGTTAGTGGTAGTGAATTATTTTGGCAGATTACCTCGACTGCAACAGTCTGCTAGATTAATTCAAGCTATACAAGGTACATGAAGAAATCCAGATTTCTGTTAGTTATAGTTCATTCCTATGGCCCATGTGCAAATTCAAGTGTGCTGTCAGAAACATAGATATGGCAATGTACACAACTGAATATGCTGTGTAACTTTTCTGGCATGTTTGTATCAGTAAAATTTCACTTTCATTGCTGTGACAGTATGGATGGTACCATGAAGGACAATTTAGACATGGTCTAAGAGTGAAGTTGTGCATATGTTTTGTGTCTGGCAGGTTCAGACTGCAAACTTAGAGTCGGAGGCTTTGTTCAAAGGAAGACAGCCTGCTGGTATCATTTGTGTTGATTTTTTTTTATGGTATTTGCACATGAGAATGCTCAGCTAAAATTGTGATAGCGCTCTTAGGAGGTCGTCTAAGGCAGCTATATGTAAGCAAATATTTTCCCTAAACTATTGCTTTTTAGACTGTACAGAGTAGGAACTTCCTACAAGAAGAGTCCTGAACAGAGAGAAATATAAATCCAGTTGACTTTTTAGTTGCTTTTTTCTATCTCTTATAAATGTTTGCCTGGTGATAGAGAGCATGCCAATTTAATAGTGGAATGAATTTAGTCCTCTGACAGCAATGACTTGACAAAAAACAAATAAGAAATCCCACACACTTGAAGTCTCAGGCAGCCACTGGCAGTGGCCAGACTGTCTGCACAACAGATGCAGAAGTTATGGAACTCCTTCTTCCAACATCTCAAAAGTTTTTCTGGGTTTCTCTACGTCCTACTATATCCACAACTGATAGGGAGAGGATAATTTTCAAAAGCAGTCTCAAGTGTTAGATTTGGACAGTGAATCTCTAGATGGCTTGTAATGGTCGTGGTGCTCATTTTGTCTTGCAGTTTATGTGGATACTGCCATGGTGAAAGTATTATTCAGAAAGGTTTGTTTGTCTGGTGTCCCATGTTGAACAGCTGCCAGCAAGAGATGCTTGAGAAAGGTGAAAGAATCCTTAACAGGCAAATGTGGGGTAATCTGTGTGTCCCTTTTTCTGTTTTTCTGCTACTGGCTCTCATCCTGATCTCCAGTTGCAAGAAACAGCTAAAATCCCGAAGCAGGAGGCTTACCCACCATCTTAAATTTTTTATCATCATCTGCATTAACTCTGGATTCTTAACCACCATATATCTATTTAGCCACCTTTCCAAAAATCTGAGATGTTATAACATATTATGTGGAGCGTTTGGGGCAGGGTAAGCCCTTCACCTTTGGGTTAGGTAAGATGATATCTCTTACAGCCCTTTCAGCTTTCTAAGATTGATGATAACATGGTTACTTTTCATCTGTTTATTGGTATGTACACCGAGAGTTGAAGAGATGTCCGTCTACACACCACATCACTCAAGTTAAAGATAGGAAAAGGTATTAGCTTGTACATATAAGCAGCCATTGACTTGGTGCAGTAAGTTTAGTCTGGTTGGCTAGATGCAGTGGCTGCAAGTGTGCTGAAGTCTTTCTAAAGCTCTACTTGCTAGAAATCCATGGTATGTTAAATCTGATACTTCACACAACGTCCCTGCCTTACATTCCATCCTGCTACCTGTCATCATCAGCAGCACGCTAAATACTTCCTTGCTTTTGTGAGGAGGCTCATCGTCATTTTGCATCCTGGGGCTCAAATCCGTCTTTGCAAATGAGTCCTGAAATGAAAAGATCCTTTTGCAAGTAACTCTCAAGAGAGTGGAGCTCTAAAGTAATTTATACTTTCGAGGTACTCGAATAGCAGTATCATATGTTCCTCACTGCTTGGGGAAGCCGGCTATATTTAGCCGTTGCAGTCATTCTCTTCTGAGCAAATACCTCCTGTTGTGATAATCGTTGTATTGCTTATCTTGGGACTCTTTTATGCCAATCAGTATTATTGTGAGCTTTGCTCCATGGGACCAAACTCATTACAGTGGATCTCATCCTCCCTACTGTCATCCATCTCTGTGTCAATTTCCTGCTGATTTATATCCTTTGTGCCAGGATGTGCAGGGAGGTGGGGTTTGGAGACGTTCCAGTTTTACTAAGAGGTACAGGTAAAAAAGCTCAACTGCTTCATACAAGCAGGCTTCCTCGGGGTCCAGTTCTTATTTGTCAGCACTGAGAGCATGGTTGCACACTCGTTAATGCCAGATCAGTGCGCCTTGTGCTGCCAAGCAGTGGTAAATTCATCAGGGTGGGATGGTGGGCCTGTGACTGTGATTCTGCTGAATTTGCTGCATGCACAGTCTGGCTTTTACCTGTTTTTTTGGAAGCTGCAAGAGGTCAGACAAGACTCAATTCAGCACACGGCTTGCAAACGTAGAGTTAAATAGTGATGCTCTTTTGAATAATTTCCAATTATAGCCATGCTTAATACTTGAACAATGCATCAAGACACAGAGCTCTGATCCAGGAATTGTCACACTGAAATCCGAATTTGTAGTGACACCAAGACACAGTCCTAGCTGCTGATGAACTCTGTTCTTTATGGGAGCTTTACCCCTGCCTTCAGTAACTGATCAGTTAGCTCAGTAGTGCTTTCAAAAATTCATCCCTGACCATTTTTATGGCAGCTGTGCTCTCTGCAGAGCTCATTAATGCCTCTGGCTGCAAGAGGAGCAGAATCATCTCCCTGTGGATGTACCTGTCATGGGCAGTGGAGGGCAAGGAGTTGATCTGTGTCTGGCTGCTTTTAAATGATGAGCTGTTGGGACCAGCTGTGAAAGGAATGGGTCACAGGCCTCTTCTGTGCCTGATCTGCAGGGCTTGAGAGTGTTTTTGCAACGCTGCTGTGGAGAAGTGGATGTGGGCTAAAGCAAAGCAGGTTTTAGAGGAATGAGGGTCAGTGCCTGGTCTGTTGGCCAAGCTGCCAGCCTTCGCATGGATGGTAGTTGCTGCTTTCTCAAGCAGACAGGTAACATATAAAGATATAAGCAGATACATGTAGATAACAGTGGCTTGTAAGCAGAGCAATGGCCATATCTTGATTGATGCCTAGATTTATATCTGGGATGGTGCAACACTGCCTGGCCACACTGACAGCTCTAAGAAGACCTCTGTACCTTGAATTTGGAAGCTTGCACACTGAGCTCCCTAAATGTTCCCTTCCTTGGTTCTCATTGGAAATGCAGGAAGAGAATGAGGCTCTAAAGGCTGCCTGACAGGAGAAAAGGCAGTTAGGATGGAAAATTAAGGACTGAGCACACCTTCCTGCAGCAGTCTGAATACTGGTCTGGGTGTTGCAAGTCCTGAGAGAGAAGGTTGTAGTCTGCTCAAGCAGTGAAACTGACATGAAAATGTCAAAAGCAGCACTTGGTTGATATAATGCATAATCTCTTTGAAAAGGGTTTTTTGGAGGGTGAAGGGTTGGACAGAGGCCTGTATTCTGACTTAGGTCTACCCCATCCTCTACCCAGATCTTCACAAGCCACAGAGCTCCTGTTAATGAGTTATTGAGAATCTTTAAAGTGAATTTTGGAGCACCCTTTGCTGCTGTAAAATTGAAGGCTGAAGAAGAAGGGATGAAAGGGAATCAGACCAAGTTGTTACAAAATTATCACTGTGATCCCAGGACTGTAAACAGGCTTGACCCCAAACTTAAGTCTTTTAAATGAAAAAATAAGTGCACTGAATGACTTCTTAAATAAAAATGAACTATTTTACTTTACCATTTCTGCATGAGAAAATGTTGTGCAAGCTTCCACTGCAGCTTCTCTGTGGGTGGCAGTAAGAGCTGGGTCAGATGTGCCCCTGCAGCCACAAATCATCATTCTGAGGAGGTGCATTGGCTTGTGCAAGCTTAAAAAGAAATACAAAAAGCTGAGAAGTTATGCAGAAAGAAAGAGTATGCCAAATGAATGTGTATTTGGGTCAGAAAAGATTGTCAGGGGTCTCTAAAGCAGGGTGTAGGCACCCCAGGGGATGCATAAGGAAGTCTCCTGGATTGTAGGAAGAAAATATTTTCTACCACTTGTACATAAAACTTTGGAGAAAAAAAGAGTGCTTATTTCAACTTTACCTTATTTTTTTTTAATTTGTTTTCCTGCATAACGTGCATGTATCATTGCAGTAGTCCAAGCATATAATTTACAAATAATGCACGTGATAGTCAGAGGGGTGCAACATGTCAGTACAACACAGTGCCTGTGCTTAACATGGTGCTTGTGAGCGGAACTTCCTCACTGGGGTAGTGCCTCAGTAAGTGTCAAAGTGGGCGTTTTGGCAGAGATTTATGCATGAAAAGAAGTAACATCAAGTGCACCCAGACTTTCGGTCTCATTCTACGGCCATCTCTGATCTTTCTGGGGCTCGTGCAAAATTAGTCTCTGGACACCGGGGAAAGCCTGCAGTTCTGATCAAAGTAAACATTGGCGAGAGTTAAGTTCTTAGAAGGTGATGTGTACTGCTGTGGCCATTGATACACCAGAAAATACTGGTTAGCAAGGTGCAGACCGTGCTATCTGCAATTAGAACAGCTCTTCCAGGGAAACAAATAGTGAAACAGGATGAGAGGTAAAGACTTGACTACAGCAGGAGCAAACAGAGAAGGAAGAGGTGCTCATACAAGGAGCAGAAGCCAGGGTGCTGTGAATAAGGAGGTGCTGCCGGGGCTGATCTCACAGGCTATGAGGAACAGCCTGGGAGCAGCTGCAGAGCAGGCAGTGGGCAATATACATGTACACTGGAAGTGCTTTAGCCATAACCAGCGGTTTGCAGCAGAGTGGGCTGCTGCCGAGAGGGTGTGTGAAGCACGGTGTGAAAACAGGAGCTTCTAGCCTGGCGTGAGCCCCAGGGCAGGGAAACAAGGAATAGAAGCATAGCGTCTGTGCCTCTAACATCCCCAGCATGTCTTCTGGAAGGTTTTGGAAGAAAAGGTAGAAATGTCTGCAAAGAATATCTGTTTGTTTTCAGAGGGGAATCAGCTAGACTAAAACAAAGGAATCAAGTGGAGCAAGTGTAAATGATACAATGTGGAAGTAGTTTATGTTCTTTACAATCTTTGCTATTTCTGTCTTCCACAGCACAGAAGAATATATAACCCACTCCAACGCTGTGGATATTAACTTGTCACTTCTTAGCTTTGCTTTGACTGTTTTTCTTTTGTTTGTATTATCATATATAAATATATTTGAAGAGAGTCGTGCAATAGTTTTTTGGATAGGTCAGTTGTCATTGCTGATATGACAGCAAGAGAGAAACATGAACAAACTAAGGGGAGACAGAAAAGTGGGTATAATTTAAATGCAAGTTGATCTCAAAACCAGGAGAAAAGCTTCTTTTTGTGAGAATAAATACTCTATTGTTAAAAGTGATCATTAATACCAGTTTATTATATGAATGCAATGTATCACATGTAATAAAAAAAAAAAAAAAAAAAAAAAAAAAGTTTGAAAGTCTTTGTGTATACATATCTATAAAGAAAAGAAGTTTTGTACATTTATAAAACACAAAGTTTATATCACTGCAAGCAGCAATAGTAAATCAGCTAAGTCTAGAGTGTTTCCTATGGTAAAGATTTTTCAATGGATTGTGTAAGTATAGCTTTACAATATTGTGATTGGGGTGACTACATCTTTCTATGATATATTGGGGATTTTTCAAAACAGGAATGCATAAGTCAATGGCTCTTGGGCAAAAAATAACAGATGGTGGAAACTAGTTCCCCTGCGATGCAAAACGCTCTATATGCAGTGTTCCAATTTGCTGGAGAGGATTTTTTCATTTTTAAAGGGCTGATGAAGTAATTCTAGTAAATTAGAATAGTAGTATTTTAGAGGTGTATCAGCAATGAAAGGCTATTAAAGAAGACACCGTGTTCTTCATAGTGTTTTTAAAGGGATGCCAGCAAACAGCAGAAGGCAGGATAGGCATGTTTATGTGCAATTGTCAGCTTTTAGTGTTCAGATGACTGTTTTGACCACGTGCAATTGTGAATCTGTTCTGCTTATTTCCAGTCATCGTCTGTGATACACTTCGTAGGTTCATGTTGTTTTCGAGTGCATACCAATTTATATGCTTGTAAGTGTCTACAAAGTATACAATCAGCTAATTTACTGTGTATAGTTTAACTGAATGCAATTTGAACCACAGCAGACTCTAAGAAGTAACATTGTGGTCTCAGCTACAGGAATTGGGCTTTTACAATACTTGCTTAGTCTTGCTGTCTTGGCCTTGAAGGGTGAAAATTAATGCATTTTTTTGCCCATAGAGTGCACTCTCTTGTGCTTATTAAATGCCTGGTGTTTACTACTAGCTCACCACAATTTTGGTTTGAAATTTTCAATGCAGCATTCACCTAGTTTAAAAAAAAAAAAAGGTTTGGAATTCAATCAAAACATGTGACTCATCTGATTTTATTTCCCTCCAGACTATCAGCCTTAGGTGCCCTCTGTTCATTCTGTTCATTCCTGTGCTCATTGATATTCCCACTGTTTCATGCTTACGCTATGACCTGTGTGAACACTCCAAAAGCACTGGTTTCCTCAACTCTTCCAGTAGGAAAGTGGAAGGAGAGAGAGGGGGATCTGGATATTTCCTTGGAGATCTCCATCTGGAGCCTGAGAGTCGCTAGCACCATTCACAAGCGTCTTCTTCAAACAAAGGGGATGGATATGCCATCACTTGCTCTGCAATGGCAGGTGTAAAAGGGAAAGGGCTGTTTGTTTCTTCTCCCTTCAAGTGTCTGTCAGAGCATCCCATAGACTCTTCTTTCACCTTAGCCAGCTGGATTGGTTGGACTGCTTGGGAAAGAAGCCAGTGTGCAGTGGTGCCAGGTAGCAGGGATATGGGCAGATCAGTACTGGGACTGGTTGCATTATATCTGTTCCAGTGCATCTGTTTGTGGCAGCAGGGAAATCCCTGCTAACCAGTTCACTTCCTCCTGCAGTTGAAAAGCTGCAAAACAAGGGCATAACTCTGTTCGTGTTTGCACTCAAATGTGTGCTGGACTGTGTGCTGTGGAGCAGGTGAGAGTAGAGGGGGAAAGAGGCACTTCTTAACACTGGGGAATAAAACCACCTCTGTATAAAACTATATCTTGTTATCCTACATTCAAACAGAAATCCAGAGCTGAGAAAATCAGAAGTGATTTAAAAATATTTGAGGGAGAAGCTCTTCTTTAGACATCATCATGTTTTTCTTTCAATGGGCCATGTTTATAAGCTTTGATTAAAAAATAAATAAAAAATTAAGCTGTTCAGACTTCTAAGTCTCATCCTCACCCTGATCCTCCTCGTTCCCCTGCCCATGTATAATTTACACGTTTCTGTTGAGCTTGAAGTGAGATATTTATGTGTTCTACCTGAATTTCACTGGGTAGGTATTTTTAATTACTTACCTTCTGTCCATATTTGGGACTGAGGAAAGTGTGTATGGTTTGATTTGGTTTGGTTTGGTTTTCAGGTTTCAGTATGGTTCTGGTCCTCCTGCTGTGGGTGGCACTGTGACCTTTGGTGACCTGCTTTGTTCAGCACAGCATGAAATCCTGCAAATAAGAGGATGAGTTGCATCATTTACTAAAACAACCCAATTAAAATACAATGAAGATGTGAAGCAGGGGCTTACTTGGACTTAGGCTCAGCAGGGTTGGCATATAAAAAGACTAGGGAGCATCTATTTTTGAAAAACATTTTTAATATCATGATTCCACAAATTATTTCTGTGCATAGCTGTGAAACCCTCTTACAAAATAAAGACCATTTATTTGTGGTTTTGCTGGCACATAAGCAACCAATGTTTGTGGGTTTGGTTTTTGTTTGTTTGTTTGTTTTTTGAGTAGCTAAATAAATTTCAATGGGACTGTTGACAAATGGTGTTGCAGAAAGGAAAAAACAAAAACAAACAAGAATAGATGTTTTCTGGAGTAAAATATGTGTTTATCTGAATAAGGGAAGTTTCTTTGGACAATTTTTTCTTCATATTAAAATCTGTTCTGCAAAATCCTGAGAGATCTGGGAGGGGAAATGAGAAATATTTTCTACAACCTGTTACACTGATATCCCTTTATTATAGTAGACAGGATTTTCAGGCTTGTGGTTTTCCATCACCACAGAATTTGAGATTGGTTTCATGCATGCACTCTTTCCTGTAGCAGTTTTCTGTCACACATTCAATTGTCCTCTACTTTTGCATTGTCACCCTCTGTATTCCACAACCTTGTTTTCTTTTGCTTTCTTCTTTCTCTTCAAATTCTTCCTCTTTTTTCATGTGTTATGACAAAAGCCTAAGGAGCAGGCAGATCTGTCTTTTTTTCCATTGAAGGTGTCCTGGATTTCCTAAGTGCCTTTCAGTGCTTTGCAAGGAGAGGTACCAAGTGCAATGGAATTGTTTCTGTAGGCTGAAATTTAGTCACAAACCCTTCATGTACTATCCCAAGGATCTGGGAGGTCATAGTTTAATATTTGCTTTCCAGCCTGAGTCTTTGTAAGACTGCCAGCTGTAGACAAAAAGTGTTCTTGACTATTTTTGTATTTTGTTTTTTGTTTGTTTGTTTGTTTTGTTTTGTTTTTTGTAGGCTATACAAATGAGACACTGAAATTAGAACTCTGTACAACATTTTAAAACCCACGATCAGCACAGATCTAAGCAGAGAAGCCACGTCTTGTGCCCATTATTAATGAAATCAGTCAACTGCAGTTCTGGGTCTTTAATATGTTAATTTCATAACTACAGACTGCTATATTTTCACTAAACAAATCATGTTAGTTATCTTTGGAATTCAGAGTTCCTTATGTCTACAAACTGTTATCTTATTGCTGACAATACCTGCCATTTTATTGCTATAAATGTCCTTAGAAATACATGGAGCTTTAGCCAGTTAGAAGTACAAGAAATTACCAATTACTTTTTGCATTTATTCAGAGGAGTTTACAAGCCCGGTTAATGTGAATCAAGATGAAGTACCTTCAGGAGGATGAGTAAAGGCCAGAAATAATATTTTTATTTTGCCCAAGATAATGCATGGCTGTTCCATTTAGATTCACTTGAAAGTCTGAAGGGATGAAGTGAGAGCTAGAAAATTAGCATTTTTTAATTAATTGAAAGTTAGGAGTAGGATCAGTCTTGTTAATTGCATGGATAAATTCAGTGAGGTTTGTTTTGCAGACTGCTCAATATTTGTAAAGAAATTCCTAATGAATCTCCATCAGGTTTCTACTTCATTTATCATGCATTGCTAATCCTTCCACAAGAAAGGCAGAAGTGTTATCAGCTGTAGCAGGATAAAAGTTTTATTCATGTGGTTTGCTGATGTGATATCACATTTTAGTAAGTATTACTCAAAGTAACACCGAGTAAATGATACACGGAGCATTTTGGCAAGGAATTCACCAAATGAAACAGATCAACTGTAGTGATACTTGCAGACCTGGAGGGCAAGGAAAGGCATGATGGTTGAAAATAAGGCTTATGGTCATTTTGTTTGGCCTTCTGCATATTAGCACGCATGTACCTGCTATTTACACAAGTATTGGGTTCTACAAAGGCGGCATCTGTTCTGGGGTGAAGCATAACCCTGCAAGAAATTCCAGCCCTGTGGCATGGATGTAAATTTTGTCCTTATCTGGGATTTCACTTTCCTGCCTGCAGTGGGAAGTTGTTTTGAGTTCTGGCTTGCTGACATACCACTTGAACTCTCTTGAAGATGTAAGTGGTGCAGATCCCTTATCAGATAAAAGCATATCAAGTTTATACTGCTGCTTATCACTTAGGTGCTGGACAATTTTCCACATGAACCTTGTAGCAAGCAAAAATACCCCTGAAGGAATTCTTAAAATCTCTGGCACTACTTCCTTTTCTAGATCAAACCCTGCTTTGGGTTTCAGCAGCATGTTTTTAAGAGATTGGTAGTTTATGAATCCTGATGGCTGTTCCTGTAGCTGTCTTTGTAACAAGGTATTGTCAGTTCATCAGTTTAAATATGTAGGTGATATTGTTCGGTGTAAAATGGTTTGCTAATGAGTGTACATATCTTAAAATGTTATCTCTGCAAGCAGAAAAGGGACACCAGAGAAACTGTTCTTCTGGTTTAATACTCAAATGCTGCAAAATTGTCTACTGTGATGGTGAAGATGTGTGGGCTTATTTTGTGTATTGGTAGCAAGTTTTTTTGCTCTTTTACCTGCTATCTTTAGTGATATAGAATCTGTTTCTTATCATTGATTCTGTAGAGAAATAGGTAAGAGCACTTTCACTAACACGGCGTTTTATTTGAATGGCTGTAGCTTAAGCATAAACCAGACATTTATTCTCTTAGGAAAATTTAAAATATTTTTTTTATTCTGTGATGAGATTTAGATCCTATGCACTGAGCTTCTGTTTCATCTATTCATCCAATCTTCTCAGTGTTCTTGCAAACTAGGAAATTAGGAGTGCTCCGGGATGCAGACGCTTGGCAAGTCTTGAAACTTAAAACACATGTTCATTTATGATCAGCTAGTAGGCAATCTCTCTGTTAGCAAGTAAAATTTAAGCATGACTCAGACATGCTAGTCAGGCTGTGGCCGTACACTGTCAGCAGTCTGACAGCACATTACTGCTTCTGGTGGCTCTTTGCCTCTCAAGAGCTCTTTGATGATGGGAAGCTGGAGCTCAGTGGGTGTCTTCCCCTTTGTCCAAGCTCCACCCGTCACCAGTGTTTACATACACTTTTCCACAGACTGAGTGCAGTCAGATCCCAGTGATTGCTTTCCCCTTTGTAGGTCAAAATCAGTGTGTTCTGGCTCTTTGAGACAGCAAATTGAGTGCCAGTTGTCTGGTACCTTCTAATAGTTGCAGAGGTGGTGCTGTTACCTTAGTTTTGCTGTTTTTTATGTGCTGATATCAAACCAGCAGTCTTGTGGTATGCTTATCTGCCTTGCATCCAAACCAAAACACAAACAAGTCTCTATCCTTACAGAGTTTAGATTTTGGGATGGTTCATGCCACCACACAATGTTGTAAGTAAATACAAAAAATATCTATATTTCAGCTGAGAAAACATTGAACAGCCATGACTGTCTTTCGAAGGTAAATTGTACTCTTAATTCCTTAAGCCCTTTTGTATTCATTCATTAGGTTTATGTTGAAAAGAGCTTTGGGAAAGATTTTTTAACCCTCTGTTATCCTGTTACAACCTGGTTAAAATTACATGCATGTGCATATCGTGGTTTTTCTGGGGAAGTGAGGTGCCTTTGGACATGTCTGGGGTGAAGCTGCGTAGAGTGGATGTGAGGCTGCCACAGACTGATGTTTGGTCAGTGCTTGTGCAGAGTTGTGATGTGTTTTCTGTCATGTTTTGAGTCTCAAAACTCAGTTTGGTTTCAGTAGCAAGCCAAGGGAAACCTGTACTACTTAAATGCCCAATCAGAACTACAAAGTTTTTGTGCAGGAATTGTCAAATACATTTGAAGTGTTCACAGTCAGGTGGATGGAGTGCTTGACAGGAGTCTGAGATTCATATATCTTGTTTCAACTTAGACTTTGAGTCATTGTGTAACTTCTGAGAAACTGCTTCAACTCTCTCTGGCTCTGTTGCCCCACAAGAAACAGAGGACTCTGCTTTAGACTCTCTGTAAGAATCAGTGTAATAAGTAATGCTTACAACAACACAGTGCTCCGCAAAGGCTTGGGTAATCATCTTGAGCAGTGGCATTAGTTTGAATTTGTTTTCTTAGTTGAATGGGGGTTTGACATATACGGTTTCATGTTTCAGTTGTGCAGATTGATCCTTGATGGACTGGCACAGAAGTTTTAGTGATTTTTTTTTTTTACTTGTAAACAGAATCCTTATTTTAATGAGAATGAAGATGTTTATAATTTGAATCCAATTACCCACAGAGGGTTGCTAATTGTTAATGCAAGGTTAAACTAATTTACAAACCACCAAATGCTTGCATTTTAAGTGTCTCTAATTTTGCTATGGAAATACCAGATCTGTGTTCTCCTTATATAACATTTTAATTTTATTTTAAAACAGCATTAGCTGCTGCTGAAAAGATCATGAAACAGACTAGATTAAGAAGGACAGGAAATGCACTCTAGTTTTTTGTGCATTGTCACATCCGGGGATCAAGTGAAAAGTGTATCAATGGTAGCTCTCCTCACCTCATGTCCAAGCAGATTTGGGCTTCTGCAGTGAAGTGATGTCCAGCACGTCAGTGGCTATACTGGTGTCTTAGTTTTCAGAGCAGATCCTGCATTTCAGGCTGGCAATCTCAGCTAATGTCAAAAGAAACATGAATTGGTATTGATAAAATGAGACAGGTTGAAAACTGTAATAAATGGTACCTGTTCTGGGATTTAGCTCTCCTGATTTTTGATTTTTGTGTTTTCCACTGTTGCCCAGGTACTCGTTATATGCTGTAAAAGTATGTAAGGCCATAATATTAATTCTCACCTACACAGGACAAAGCTTAAAAAACCTACAGGTGGCTTCTGAGAAACGGACTTGCAATTTGTTGATTTGCGCGCTGGTAACACGGAACAATGATGAGGTGTGCTATGTCTGCTGCAGGAGCTAAACCATAAAGACTCAGCAAATGCTAATTTACCCTACATATATCCTTTTTGCCATGTGCCACATGCTCAAATAAAAAGCTTTAGAGCATACCTGAATGGGGTTTTTAGAAATTCTGCTGGTTAGTAAGCTGTAAGAGAAGGCCTTTTTTAGAACATTTTTCCTTCCTCTGCTGTTTGACTGTCATTTTTTTTTTTTTTTTTTTTTTTCTTCCCTGGATGGATCCCAGAGGCTACAAAATCTCTTCAGCATGAGTTCTTCTTTCTTTGCTGTCTTTTTTAGTTAATTTTCAATTCACTTACGTATATTCCATGTCTCTGCTTGCTCTCCCAGGAAATGTCAGACAATAACCTCCTGCGCTGTAGTTCAGGGTCTTTCTGAAAATGCGTGTAGGGTAAATGGAGAAAGATGAGAACTACCTAATGTTAATTAATTCACAAATGTAATATCTAATACATTGTTTAAAGAGGCATTATTATGTCTCATAATACCAGAGCTCCAGACTATTAATATTACCTATACTGGGGTTCCTAATTAGTTGGATTAGATTTAACCAGTTCTTTTCTCTTTGCAGTGCTCATGTGTCAGGTGTTAAAAGGTCACAGGGTGTGGGATCTAAAAACCTTCTATAGATTTGTTAGCGTGATTTCCTTAACAATTTAGACAAATTGATTAAAAAAAAAAAAAAGTAAAAATAAGAAGTCAATACCTGATGCTGATATTATAGCTGTTATTTTCTGTTGCTTTGGTGAGACACTTGGTACTGTGAAAATGTGTCCAGTGCAGAGATACTCATGGATTATAAAATGGGACAGTCACCTAAACACTTGTTTTACTTCTTACTACAATTGCCCCATTCTTTCAGCAAAAGTGCATTATCTCTGACTGCCTGCAGACTGAAGCAGTAAGGGATTGCTGTGGTCTGTGTTTCACAGTCCTCTGCATCCCTAGAGGACTCATTGCCAGCTGGAGAGAGACAAAAGGTAATGTGCTCCCACTAGGATGCCACTGCTCCTCCCCCTTGCCCTTCTGGAGACTGAGCTGATGAAAAGACCTGCTACGACAAACACAGGCTGGCTGGGAGTTTTCCCACAACGTGGGAATTAACTGGCCTGATCAGGCAACTGTTTGGTTTCGTGTTGCTCATGTCTGACACAAATGTGTCATCACAGAGAAGCTGACATGCAAAATGCTTTCCCATAGGAAATGCAGTTTTTAAACCAGTTTTTCACAAAAAGAAAGAATAGACATGGTGGTGCGTATTTATGACATCAGGAGCCCCTTAGCATTCAATTAGGCAATTTTATATGCCTACTAAGAACTTTGAGCTTCTCTGCCAGTCTGTGCAGTTGCTTCATGCATCTGTTGAGAAAATTTCTTAAATTCCTGGGTTACTTGCAGCCCTCTGCTTTTGTTAGGAACACACAGCAATCACAGCTGTTGGAACTGAAGGCAGGGCTTTATGTCATCAACAATGTTATGGAAAATCTTGTTTATTTCAAAGCTTGATCTGGGAAGGCATTCATGAAGGTGCTATGGCATTAACATCTTTACACTAAGCCATTTGAAAAGCAGGATCTGCAAAAAAGGTGCTGAAAGTCTATCCCCAGGGCACAAAAAGAGTTTAGTACAGTAAATCTCTGTAAGCGGCTCTAACTGTTTAACCTACTATTCTACCAAGCACCATGTGTTTGCTGGGTTAAAAGCAGAGGCATGTGGCACAAGAGCCATCAGTGTGGAAAGTGTTAAAAAAATAGTGATTGGAATTTTTTTCTACAACTCAAATCGAGTTGGATTAGCTTGTCTTAAAATAATAATAATAATAATAATAATAATAATAATAATAATAATAATAATAACACAAATCTCTAAGATAAAACCCATTTTACCTCCTAAGTAAAACTGAAGTGTGTTTCGAAAAACAGGCACTTTGAAATTCAGAATATTTGTATTTTAAGAACTGGGATACAGTGTAGCATGAGAGTCTGGAGCCTGTCAGAGGTAACATGTCCTGAGTATTATGTGTTATCCAGAACTGCATTTTTTAATGGCTAAGAGTTCAAGATTAGCACACAGTGTGGCTTCATAGGAGATAGTATAGCTGTGCTGAGCCTAGAACCACATTGCCAAAACCTTCATATATGTTATGTATTTTACAGCTCCGGGTCAAATTATGGAAAGCTGAGATGAAAAACATACTAAGTAGTTCATAGGCAGCAAAACTAGAACCTGCATCACAGTGACATGGAGCTTGGTGCTGGTAGCAACCTGGTGACAGCTGACCCAGCTCCACAGTTCATAGCCTCTGCTGAGCTGCATGCTCTGCTAATTGCTGTTTTTTTCCCAGTTCCCCTGCTGAGAGCTGGTGGGAAAGCACTGACAGGCGTTGTGAACCTCACAGGCTCCATATGCCAAGGCCTGTTGTCACCCTGACACCAGTGAGGCCAAAGAGCTGGAATAAGATGCTGTGCAAAGCATATTCTGGAAAACACACCGTTTTTTGCCTTCTTCTTGCCCCATGGCCCTGGCCCACGGAGATTCTCATTGTCAGGGAGTTGGTTTCTATTGGAAATGAGGTTGGACCTGCCTGTATGTAGTTCAACGCTCAAGTTGCCTTGCGTGGAACCAGGAGCTGGACTCGATGATCCCCATTGGTCCCTTCCAGCTCAGGATATTCTATGATTCTGTGAAATTTGTGCTCCTTCTTGATGTGCTCACATTTAAACTGATATCAAATGATTTGCATCTTCATGTGTGTTTCACACACCTGGCAGCTACACGCTGCTTTTCCAGACCTACTTCCCTCCTAGCCTAGGTCACTACCTGTTCCTCTCTCTTAAATTGTTTACATCAGCTTCTTGGTGTGTTACCTCATGTATGCACAAAAGCACATACATTCTCAGTAAAGGTTCTCTGTGTTAATCTTCTGTTCTCTCCTTTCCTACGTTTTGTGCTGCAGAGATTAAATGTCTTGGCGCAGAGTGTTACAAGACTATGTTAATTGATGTAGCCAGTAGCCTGAAGTAATGCTAAATGGATGGGGGGTTGCGAGCTAATGTGCTAATTTATAGCAGGCCAGAAAGTCTTTATAGTATTGGCCCAATCCTTCGCTGTATTCTTGTTGTATATGCTTATCTTTTGGGTACATGAGCCGTGTTGTCTTCTCAAGTAGTTTACATTTCACGCAGATAAACATTGATCACGTGTACAGTGAATGTATGATAAGCATGTATTTTAAAGCGCAAGTTCTCAACTCAATTACCACCACCTCTGGATTCAAAATACACTGTAGGCAGGTTAGTAGGCTGGAAATGTATTTTACAATATGTTCCGGTGAAGAAGCCTTTGCTTGAAGGAGGATTGTTATTCAGGAAAACAGTTGTATCCCTTGTTGCTCTTTGCTCTGTTGGTAATGTATTTGTGATCTGTCTGTTACTTGCTTTTTTTGCTGCAGAGGGAATGCCTTCTCACATTATTTTGTACTGCTACAAGTTAGACCTTTGTGCTCTGTTTTGTCTATATCTATGGTCTGATGTGTCAGTGCTCCATGTTATGAACCTTGTTATGTTAAATGTGGAGTTTGCAAAAAGACAAAACATACTGAAATATCTTCATCTTTTCTTTTTCAGAATAATATATTTTTGAACGGTGCCTCCCCAAGAAGTGTGATGAGAAATGGCTTTAGGAAACAACACCCAGAGAAGTTACTCCATCATCCCCTGTTTCATCTTTGTTGAGGTGAGTGCAGCACTCAGTTGACTCAAAAAATAACCACTGGGCAGAGAAAGGCCTACACAGAAGGAAGCTCTGCCCTGCAGAAGTTGAGTCGCTTGTTGGTCATATTTTTTGTCAGGATGAATGCTTTCTTATTTGATAACCTTAATACCCAACATCATGCTCAGTAGCATCGAATCCCCCTGAAAACTGTCCTGTATGACATAGGTATGACATAGGTATGATCTTACATAGATGAAGATGAGGTTAGGTCTGAAGTAGATGCCATGTTTTCAACTTGCCTCCATCCAATTTGCTGGCTTTTCCTGTGGTATTTGGTGGAGAAGGAGATAGCCGCAGGTGTAGGTCAGCAAGTGACTACTCAAATCTCCTGTTCTCTTCAGACCTGCTACCCTAAGGTATCACAAGGACTAGACATTTAGATAAATGTCAGATCTCACAGTCTAATGGTTCATACGCTTAGGAAGAAATGCTCAGCTCCATTTTCAGTTCAGCTGCAACATAAAATGTAGGTGAGGCAAAATAATCCTTCAAGTTTGATGAAGGAGCCAGCTAGCACAAGGTCTGTGAATTGATGATCAATGAAGTTACAGGAGTGAATGTTTCCACAATGGAATATGGCTCTACATCTTTGTTAGGTGTAAGTGTTTTCTTTTTAAATTAGCTCATTATTTTACTCTGTAGAATCGACTTTTTTGTGTTTCTTTTCGTTACCCTAACACTATCAGACTGCCCAAAATCAATATTGAAACCAATAAATATTCAACTGGTATATAAAAGGCAGTGAGGGCTTTCTCAGCAAGGGTGTACCTCTGGGTTTGCAGGGAAGGTGAAAACTTCTGCCAGATTTTGATAGAGATTGACATACCTGCTTGTGATTGCCTATCCATAGAACTACCTCTCTGACATAGATTTGATGCAATACTCTCCTTTTGGTCCTAATTATGGGGTGACTCATGCTTATTGACAAGAGAACCACTGAGAACAGTCAATAGACTAACTGTAATGCTGGATGTCCTGTAAGACTTATTTCATTCCCGCTGAAATCTTGGAGAGGTTCTTGTGTGCTGCTGCAGCAGGTGCAATGGGCATTGAAAATGGCTGCTTTTCAGAGCTCCTGAATGCTGATCTTACCTCAGGGAGATGGAAAAAGCATGCACGGATATCCAGGACCTCTCTAACCCTTACCTACCTGGAGTCCCCTTCTTGTAGGATCTTCTTCAGACAGGAGGTAAAGTTTCCTTACACATATTCTCTACTTTCTCTACTACCAGCTTAGCCCCAAAAGCAGTCAGAAGATCCATGGGTGTTTAGTCTGAAGTCAGTAGTGGTTTTCTTTTTGACCTGAAAGGGTTGTGGTCAGTCCTCACTTACAGGAGGAATCTGACCGATTGGAAGATGAGGATGAAGGAAAAGCATAACAAAGAGTGGTAAAGGTTGACATTGCCAGATGCAGCTGTCACAGTTGCTGTTGCGAAAAGTGGCTGTTACCCGACACTACATAGGACCCTTAGGGATCCTTGGATGAATGAGGACTGACTATGGCTTTGCAGTTACAATTACAGATTTATTATTGCACCAAAAAAAAAATAAATAAAAAGAAAAAATATATATATATCAAGATAGTTACACAGTCTTTTCAGTTACACTTAGATAGACCCTCTGCAGATTGGGTTATATTAGAGTCATAGAATCACAGCACACAATATGATCATAACCTAGATTAAGGCTTTACAGAAAAGACGTGAGTCAGTCACTCACTCCTTGGAGGAAGAAAACAACAGTGGAGGTGTCCCTGGCCACTGGGCAATCGCATGTTTTGCCATCCAGCAGCAGTTCCAGTCTAAGTCCCACTCAGTCTGTAGCTGCTTGATTTTACAGACAGTGCTCCCTGTGCCACTGCTCTTCCCTGTTCCAGGACGGGCGTCACCATCCTCTGGTCACCCAGCACCTGTGTATTGATAACACTGATGGGTTTAACCACCCTGCCAATCAGTGCTCCCCCTACCCTCTCAGTGGCTCAGCACTTGGGTCTTGATCTCTTTATCACTATGACTGTGGGTGTCCCCACACACAGTGGGTGCCAGAGAGGGGAAGAGAGAAGTGGGCAGAGGTGTTCACTGACAGCCCGCTTACATATTGTGGATATTTGCCTTATTGCTGGTTGTGCTGACCCTACTGCCAGGGGTCAGGAATAGGGAGTACCAGTCACACCAGCTGAGCCTTTCAGTGCTTCACAAGGATTTGTCATTGATATAATGTCCAGCTTTCTGGGGAATCTCTGCCTCCCTTCCCTGAGGAAACTGAAAGGCTCTTCTTACTGAGAAACGGGTCACTAGTTCATCCCATCAGCTAGAGGAAGAAAGGTTAAAAATGGTGAACAAACAGCAATAAGCTCAGAAGAAACACAATGAACACCACCAGAAATAAGATCTCTCAAATTTATTGCCTGAAGCAAGCTGTTCTGAAGATTTTTAATCCTCTAAATGTAAGAATGATGAGCCCAGCTGACAGTGTGTGACAGAACTATAAATTGTCCTTCCTGTAGACAAGACTGACATGAACACAATAAATCATTTGACAGGAGGAAAAGATTTCTTCACCCTCCAAGTATACTTTTCTTGTCCTTTCATATATTTGCCTTCGTTATTAAAGTGTAATTTAAAATGAAAAATCAGTCAGAATCAGAGAGGTAGTGTCCAAAAAGATGTTCTCTCTGCTATATTGGGTGAAAACATGTGTTTTCCCTGCCTTTTTGTCCACAGCATAGATTTTTAATGTAGCACTGTTGGAACTACACATTCATAGACTTTTATCGGGCATTGTAGCATTAAACAACAGGAAATCTAATTTCCTGCAGGGAATGCAGAGATGATTGATAGTAGCCATTCTGTCTGAAAAGCCCCTGTAAATCTTAAAACACACTGAGAGCACTTTTCATTCTGCCACATGCCTGGGACTGAGGAATTCATTTGAGAGGGGCTATGCCAGACACAAAGCCCTGTGCAGTATTACCTGACCTAGGATAGTCCCCATTTTTGTTGCTTTGAAGCCAACATGAGAATTGATAAGCGGCATATTGCTTGGCTCCTATGGCTAAAGGTGCATGGAGGACAGCTAAAAATATGTTCCCTGCTTTCCTCATAACATTTTTCCATGGTTAAAACAATCTGGCAGTGACCTCTTAGGTGATCATCAGTAAGAAAGGAGGTGGCCAGGAAATATTTTTACAGGCCTGTTTCCCAGAATATGCCGCCTCCCCTACCATCTTCCATAGAGCATGCTCCTTTAATTAAAATTTTTGAGATATTTGCTGTTAAGAAAAGAGTGGCATTTTCTTATCTGAGCCTTGGCTGTCATGTCAGATGCCCTGCTAGTATATATTTGCTAACTCCCCAATATGCATTGTGCCTTTAAATAAATTGTGGTGGCAGAGGTGGAAATAATGTGTCACAAGCAGTTTGGGCATTTTAAATACAATTAGGCTTCAACCTGTTTAAATGCAACACTTACTATTCTAGTGTTTATTCAAATTGGTGTTGGTACTAGGTGATCTTCAAGGTCCCTTCCAACCCAAGCCATTCCATAATTTCCATTTTTTTCCTTTCCATTTTCCTCACTCCCAACTAACTTGTAGCAGTTAGTTATTATAAAACCTGACCTGAAGATGAATGGCTCATTATAAGAATTTACAGTCCATGTCTGAGTCTACAAATTCCTTTTTATATTCAAAATATGAACTTTTTAATAATAGCCTGTGAAGTCTAATCTGTAATGACAGAAATGGTAAATGAACATTCTCAGTCCCTAATTAGAAACACAATGTCACATTAAGTATAGATTTAAAGGCTAAATACAGAATCATTAAACTAATTTTTAGCCACTTAGCAGATCTGAGTCCCTCTCCCAAATAATGCATGCAGTTTTCCAGATGGTCCTTTATTGTACCGTAAGAGGTATCATTGCAGTCTGACATTTGTTGCCAAATGTCCATGATGAGTTGCTATACTATGTTTTGTTAAATGTGGAAGCAAATGGTTAGGAAGTGAAAAAGACTGATGCTCTCTCCTGCCTTTGGAGCATTTTTTGCATCCAGAAGCGGTGAAGGGAGACTTCAGGAAGGCCTCATCCAGGCATGGCTCCCATGTAAGATGCTGCAACAAGATTGGAGCAATTTCATCCCTCAGCTGGTAGTCACTGCTTTCAGTGGTGTGCATACTGCTGAGAACCTGCTCCACAAGGACTGATGCTGGTAGCTGCTGAAGGCTGTTAAATACAAGTACCCTACTCCACAGTGCCCTACTCCAGTAGCTTCAAGAGCCCTTTGGGGTCAATGATGGACCCAGAGCATGCAGCAAAGGCTGGAGAGCTCTTAGCTGTTTGTAGGCCATGTATCTATTTTAGCAAGTGCAAATAGTGCACAGCAGCTCATCTGAGGATTTATTGATGGCCAAAACTAATCTCTGAAATGATCTTAAGAGTTGTAGACAAGTATAAAAGAAAGTAGGAGAGGCAGCATCCAGAAAGCAAGGAAAAAATAATCTCCTTCACACTATACTTTTTTCACATGCATTTAATTTACAGGGGCATTTGTTGCCAAAGCTCTTTGGCAACCTCCCTCCTTCACCATCCCTCCTTCACCCTCTGGAACATGAGTGAAAAAGTTGTGTCAGAAACATCTCTAATGATGCTTCAGCATAGCTGTCTCATCATTTCACAACCCCACCTTGCAGGGCTTGGTCCAAAGATTGCTGTTACATGCCTTCCATGGTGCTCAGAGCTGGCATTTGTGCCCCTGGGTACAGGTGGATGATGGTGAAGAAAGGTAAAATCACATCATGGGTTTGTTTTCAGTGCCCCGATTCTCTGCAGGCAGGGAATGCATCATCAGAACAGCCAAGCTACCCTTGGATGTAGGCAGTTACATCAGTAAGCAGAGAGAAAAGGTGTTGAGGTGGGAGAAGTGCAAGGCCTGGCAAATCCCAGTTCTCTTCCTGCTGGTTGGTGAGCTGCCAGGAGGTCTTGATCTAGCAGTGCTTTCCATGCTCTCTAGTTCTTCTCTTTTCCTTCTCATTTTGGGTGTCAGCTTTCTAGGGCAAAACTCATGCTAGGTTGGTATAGGAGAGTTGAGTACAGTCTGGCTTTGAATTTGATGAGGTTAAAGTGACTTTTTTATACTTCTACAGCATATTTGATGGTCATCATAAGAGACGGGGAATGTAATGCAGTGTGACAATTGTATCTCTTAGTAGATATTGGAGGGATATAGTTAGATACCATGAGTAAGCAGCATCCTCACAACTTTATGTGTCTAGGCATGCAAAAGACTTTTCAGACATTCTGTCTGTGTGACTGGTAGTTTTTAAAGAAGTAATAAGCAAGCAGCACCTAGTTGTTGTTTTCTTTAAATAAGACCTTCTCAGCTCTTGTGATTCACCAGTGGCTGTGATTATAATTGCTCTCAAGATAATAAAAGAAGAAATTTGTTCAGGAATTTCTGCTGATGTGGAACTTTCTACTTCCTTTTTCCTCTTCCTTCTCTCAGTGGTTTGAGGGCTTGAGTTGTTTTAGGGTGGGAGTTATATGAGGATTACTTTTCTAAATTACCCTTTACTTCTAAAGGGTGCATCAGAGGTGTGTCTTCACACATGAAAACAGAGCAATTTTGCAGCACCAGATTTAATTAAATTGTCTTAGAATGATCAAAGAGTTACAGAATACCAAGTGACTTTAATATGACTGATGTGTGTGTCACATTGTGCTTTTTTGTAGATTATTGTAATCCTGACATTTACAAGGTAGGTTAGGGCAGACTCAAATAATCAAAACCATCAAAACCTGAAACATTGGACTCTAATCTGAAGATCCTGCTTTTTCATGCTAAATCCATTGTTCTGCCCTCAGGAAAACTTTTACAGACAACGTAGAAACTGTTTCTTCTTGACAACTCAATATATGGTGCATTGAAGAGAACTGAAGATTTTGTAAGAAAAATCCCTTCTCTCTCTCTCTCTCTCATCATAAAGAAAAGAAAAAATATTGCAAAATACAAAGCTCTAGTCTTATATGTATTCTGAGGCAAACTTTTAGTTGAACTGTAAGTGTATTACAGCCTCATAGGATCTTTGTTTCCACAGCCAGTAGGGCAAATTTTCCTTTACTTTTTTTTTCTTTTTTTTTTTTTAATTTTATTTTTGGACAGATTGAATCATGTTCAAATACCAGTTCTAACTTAATTTATTAAAAAAAAAAAAAAAAAAAGAGTTTTAATTTACAGAGGCATAGAGGGAAAAAAAATGTTCTCTTTCTTTGCCTTTCTGCATTTTCCTGACATTATTCCATGTAGTCAAGCCAACAGCTGAACTGCTCTTTAGCAGGAGAATGCCTTCAATACTGAGATCATTTGTGTGACACAAGTACCTCTTGAACTCCTGTTTGTCATCAGCATCACATCAGGGATTTGGAAGCTATAAAAAAAATAACTGAAATTAGAACAGTCATGACATATGAGGCACATTTTTTAATTCTAATTTTTTGTTTAGGTATTCTGAAAACTCAAAAAAATTTTGCCCATTTGGGTGTACCAGCTGGTTCTCTCTATTTTTGAGCAGAGTGTTTGGGGACGATAAAGAAGTTCTGCCAGAATTTACCAGTGCACTGTGAAGAGTCTTGTTCTGTGTGCTGTGGTCCTTGAGGCAACATTTGTAAGAGGCATCAGATATAATGTGTTTTTTAAAAATAAAAATAAAATCTGAACCTCCCCTAAGAAAAGCTTACCGATTTTATGTTAAGATTTATCTTTAATGCAGATTTATATTTAATAAATAATAGCATTAATGATATGATATATAGTGCTTAAAGGACGTATGATTATAGGATCACAGTTTTGGATAGTTGAAATACAGTTTTCAGTTTTGGCAAGGTAATGTCCAGTTCTCATAGAAAGCACCAAAAAAATCCAAGCAGATGTTTGATGGCCATCTAAAGAGGTATCTGGAATTTAATTAACTCCAAATAGTTGCAATGATCAGCAACTGTGTTTACTCACCATGTGGGGCTTTTTGGTCTTGTTTCCTACTGAGGCAGCCAGGAAAGATGTTCCAGAGGTTCACCTATGTTGGTTCAAGGCGTCCCCTTGCCATCGGTGTCTGTCATGGTCCTGCATATCGCTATTTCAATCCAAGTGCCTTGTTTCTCCATCTGTGCATTGCAAGAAGGGTTAAATAGTAGTCTGTTATGCTGGGATGCCGGGAGGACAAAATACCCTAAGGGACGTGTCGTGTGCTGGTGTTGTATAAACTCCCCATCATTAAATTCTCTAGTTAGATGGCTGTGTGAATTGGTGGTGACAGATGCTGTGTGAAATTGGAGGCACGTCTCTTGGAGCAGGGTGATGTTTCTGAATAATCCCTATGCTTCAGTCATTTCTGTTTCTTGGGATTCCTTGTTTCTTTTCTTAGTCTCTCAGCATATATATCCATTTCTCTTTGCTGCTTTTCCTAAATGCCTCCTTATGTCCTGCATTTGCCAGTCATTCTTTACTGTCTACTTTCTTTCACTTTCTTCTACATACTTCTTTGTTCCAGACGACAAGATAACTCCATAATGTTGGAGTCCATAGAATTGGCTTCATCTCAGTGAATAGGTATCTACTGAATGTTGGATTAGTTTTGTTGAATTGCTAGGCAGATCTAATGTTAGCTAGCTACAAAATGAAATTTAATTTTCTGAAAAGATATTCCTTCCAGGTCTTTCACAATTAAGCAAAAAATATGAAACCTTCTATGACAGAAAACTCATGGCTGAGATGGGCACCCAGGAAAAAAACAAAGCAGATTGCTATTTGATTCTCTTTAGCTTCTTGAGGACATTTTAAAATTAGTCTTAGGAGCCAACCTAAGATGGATTAACTGCTTTACATCTTTTTTTCTTTAAAACATAGATGAAAAAAATAATTGTGTTGTTGCTTACAGTCATGTGAACCCAATTTTATATCCCCGTGTCTTTATCCTGAAAATTTCCCACTGCAAATAATTCCTTTGACAGCCTGAGTAATGTCTTGGGGTCTGCACCAATTAATGTGGTGCGCTTTTTAAGCAATAGATTAAAAATACCAAAAATTATTTCCCTTTATGGGTGATTAAAAAAATATATTCGTTAATAGATAAAAAATGTAGTGGACACACTGCTTTATCTGTTTCACTGCATCCTGAAAATCACCAATGTTTTTTGAGAACCACTTCAGTTTATACTATGTTGGTCTATATAACTCCTAAGAGAAGGAATTATTTTTCAATCATGCAGAAGCTAGGGAGATTAAATTTGCTTTGCTTTTTAAATAGAGATACACACTGCAAATTTGTAAGTTAAAAATCACAGCGTTGGGAGATTAGTGGTAGAAAAACTACTAATCAAAATAGTTTGTATACAATTTTTGAGAAAAAGAGTTAGAAAACCAGAGTTCATTAAATCCAGTTTCCTGTATTACATGTACAGACCTCTGCAAACCAATGCTGAAGCATTCTAAGTTAGAGGGTATTTCTAGTAATGACTGGAAAACTTTAAGGTTAAAATAGATATCAACATGAAAATAAATATAGCAGAGTGTGTAACATGGGCAGATGTAACATGTGGGGACAAAGAGTTACTGTCATTGAAAATTAATGCTGATTTTTTCCCTTTTTTTCAGAAATATGCTTAGATTATAATGTTTGTTGCAGATTATGGCAGAGCAGAATTTGTTGTTGTTGTATGTTTTTCTACATACTCCGGAGACCTGAGGATTTTTCATATTTTCTCTCCCAAGCACACAATATTTTTTTACTCAGATGTATGAAAATTTGGCAACCATTGTAGATGCAGTACATATCATATCATTGACTCTGCCATAACAACCTTGCACTGTTTCGAATGATCTGTATTTCTGAGCATATTTGTTTTCTTTAATCTGGGGGGATATCACTGGTAGCATGATACTTACTTGGCATGTTAGATGAAGCATTAAAAAGAGTGGAAAGGAATGAATAGGGACTCAGAAAGTAACCCTAAATACCATCCAGCCTTCCCAGTACAGGTCAGTAGGAAAGATCTGAGAAATCTCAGAGTAAAACAGATGCTTAAAGAATATTTTGCAATATGAAACCCATTCAAAGTTTCTGGGAATGGTTTTGACATCAGGAGACTTTTCAAAAGTGAAATAGATCTTTTTAACCATCATGTCCAATTTCACCAGGCTGGCAAAGAAATTCACTTGTGTCTCTTGACCAGCCACTTCAGACGTCAGAAAGGAGAGTTTTGTTTTGTCTTGTTTAGCAGTGTTACAGGGAAGGAAGTCAGCAAGACCAGTCTTAAAGCAAAAGATGAGTATAAACAATTTAGCTTTTAAAAATTATTGGCATTTTCAGTTCTTTAGACATTCCAACAGAGTTTAAATAACTGTTTAAATAACTGTTTCAAGAATAAGCCTGCTAAGTCTTGTATTTAGTTTTACAAACTTAAGATGTGGCACCAACATGAAATTTCCCCAAGATGTGGTACCTTCTGGTAAAGTGTGCTATCTTCTCCTTTCCAATCACAAAGGGATAATCTGTTTGCCAGCATGCAAATAACACTCACAAAAGAAGTAAAGCTTCCAGTAAAGCTGTAGTACAACTAGTTCTCAGATAACTTGCTGAAGCCTGGACATATACTCTCTCTCATAGGTAATTTTGCATTGGCTCTATATTTGTTCCCAGCTGTGAACAGCACGGAGCTATTCAAGAGACTGTACAAAAATCTTTCATATGCAGATGTATTTGTAGGAAATCTGTAAGAGTGGTATTACTGGGAGTCGGTGCTCAGGAATTTGTTACGTGTTGTGCAAATGATGCTAAATGGGTGCTGAAATCTAACACACATTATATCATTACTCGTGAAATCATTACTCATGATGATGTTTGCTTACAGCAGTGATTAGAGGCCGACCCACAGGCTTAGAGTTCATAGGTCTTAACAAATTTTCTTTTAGCTTGATGCCATGCCTAGATTAATACTTGTGATTAATTTAACAATTTCAGACTTGGTAAAATTTTGGATATCTGTGATTTTGGTATAAATGTACAATGATAAATTGTATTAGCTCTTCCTTTAGCACTCCAGATCTAACTTAAATGTCAGGAAAGAAAACTCATCTTCATCTTGAAGCAGAATGATTTAATGGAACAGATTTCTATTGCGGATAGATTTTTAGACAGGACTGTTAGATAAATGATTAATCAATACTTTACTAAGCAGTTAGTCGATTGTTACAGAGTTGTTACATAGTCCAAGAAACCAAGTGGTTGTTCATAATGGTCTGTAAGTCTTACTTTCAGATGATGTGTTTATAGTACTCAGTGGGATTAACATCAGCATCACACCAGACCTGCCTAAAGACCCATGGCTGTCTGTGATCTCTAGTAGCCTTGCAGCACAGTCTGTGCGTGTTTGCTTGCACTATTGCTGCTGGGAGCCCCCCTGCACCCCATCAGGTGGCAGGCCAGTAGCAGCCGTGTTGGTGGCTGGGGCTGGTGCAAAGAGGTGGTGGAGGTGCTGGAAGCCAGGCTCAAAATCTTTACGCACACCACAAAACCCTGGTATATGCCTCCTTCTCTTGTTGCCCTATCCAACCTAGTCACATGAGCTGATGAATGGAGAACCCATGTAATGGGACACTTGGGAGGATAGGCTCTAATGAATTTAAAATAAGTTTGAATCTTTTATTATCTTTTCCTAATTCTGTAGCAATTAATGACTCTTTACGATTTACAGTAATTATTGACAGGGGCTACCAAAGGCATACTGCAATCAGATTACAGTTTGGAAATAATAGTGAAATTATTACTGGAGTTGCTATCAGTTTTGTCCTTGACTTTCATAGGGTAAATTCAATAATTTAAAAGATGTCTAAATTTGGTCATGTATTAACTGAATTATTCCTGCATTTTCTTCTCCCAGATCTGACATTAAAATCTGCATGTCTATACTAAAAGTCAATAATCCATTGTTCATCACCACTTAGCAGCTTACTTCTGGAGTGTGGACTTTACCTACCTGGAAGCTGCTTTCTGGCGTAATAATACATTGATACTTCTTACACAACTTATTAAAATGAGAAATTCATTGAGTGAGTATTTTGTGCATCAGTAGAGTGTTATGGATTTAATACTATTTTTATTTAGTGAGATTTAAAATCTTATCAGAGTATTGTGATGTTCTGTCCTTCTTAGTAGAACTGTTGTTCAGATTTCTGTTTGATTTATTGTCTATAACAAATACTGCACTTCTAACAAAACAATGGCAAAAAAAAAAAAAAAAAGTAAATGTAGCTCATAAATATAATCAAGTTTCTTGTTAGGTAGCCTGATATGAAACTCCAGTTATGATGGAGTGAATTAACCTTTCAAAGAGACTGTGTAGCAGATTACACTTTTATTAGTTTTATGATTCTGCTAATGTTTGACTTGGAGCCAGTTAAATCAGTAGTCATCAGTGATCTTTATGAGCCCACTTAAACCAGACAAATCAAAAATCATTCCAGTTCTTTTGAAAGGGTGGGAAACATTGAAACTCTCAAGCTGACTAATTGTGGGAACAGGAGCACTTTGTACAGCATTGGCCTCATATGAATTCATACCAGAACTGGTTCATCATGAGTTTCAGTCTTTTCGTTCTTACTGCAAAATCTTTAAGTAGAGATGAAAGGAAAAAAGCATCAAGGGACTTGGAAGAAAGTACTCAAAGTTGATGTAATTTGTATAAGGAAGGCAGCCAGGCTCAACCAGGTGGGTCAGAGACCTGAGTATACACTTCTGAGGGTTAAAAGAAAGGTCGTAGACTCACAGGAAAATTCAGGTTGGAAGAGATTTCTGGAGGTCCCTATTCACAGCATGGTTCAGAGGAGTAGCAGCTGGTTAAGTTACTCTGGACCTTGTCCAGTTGATCTTTCCTATTACCTTACTAGGCGACCTGTTTGGGTTTTGGCGATCCTCACAGGGAAAAAAAAAAAAAAAAAAAAAAAAGGTCCTAATGTTCTTTCTAATACAGTGATGTAACCTGATGTGAAGGAAAAAGAATAGAGGCCCAGTGGCAGTGAAAAGAAAAGGTAGGATGCAGCACATGGAGGACGAGCAAAGGAAAGCAGTAAAAGAATGAACCATTTAAAAAAATGTCCTGAATTTTAGAGGTATGTGCAATTGTGCAAAACAGTTTTGTCTGCACAGCCACTTTTAGTGCAATGACTTGTTCTAGGTATTTACATGCCTGATATGAAAATGACCACTGTTAATTGATAGTCAATCTGTTGATTTGCTTACCCAAATTGCATACTGTAGTCGCTAACAGAAGATAAAACCTCCTATTTCAAGCCTTACTGCATCAGTCTGCTTTGTAAATCAATGAGCTGTGATGGCAGTGTGCAGCTTCTTCCTAACCTCTGCATCTCCAAGTAGTCTCCATCAGACTACTCTCCATACTATCTACTGCTCATATTCTTACAAACAGCAAATGTACATTTTAATGCTCTGTCTGCCCTGGTTTAGAAAGAATCTGAAGAAGATAAAGGCATGCCATTCTTTCATGTGGAGACTTGTTAAAAGAGACTCTAGAGGAACATAAGTACTGTTAAATTCAGGTTCAAACAGACTGACTATTCTTGGAGTAAACCCAATCTTCTTCATGATAAATGGCCATTGCAAATAGCAGTGAATATTTCTACTTATTTTGACAGGGCTAACAGCTGAAAAGAGAATGGGATCTTTAAGAGAAAGAGACATGAGTGAGCACCAGAACCTCATGATTTTATGCAAGTTTTCAAAACCCAAGTTTTCCCTTCTTCCATCCCCTGCATTCACAATTCTCTAGCAAGATGATTACAGGTTCTGAAAATAGAAGCGGTCACTGTTAATTTTTTTATACTATTTTTATTACCACTACTTTTATTACCACTACTTTTTATGCTATTTTTATTACCACTACTATCAGATTATTTATTACCGTTACTATCAGATTATAAATTGTGATTAAAAGTGGTACTAAGTGGTTGGCTCAGACAAAAAATGATTTGGAGGCAGCAAATGCCATTCAAAGTGATAAGGTAATTTTTTGTTTGCATGTTTTTTGTTTGGTTGGTTTTTGTTTTTAAAGTTTCCCAATCAGCTGGAGAAATGTTGGAAGCAAATAAAATGGATTTTATAATTCAGTATACGTATTAATAAGACTGTGTCCATTTATGTGAAGTAAAGTGTCTTTGATATTTTCCTACTTAATTTAAAACATTGTCTCCATTCGTTTTTTCTGATTGATCTAAGCATGCTGCACTCTTGGTATCAGCAGACAGTTTCTTTTGGCAGCAACTGCTGCATTCATCAATGTCTAACTACCGTAAACCTGCATTGCTCTATTTAATAACATCAATCTGGAAGCACAGGCATGTTCTATGAATTTTAATGAGAGCTGTTCCATTAATGACAAAGATTCAGTGCTCCAGTCACCTCCCAGGTTGTCAACTTACAGGGAAAATCTTTATACGTGGAAGAAATAGGCAACAGAACTGGCAACTAAGAAGGTGATAAGGTCAATGTTGTTAGAGTAAAGCTAAATTTGATTTTCCATCTTCTGCAGACAGTTTTGGAATGACAAATTCCAGCCTGCCATGATACAGGGGGACTTGGTGACTTTACTAGGCACAGCAGTCCAGCATGAGGATATTGGAACACAAGATGACTAAATACAGCACGTCAGAAATCTTGTACCAAAAGACACTGATTGTTTGGGACTGAGTTTTTTCTTGTCTTTTCTAATTTGGTGTATTCACTCTTCTAATAGATCCCGTGTTGTGCCACTTGCTCACTTAGGATGAAATTGGAGACCCTGGGTTTTTATGATTCACTTTTTTGGGCCAGCATATTACCTGACATAAAACCCATAAAATTACTCAAGTTCATGGCTGCAGACATGCAACTGTGGATTAGGTTTAGGTTTCCCACTGAATCACACCAGACAGCTGAACCTGAACCAAGTTGCAAGAGGACAAGGTGAGAGTGGTGGTAGGAGGAGAATCCCTGCTCCTGGGGAATGAAGGACTGCCAACCAGACTGCTGACAGGGGAAGTTGGCTGCTTGCTAGGGGCTCAGGGGCAGGACAATGTCTAAAGGCTTTTCCTGTCCTCAGACTCCATGCTGCTCTTCCACCCAGACACTGATGATATTGCCAGGGGTGACTGGAGAATAAGAAGCATGATTTGTATTACATGGCTCCTGGTGCAGTGTTGTAGGACATGGGAGCTCAGTCAGTGGTCTTCTCCATACTGCCAGTAAGAAGGAAAGGGACTGAGAAGGATTGGATGGATCCTGTGCTTGTCAACCACAGCAATTATCTGAACTACAGACCACTGCCTGGCATCTCATCCAGACTTGTTTGTAGCTGGTGGTGGCCCCATGTACTCATTCTCTCATTTGCTTGGTCTCCTTGGTGCTGAAATAAATGCTGTGACAGCTGGGTTATATTTCAGTTATAGCTGTATTTCAGTTTTAAAGCTGGGAAAACTGAGACAGAGACACTTTCCTACAGTGATTCCTTAGGCTAGTGTTAGGATCCCAGCATCTACATATGAAGTTTTAATTGTGATTTCTGCTTTTGTTTGAGACATGACTCTCAGGTTTGTCACATGCATTTCAGTAGCTCCTAGTCGAATACTTACTCCTTCCCTTCTTTATAAGCCTTTCTTTAATGGCCTTGCACTATCAACAGAATTTTTGAAAGGTAAAGAAATCAGTTTTCTCATAGAGCTAAACATTTATCAAGCTACATCTCCATTACACTGGTGCAATATTTTAAAACATATTTTAGTAATAAATAAATTCAGTCATCTGTAGGGCTGCTGTCTCAGAAACACAATTACTCAGCCTTTCCCTTTCTTCTTTTCCTCAGCAGGTAGCAGAACAGGAATATTGAAGTATTAGTCATTTAAAAATGTGATAAAGTATTTTTTATGTATATGGGAAAGAAGGGGGATTAAGTAGATGCTTAAAATGTCAGAGCGCCATGCTGCTGTAGGAAAGAAAGGAGAGAGAATATTAGACTGCTGCAAGAAGTAGTTAATAATAATAAATGAAGAACTTGACAGCAGGGCACAGAATTTAAAACTGTCATTTGTTGTAATTGATGAAACTACCAGAGCCTCATTTATGAAGGAAAGGAACAGTCCAGGCAGGCAGGAGTAAGCACTCTGAGGACAAGGAATGTAGAGAACTGCATGCCTGTCATAATCTTCCTGCCAGTGCATCATAGCTTGGTTCCTAGAGAAAAGCAGTAAAATGTGTTCCTTTTTGGTATCGTCCCAAGGTGGCTAATGTAGTGGCCACCAGTGTGTTGGAGGGAAAGCCCCATCTGCAGAAAGACAACTCTTGTCACTGCATATATGTTCACTTCTGGGAAATTTTGAAACCAAAAACACTGGCCCGCAACACTTCTATGATTAATAAAACTGTCAGAGAAAAAGGTCTGCTGTTAACACCTTTTGAAATCAAAGTTAGCATGACCATTTCTTTCAAAGGCAGTAGAAATAGGCCAAACCCTGAGGCTTTACATTTACCTTCAGATTTTCTGGGCTGTGAAATACAGTGGAACATTAATTCTATTCTCTCTAAGAACTAAGCAGAAGTTATTGCTGCTCCTCAAAACCTCTCAGCTCCTCAGCTTTCTGCTCTACCTGCAGTGTTCACTAAAAGATAGAAGTGGGGATATGTGCTGATTTGCTTTGGAGCTAGGTTTTCTTTCTATTCAAATTTGCATTGCCCAAAGGGGTACATGTTTAGGACCTCACAGGATCAGTCTGCACTTGAGATTGTCTCCTAACAGGCAGATTGATGAATAGAGATGAACAGGGGGCCCTTCTGCATTTCCAGAACAAAAGAGATGAAAGCATGGGGAAAAATATCTGAGGAGAAGGCAAATTTGGAGAGGGTTCTCAGTGTGAGGAAGCCAAGAGGATGGGATCTCCAAAGAGCTGCTCTTCCTAACCGTGCACAGTTACTCTGGTTCTTCTGTAAGGTCTCCCTCCCCAGGCACGTACTTCTCTGGACATGCAAGGCAGTAATGCTGGGGAATTAAAAACAGCTTCCCTTTCCATTGACCAGATGTGTTCCCGGCAGCTTTTCAGTCTGTCTGCCTAATGAGGAGATTTTTTTCTACTTTCTCTGGTAGAAGAATAATACCAGAAGAATAATGGTATGTGGATGAGGCAGCAGCCTAACAACCCTATGGCAGCTGTCTGCAGGAAGATGGCCCCTTTCTTCTGAGTGCAGAAAAGCTAGGAATGATTTTCAGGAAAAGAAAGATGCACATTGGACATGAACTCCTCTTATTCATCAGGAGGAGAATATATACTCCAGTGCAGAAGGCTGTTCTGCTGTAGTGCACCTTGGCATTTGTCTAGAAGTCAGGGTTGGCAAAAGGCACTTTGTGACTGTGTTTTCCCTTGAACTTTACTCAAATGTGGTGGGTTTTTTGTTTGTTTGTTTTTTCTTTGTTTGTTTGTTTGTTTTTGGAATGTCACTGGATCCGTCATTAATGTTTAAGTTTTATGGTCTGAAAACAAACACAAGATATATGATTGTGTTTCAGTGTGGTTAAGGTAAATGACTGTGTTTTGGTGTGGTTTGGTTTTCACTTCCTTCAGATCTCTATTCCCTTTGTATTTTACTTTATCCCAATTTTCCTTTTTTACCTGATACTCCCACTGCCAGTCCCTTCAATCTGCAGAAAGATACTTGCTTCCCTACTTGCAAGGACACTTCAAAAATCAGCATACACCTCTGCATCTCTCAGTGAAAAGCTCACCTTAAAGATACCACAGAGCAGCCAAGAAAAGCTTTCTGAAGAGATTTATTAGTCTGATGTACCAAAATGCTGTGTCTTGCCAGGATCTGATGCTTCTTGTCATGTGAGGAATGGATTTTCCCGACAGCTCCTCTGTAAGTGAAAATAGTCGTTAGACTAAAATGCCTTTAGAGTACATGACAGATTTAACAGCTTTTATGAGCCATTTGTACAGTGAAATACCATCAGTCAGTGAACCAGTCTCAGTTTTGTATGGTACCTTGGAAATAGTTTTAGCCAAGGGCAGGGTTTCAGCTTTCAAGTGGGGGACCTTGTGTTGGACAATTCTGGAGCACACAGACTTATGCAAATAATGTGTGTGCGCCAATCAAATCTTTATTTTGTGTGGTATGAATGTGCTACTTCAAAACTAAGTAAGCCACAGTTTTGTGTTGGGTTACTGAAATTAGGTAGGCAATAAATTATGACAAGATTTTCCAGTATTTCTAATGCACAGGATGATTCACGTTAGCATAGTCCAGGTTAAGGTCTACTGTCAGAAAGCATCAAATAAAACAGCCTTTTCACAAAAAGACGAATCCTGCTTCAAGCTAGAAGGACAAAATTCAAGACCACATTCTCATCAAATGTTTTGGAAGTTGCTCTGAATTCTACAAGAGTTTTATTGTGTTGCTGTATTGTAATATTTAAGTATTCCATCAAGTTTAATAAATTCAGAGATTTCTGAGGCTGGAACAGAGCATTAGATAGATCCAGACTGATCTCCAGTGAAAAGCAAATGGCAGAGCTTTACCCAGAAACCCATTTTTTGAATACAGTGACTCATTCATGACTAAAGCACCTCTTTCATAAAAACACCTCATACAATGCAAAGACGGCATGACAGGACAACTGTCCCAATGCTCCACCACGTGCATACCTCATTTGGGTGCAGCTGTAGGTGATCCTCATAGTCACAGGAGTGTTGTTAGGCTTTGCTGCACTGCAACCTAAGGTGCCATGCACAGCAAGTTGCTGTCTTCAGAGCTCTTTGTTTTGGAAAATGGAATTCTGTATCTCATAAGACCTCTTCTTGGTAATCTTGTTGACATAGGAAGGGCTTACGGCAATGGCATGTGCAACTTTTGTCTCTCTATGAAGAATTTTTAAGATGTTAGGTAATAGGTAGTGAAGCTTTCTCAGGGATGTTGGAGGGAGTATCTTGCCTTTCTATGTAACAACCACAGGCTTAATGGGGAATTTCATTTTGTCAGAGATAGACTGGAATATTTAAGTGTTGGGTTATGAAAGCAGAGGGATTTTTATTTTTTTTTTTACTTTAGATCAGACTTCTTTAATCAGTGTTATTGATGCTATGGGCAGTTAGGTGGCAAAATTTTAAGTTCAGTATTGTCAAAGAAGATAGATGCAGAGGCTGAGGTAACTCTACAGTAAGGGTATTCTAGTTAGCTGTAATCATTGTTTCATAAGTATCTACATTGCAATGATGGGGGTAATTTTTGAATTAAATGCAGGATTATATATACTTTTTAAAGTCCCAGTTCAGTGAAACAGGTATTGTCTTAAGCAAAAGATGTGGAATATTTACACATGTAAGTACTTGCATATAAAAAAATGATTTACATTTGAGTTGATGCCAGAGGTGCCTGAGGAGAAAGGCATTTCATTAGTGAAAACCAACACAAAATTGTGGAAAGCACGTGAGTGATAGTTTGTCACATTTAATTATAAATGAAAGTAGAACTGTGAAGTATATAGAGAAAAAAAGACATTTTGTAAAGAAGAAGGAATTGTAGCAGATGTGTAGAAGATGAAAGGAAAAAGGACAGGGCAATTTAAGAAAAAAGGAATATGAACAGTTAAGATTAAGACAACCACTAGTGGATTTTCTAGATATAGAGAGTGAATTTACAAGGGAGTTGAGGAGTTCTGCTTAACATATGAAAAAAGAAGGTATAATTTTATACAAATATAGTCTCTGCTAACAAAGCACTAAATTACCTATCAATTTAGACATGATTATTTGCTTTAAGTATATATTTAAATGTTTTGTTGAGTAAGATTTTGGTTAGTAATATCCTAAAGCACACTTTGGTGCTAGTTTGAACTGATATCACAAAAATATAGCAGAGAAACTGTACAAAAGATCCAAATGGATTAGATTATCTCATGTGATCAAGGACATAACTTTATTGTTGGATCCAGCACTGAAATTCTCAGGCACTGAATGAAGTACAGAATATAGTCAAAACTCTTGCTTTTCACAGGTGGGTTGTGTTGCAAAAGTACAATTATAATCAGGTTCTTTTTATGAAGAAGTAAAAGTAAGTTAAGTCTTTGAAGTAGTTTTATATGGCTTTAAGTAGTAGTTATGAATGTGATTAGATCTGAATCTGTCCTGGGTCTGAAACTTTTTTTTTTTTTTCCTATTAAGAGAAGTATTTCCTATTATGACTTTTTTATATATATAATTAGAATTTAAGCTAATTGTAAGCATTTTTGTTATTGTAGCAGTCACTCTCCCCAAGCCTCTAACATATTAAGCAATAATGTTTCATACTAGTAAAAGCCAAACTTTATTATCTAAGAGATTTATAAATTATTTATGTATATTTCAAGTGGTTAGTGAGAAAGATGGATGAGATGTTTTCTGGGGAGGGCATAGGGATTCATGAGATATTTTTCCAAAGTATCTTTTGAGTTGCACGTGCTGGGGCATTTTTTTATCTTGTGAGGACTTACATTAAAAACCAGTACCTCAACCAAGTGACTGGGGCTTTTGAGAATATCAGCTTGCCTCAGATTGCTGTTAGAGGAACTTTGCAACAGGTGCTGATTGTATCTTACGTTTGGTGCTCCCTCTTCAGTTCCACCGCTGTGTGAATGCTTTAAGACATAATTATGCTGAATCATACCTCTTGTTCATTGTTGCTCACCCAATCCAAAATGCTAACACTTCATATTATAACCAAAGATCTGATTTTAACAATTAACAGCTTTGCTGTACATCTAAATTACTGTGTTTAAAGCAATAACACTATATGTTATAGACAGAGTGAAAACTAAGGATGATTTTCTCTGTTGGTTTCTAACAACAACAAAAAAATTCTTTTTATATAAACTTAATTTAATTTAAATTGCTAGGAACCAGCCTGGATCTTGCCATAGTCATTTGTCAGTTCTGACCTGAGCTCAGGGATATTTTAGAAGAAAAATATATATATATATTTTTAGAGGATCAAACCCAGAATCCTTTGAAACATAATTTGGAGAATAATTCTTTGAGAACATCCTGGCAGACTGTTTTCTAATTCCTAACTCTTTTAACCCTTCTCTGGGCAGTTTCATGGTATGGACAGAACTTGGCCTGCCTTTTGAAGAATAAGCAACAAATTTTCTGCGTATTCCAACCAAAAAGGCTCTTTCAAATGTCTGTTTCTAGCAGTAGCCAGCTGTACAATGCTTGAAATGTGAAAACTTTTTGTAGTGTGTTAGGTGCTGGATTTCATGCAGCAGTTAAGAGTTTCTTCAAGTCCTGAAAATGATCCCAGGATTTCCTACTGTTTGCTTTGGACAAGGATATGTAGGATAACCATCCGTGGAGAGTAACTCAGCCCTAAGTGCTCATACGTGTCTGCCACTGGAGTACATCTTCTTTACCTCTCGTCTTGCTCTTCTTAGTTGCAAGAGCAAGTCTTTATACTTAAGGAAACCTGTATGGGGATGCCTGAAAAAATGTGCCATTTGTTTTCTTTGGGACTGTGTAGGTATTACTGAAACTGGTACACTGCTGAACACTAAATTGTTTAGTCATGACCTCTTCATTTGAATATGCTGTTTCTGCAGATACCTTGAGGGGAGGGGAGGGGAGGGGAGGGGAGGGGAGATGCCTTTGACTTCTTCAAATTTAACATCATAGTTGTCAAAATACATCTATGTTCTGCTTCTGCTGCTAAAAAAAAAAGGTAATAATAAAATTTAGAACAGATGCCATTTTAACACAAGCTTTTTCTCCTAAGACAAGTACTTACTCTCTGCCATAGTTTGTTGATCATTTTAAGGTGTTAATTGCTGAAAGCAGCAGTTTTCTGGCTGTGTGCCATTTGGAACTGGATGGAGCATTAATGCCACCTGCTGAAAAGCCTCATGGGACCTACTTGAGGGAAAATACATATTACATACTTGGGGTTCAGAGATTTTACTAATAGTAGTATAATACTTAGTAGTAGTGGTAGCTTTCTACATGTACAGAAATAAAAAATCTTAAATATTAATCCCTTTTGACAGATGGAAGTTTAATTCTCATATCTCTTTGCTTCTGTAAATGTCTTGACATTTATTAGGAGAGCTATCAGGCCTAACATTACTCCACGTTTCTGAGGTTTTAAAGGAAAACTACAGTATAAGCATCATGTTTTGGTAAGAGAGGAATCTTAATTTGCACACAGTCCAGAGGGCCTTTGTTACTACAACTGTATGAGGGACACTTTTACTATTAAAAAAATAGGTTTTCCCTAACAAAGAAAGCAGCCTGCATGAACACATTGGTGATGTGGGTATCATCTGAATGTTGCTTAAATGTTGCAGTGTTACTATGTATTTAAATATCTTAATTATTTTTTCTTTAAAATTTCCACTCATATTCAGGTGATGATGTGACAATCTCAACTTCCATTTAAAAACATCAGCTAATGTTTGTGTATATGGCCATACTGGGGATTATTATAAAAAATACATAGATCTTAATACAGGAAGATCAACCAAGATTCAATAACTTTATGCTAACAGTGGGTAATGTGAACAAAGCAAGCACTAAGTCACGGTGCTCTGGAGTAAGGATCAACCAGGAGTGAGAGACCAGTGAATGGAGCCAATGCCCCAGTTCTCTCTTCCTTTTTAGCTTTGGACACTTCAGTCAGCAGTTCACTGCGAGATTGTCTGACAGAGCAGTTTTGTGAATTACCTCCTATAAGATTTGGGGAAAAACGTATATTCTTTGTGTTGTTTCTTAGTGTGGGAAAACAAACAAGGTAAAATCCTGCTAACATGAGCACCTAGATTTGTTCTTTGTAACTGATCATTTAAATTGTCAGTGGTTACTTTTCCCTCTGTAGTCAGTCGAGAGTGAAATGGGCACTCCAATGGGAAAATGGTGCTGTTTAAAAATTGCCTTATGGAAATACCTCCTTTCTCCAGGTCTGTAGCTTCTGTTAGAGTGCAAGCCTAGGAAACTGGGCTGTTGTCAGTAATTTCCTCAAATGTGTATGACAACACATGTCAAGGATATCAATGAGTAGCCAATGCTCATGAGTATGTAATCTCTGCATGTGTCAAACCTACCACTTTTTTGTACTGGATATAATCCCCTTTGAAAATGCTGGCTATACATTTAGTGGTCCTAAAATCAGGTTCTCCTCCTCTAAACTACATAAAACTGCAACAGTCTTTTTTTTTTAGAATGAGGATAAAACCTACAGTAAGTTGGTAAACAGATTACCAGTGTCAGCAAATGACTTGGAATTGCAGCTACACTTTAAAAAAAAATAATAAAATAAAATGATATTGTGAAAAATACAGGGAAGAAACCTAACTTATTAAAAACGTAATACACAAGCTGAAGAGTTGTTTGTTAGTTTGGCATTTGGAATTTAATGTCGCATTAATGCCCCCTGCTGATAAGCCTTTGAAAATCTACTTTGGATTTAAGAAGAAGCAGGGGCACATTATGTTCAGTATTTAACTGTACTGCTGTACTGTACATCAATACTTTCTTAAATTAAAAAAAAAAAAAAAAAAGAGGAAATCCAGCATATATCCCACCAAAACTGGATTCAGCTTAAATAAATCACATTGCTTTTAAGTATGCTCTATAATGAAGCCTGTGCTGTGAAAAACAGTAACAAAAATGTCATTATAATTTACATACACAAACCTTTTCTACTGTTTTTTTCTATTGTTTAGTAAAAAAGACATAGTGAAGTAGCATGGCTACATAGGAAATAAATCTTAAAGGAATGGAGGTATCTTTAGAATTCCATAAAGTAAGCTGATTATTATAACAAAATATAGCTTGCCAAAATCAAGAAATTGCAAGAGGTTGAGCAGATGTATTGCCATTCAGGGTTAAACTACATGGAGCTAAATGATAGCTCTTTTCATGGCATTTATTATCTATCTTATAGCTAGGAAAAGATATCATTAGTATTGATTTTTACAGACTCTGTTGCATTTGGCAACACAGGCATTACATGATTCTGTAAAATAGCTGGGGATTCATTCCCTCCCTCTCTAAGCCACAGGGGGAAGTGTTTTTCCTTGGCTGTTAGTGATTAAAAGAACACCACTGTGTTTCTTCCAGTTTGCAGCAACGCTTGTGGTGCTGAGCCTTAACTGTTGGCTCATTCATCTCACTGCCTGTCTGAGGTGCATAAAACCTTGTGCAAGTGTCCGTCACTTCAGCTGACCCCCTAAAGTTTGTAGGGACATCCACCCTTCTGTGCCATTCCCTCTGAAGAGAGTGAGGAAACCTCTGCTGTCCTTTTCAGGCATGAGACAGGAGTAAGCGCAGCCTTTCACAGGTAGAAATTGTGTAAGGAGATTTTTCAAAGCAGCCCAGCTCATCAGGAGTGTGGTGAATGCAGTGAAAGCAGTTGGGATGCTACAAGATGAAGTGCCCACGAGCCCCCAACTAAAAGCTGAGCTGGGATGGGGCTGAGGCAGTCCTGGTGCCCCTGTCCTGCCCCTGTCCCTCAGGTAGCCTGCAGGAAAACTGGTACTTGCCCATGCCAGCTCTTCTCCCGGTCATGGCGAACAGCTCACACACACCGTGCCATATGAATGCAGAGGTCTGTGCATTTTTCTCTTCCAGAAGGAATTTCAGGAGATTGTGATGGGGAAATGCCTGCTGCAGTGCACAGTGTTTCATGCAGCACTGTGGTATGCTGTTGCTAGTGTGGTATAGTATGGGGACATTAATAAAGACATTATTATAGTATGGGGACATTAATAAAGAATGTGTGGAAAAAGGCCAGTAAATTTTGTAGCATTAAAGCACTGATTCTTATCAATGAGAGAAGACTGACAAACACTGTTCTATGGTGCCTCACCTTACCACCAAAAACAGAACTAGGATTGTTATCCAAGTCCAAACTTCTGTGGATCTGGTACCGGATCTGATGCATATCATGTGTCAGCCTGTTGTGGTGGCTTAATACCTGTAGGTAGCTCTGCACCACCAGGCCACTCTCTTATCTCCCCACCTCTAAAGAACAAGGGGAAAAAATACAATGAAAAAAAAATACATGTGGGTTGAGATAAGGAAAGGGAAATCAAACACCAATTACCATCACAGACAAGATTAATGTATATTCTTGACAGTTAATAACAAGCTATAGCAGTGAGAACTAAAAGCAAGCTAAAACTACCTTCCCCCCAGTCACCCTCTCCCACTTCCTCCCCCCAAAAAGCAGAGGGGAAAGGGAAATGGGGGCTGCAGTCAGTCTACAGCACTTCATCTCCACCGCTCTTTCAGGGTCCCTCTCTGCCCCTGATCCCCATGGGGTCCCTCCCAGGGATGCCATCCTTCCCGAACTGAGCCTGCAGGGGGTGCCTACAGGCAGCAGCTCTTCAGGAACTGCTCCCACATGGCTCCATGCCACAGGGTCCATCCATCCCCCAGGAGCAAACTGCTCCAGCACAGGTCCCCCACGGGTGGGTGGCAGCTCCCCCCAGACCCCCTGCTCCTGCGTGGGCTCCTCTCCACGGGCTGCAGCTCTGGCCCCAGGGCCTGCTCCTGCAGGGGCTCTCCATGGGCCACAGCCTCCTTCAGGACACATCCACCTGCTCCACCTCCTCCACAGGCTGCAGCTCTGGTCGTTCCTTAAATCCACTCTCTCAGAGGCCCAACCAGCATTGCTCACTGGCTCTGCCCTGATCAGAAGCATGTCCTTTTTGGAACCAGGTGGATCTGGCTTCTATCTAACTACAAAAACCTTGCTGCATAAAACCGATACATTTGTGGCTTCAATTACTACACAATAGCTGCAAGTGCAGACCTTGAGTTACATAGATGTGTACACCATCTTGCACTCAGTCATTAACATAAAGATTTGAGAGGAAAGGAGGACTGTCTGGGAAGCACCCACATTACACTTACCTGGACATATAAACAAATAGGGCAGCTGAACTTTGGGCCTACAACATATGTGTTTCTCTTCAACAGCTCTTAACAGAAAAGTTAGCATCACCATCACCAGTGTCCTCAGTAAACAGTATGGTGGTTCTATAAAGAAGTATCCTTCATTGTTAGAGAAAACATTTTTAATATTTTATGAATTATTGGGCCTTTTCCTTGCGAAGACAATGGTTGAAAATTGCAAGTGATAAAAGGAATTAAAAAACAACAGGACAGAATCATTTGTCCACTGTTTGGTTGGGAGCAGGTAGGTGCTTCTTGGACAACCACAGCATGAGATGACAAATGTTTACACGTGTATTTCTTCAATGGCCAATAGTCTGCAGCCCAGGATTTGAAACAAGATATGTCCATCTCTTGAATTTGCTCCACCATGAACAGGAATTGTGCTGAACAAGTAAGGTATGTAGGATAGAGAGAGGAGGGCAAACTGTAATTGATGTTACTTATCTTTCTTAGTTGATAGAGGCAGTGTCAGATTTCAGTGGATCTACGAAAATTTGTCAACTCTGAGTTTTTTGACAGGGCAGTATCATGTGATGCATTCATTTGATGCATCTCCTTGTCTCCTCAAAAGGTTACACACCTTCAGAGCTGGTATCAGAGGAATTATCCCAAAGGTTAGAATATGCTCTCGTGTCCTTGTTAGCAGTCTGACAGGGCAGGTAGCCAAGGAGGCACTGTGGTTGTTCACAGAATGTTATTGTTATTCCCTAAGAAGAGTGGGGATGGTTTCCAAGCTCTTCTCCCAGTTCCTGCAACAGCCCCCATGTTTACATCTACTACTGCAATACCTATAGGAGTTCCCAGTACTGCCATGAATATTAAGGTGATCTTCTTCCTGTTTTCTTAGTGGTCCCAAAAGTATCAAACATTACAAGCAAATTCATCTCCAGTAGAAATTGAAAATAATACTGGCAGTCATATGCAGGTTATAATTTTGTGTCAATATGGAGAATTATTACCTCTGAAAATAAAAATGTTAGGAGAATAATGTTCTTTTTAATAGGAGCATCAGAAGATTATAGATGTAGTGGACCCATGTAACTGGAGATCAGAAATCTGCCAGCACTGCATCAGCCTTCTAACACACTAGACCCAGTGTCTCTACTTACTGCTGCCCTACCTGTTACCTCAGCAAATATTTGGTTCTGTGGGTTTAGTTTATGTTCATGTTCAGACCTTGGCCTCATAAAAGCTATTATACTATTAAAACACACAGCACAACATGTGGGTAGGCTTTCCTCCTCCCTTTAAGCTTCAGTTTCAGCCTGTGATCTATAGGTTGTGGTCACCTAACAAAGAAAGTAGGCTTAATCACTGGCAAAATATAAGGGTCTAGAAATTAGAAGACTGAAAGCTTGCTTTAAACAGGGACTTGGAGCAGTGTGTAGAATGGAACGAGTTACACCTGATAATCAAGCTGCCTCATGTTGAGGTTTAATTGATTTTCTGTGAACAAAAATGTTATTCCACTTACAGCATCATTATGTCTCCATTGCCATTAGAGTTCCGTACCACTTTAACTACACAGCTAGGTTTGGAGTAATCTGACTTCCATACGCAGACCTGCTCTTAGGTAAGTTCTAGTTTCTGTAGTGTAAAGGGACAGAGATTTTTTAAGGACTTTGCCACAAAAAGGAAGCTGGAATTGTTTTTAACCATGTGTCAGTGTTTTTAGAAGCCGTACTAATCTCTCAATACTTCTTGTCCTGAAACAAATGCCTTTGGAACATGTAAAGCCCTTTTTGTCTGTGTCTTTTTCAGCCTTATAAGTTATAGCTAGTCCAAACTTGATTACCAAAATGTTATAATGATGCCATTAATTCTTGAAATGAACAAGAATCTCTGCAGAGACCAGTCTGTTTTCTATACAGCCCCAGCTTCAAAGGCCTTTGGGTGCTTTTAGCACTCTCTCTGAGCTACTTCCCAGCTTGTGTCACCATGCTGACTGGACATAAAAACTCCTGTAACAAAGCCATGCCCTGAAATTGGCTGCTCTCAGAGCATCGTGACTTGTGTGCCCCAGTTCCTTAAGAAAACTGACTGCGAAGTCAGTTATGTCAGGTGAGGGACTGAAAACACTTCAGAGGAATGGCAGCTCTGAAAGATCACTGGCTTCATATTTATTCCGACACTGCATAAAATATGTGGCTATTCTGCATAACGAAACCATTCACTTGGAGATATTTAATACTAGGTGGAATTCCAATGTAGGTTATTCTTCTTTCTGTCTCCAAGTAAAGTATTTGTTCATGATGCATTCCTCTAGCAGCTGTGACTTTACTTTGTGATATTTTTATGAACAGTAAAGATGATTTGCTGCATCCAGTCAGTCCCTTTTGCAGCCTAAAAGATTGTGCAGTCAGCCAGGACCTTCCCATCCATTCACTGTGGTCAGAGATGATGAGAGCTTTTACTGTCCTGATAACACTCTTCCTCTTTCTGCAGACCTGGGTGTGCTTTAGAAGTACCAAGGTGAAAACTTTTAAAGCATGTCATTTGTGATAAAAGGGTATAGAACAGATGCTTAACAAACTGCTGTAGAGGCTCTTGTTGATCCCTGAAGAATTCAGGCTGCTAACTCCCATTAATGCTAATGGGAGATATGTACCTATTACCCTCACACCTCAGTGGGAGAATAGGCCTTTTAGCTGCTAGCACATCTGGATCAGATGGACTTCTAATTAATTGTTGTCTCCATCTTCTTTGTTATGTGTACGGACAGGCTTTTCTGAGGGGAGCTGTTTAACTCTTTCCTTATCACTTTACCACCTACAACATGAAAAATTGGATCCATGTATTTACAGGTACAGACAGGGTTTATATAAGTTTATTTAAGCTACAGTCAGGATTACAGACAGTTTCATGAATCCTGCAAAAATATCCAGACATACTATGAAAACACTTGTCAAAGTAATTGTTTATGTAAAATTGTCATGTAGTAGCATAAACACAATTATTTCGACAGTGTTTGAAGGATGCTAGATTATTTAAGAAAACAACATTATAGTGATGAGATACTGTGGGTTTTTTTCAGGCACAAGCACAAGAGGTAAGAAATTTACATCAGGTGAAGGATGATTTAGTAAATGGATATCCATTGGCCACAGATAAATACAGCCAGCACTTAAAAGAAAATTCTTGACCCCTGTACCAGCCTGAGTTTCTGAGGCTTCACTCTAATAAGGATGCTTCAGGAAATGGTCTCAGTAACTCTTAGATGGAGGCTTGCTCTGTTTTTATAGAAGGGTGAAAGTGTGTCCTGAAGCTTCATGATGTATGTGATTGCTTCCAATTGTCTGTGCTTTTAACACCCCTCTACGGCAGCAGCAGGACAAGAGCTCCCAGCTCTGGGACACACAGTTGAGCTTTACTGATGCTGTCCAGTAGAGAGCAATAACACTCCTAACAATTCCTTCCAGCAGTAACACGGGAGTGCTGTGCATAGTTAACCTGTCTGTTTTCACAACATACATACACCGTGTCTGCCAGATGCCCCAGTGTGTCTATTCTGGGAGTTATGTGCTCTTACCAGGTGCCTTAAAAGAGCACAACAAGATTTTTTGGGCTTTGTGTTGCAATTGGTCACTAGAGCTTGTTTGGAAGGGGAGATGAAAATCTGCTTAAAAAGACTGGAACCTTTTCCTGCTGTGGGTGAGCCACAGCATGTGTCCCAAGTTGAAAGCACTTAGGCATGTTTGTGGTGCTCTGTTCATAATATTGTGAGTTTTGGTTAATGAACTGACAACCACAGAAGCTTGCTAGAAACAAATAAACTAAGCAAGAGTATCAATAGTTATGTGATTGACTATCCACTAAGGAACATACAAAGTTTGAAAGGCTTCTTTCAGAAGGAATAAAAATGTGGTCTTTTATGTGTCATTTATGTACAAGAACAATTTTCCAATTATCAGTCATACACATTAAAGGCATTGTAAGATATGTTATCAGTAACATGTGGGAAGACTGATAAGCCGAAAGAATGTACCTATTCATATCCAGATATGAACAATAGGGCTTTTGTTTTTTTATGTTCATTCATATGGTTTTGCATTATGATTTATACGAGTGACAAAGTATCTCAGTACACACAACAGAAGTAGATTTAGCAGTGGCTGTATGCTTGTCTTACAGGATTGTATGGCTAGAAAGTATATGAGAAATTTTTACAGCCACTTCCTTTTCTCACTCAATTTCTTGGTCCCTTATTAAGAGCTCTAGGAAGTCTACGGGGTAGGCTGATCAAAAAGCTCTGCCTCCTGCTGTCAACTGTCTCTTTCCATTAGTCTCTGTCTTTTATAGCTTTACACCCCTTTCCCAAATGGAGTTAGCCTCTTGCTTTCTTGTTTGCAAAGTAGTGGCCTCTCTGGTGTTCACAGCAGCACAAAAGAGGTGCTACTCCTATGGAGGTTTCCAGTTGTGATTAAGAGATAGCAGTAAATGAAGAGAGTGTGCAAACTGAGGGCTTGAGTCCTACTGTCTGGTGTTGCAGGTTTTTGTTTTGTTTTTGCAGTGGTCTCCGAGTTGTACTGTCACAGTATTAGGGTGAAGGGGAGGATTTCTGGATGTATTGCAACATCCCTGGGATTAATGTGCCTGAATCACATTTCTTACATTGAAGATGCTGTTTCCCTATACTTAGGACACACCCTTACACTAATACCTGATTAGCACCCGCACCAAATAATTACTGATTTCCCAAAGAAGACTGCAAGCTTTCTTTCATATTTATGGGGCATTTAAGAATGTAATATTTTGATTGCATAGAACCCCCACAATTTAAAGAGGAATAAGTGTTGTGATGGGAAGGTCTGCAAGGACAGAATCATTGCAGGCTTGTAGAGGTACGGAATTTAATGGTGTGGTGAGGGACAGGTGTTGAATGAAGTACTACAGAATTAATCCATTTAAATAGCTGGCTTCGAGGAAGAAACACAAAGCAGTTGTGTAAATCCACGTTGTCAAGCCTGATCTAAAGTCAAACTGGAGTTTTTTAATGGGGCTCTATCAGACACATGATGTGTATTGTTAACTGCATCATGAGTGAGCTTCTGCAGAATCAGGATCTGAGCATACATCATCGAGTTTTTTCATGTGCAGACTATTGACTAAACCAGAAAAATCTAGTCCTGCAGAAAGATAAATCTTGACTATGCCACAGCTTCTACTGTGACCTAAGGGCAGTCATTTTATCTCCTCCTGCTTTTGTCTCCTCTCTGTAAAATGGTGATAAGAGAATTTTCTTATCTTACAATGGAGTAGTGATGATAAACATTAAGGATTATGATGTGCTTAAATACCGTGGTAATGAAGGCCATTAAGCACCTTAGACAATTCTATTCATTGGCTGCTTTTCTAAGCTGAGCATTTTTTTTTCAAATAAATTCAAGGAAATGTATCAATAGGGATTGATAAGCAAACCCTACAAAATGTCAGTGCTAAGCTGCACTGAGTTTTCTGAATTATGTAACTAGACATTCTGTATCTTTATCTTGTCAGCCTACCTGCTCTTCTTCAACACCTCTTTCAAAGACTCTAAACCTTAAAATAATGAGAAAAGGGAAAGTTATCTGCTACAAATGGACTGTAACTGCAAAAATCAGGGATTTCTGCACTTGTCATTTGGGGAAAGGGAAAGGGAAAGGGAAAGGGAAAGGGAAAGGGAAAGGGAAAGGGAAAGGGAAAGGGAAAGGGAAAGGGAAAGGGAAAGGGAAAGGGAAAGGGAAAGGGAAAGGGAAAGGGAAAGGGAAAGGGAAAGGGAAAGGGAAAGGGAAAGGGAAAGGGAGAGCCTGCTGACAGCAGTGAATGCTCAACATGAAGCACAGGAATATGCCACACACATGGTCAGGACTTCACTGACTCTTTGACCAGCAAAAGATTGCCCACATTTGTTGTAATAACTGACCTGTCCGTTCTGTACCTCATATCATCCCTTGTCATAGTGGGTCTGTGGAGGGGTCCATTGAACTGGAGGTCTAATTTCTGCTGTTCTGCTGTTGCTATTTCCCTAAAACGTTGGGAACACCTCCAGTATCTACTGTTCTCAGGATTACAATCTTTTTTTTTATTATTTTTTTTCTTTTTTTTTTTTTTCAGATAATATTAGATATCTGAATAATATTAGATAGATAAAATTTGTTTGTTTGTTTGTTTTTTCTCAAAAGGCCAAAACACACTCACAAACGGAAGTGTGACCAGGATTTGATTTATTACTGAGTTGTCTGTGTGGTAGGTCAGTATTGACATAAGTCAGACTAGAGCTGCATTTTATATGCAAGCAGTGTTTTCATGCAGCACTGAGGCAATACTCGGCCCTGGGAAGGTCAGAGTAAGTTGTACAACTGCTGGCTAGAGGGTTCTTTGGGGATAAATAAAATAAAATAAAGTAAAATAAAATAAAATAAAATAAAATAAAATAAAATAAAATAAAATAAAATAAAATAAAATAAAATAAAAAGGATTTTTTTTTCCTGTGACACCCAAAGAAGGGCATAACTTGCGTGTTTTCTCCTTTTTCCATTGACAAGGGGAAAAGCAGCTCCTGTTGACCTGTCTCCTATAGTACTGTCTGCTTTCAAGCTGGCTGGAGCTGGCAACCTAAAGCATGTTTGGAGGTGTGTTTAGAATAGGGGGGATGGGTCAATTTGTTACTGACACTGCTGGAACTGAGCTTCAGTGCCTCTATGTCCAGGTATTCTGTAATCTGCATTTATGTCTATGTCAGGCAGAGTAGTGATAGTGTCATTGCCTTCCTCTGGTGTTAATTTATAAAACTGAGTTGCCCAAGGTTGATAAGGAAATCTGTAGCTGCACAGGGAGGTAAATTTATGTCTTCTAGGCTCTTAATTACCAAAATGTGTTTGTTTATAGGGAATCCCACTGACTCAATCAGGATGCTGTAAAGGTCTCTGGGAAATACATAAATAATAGCACATTGCTTTACATTTGTAAAAAAATAAAAAATAAAAATAATCCACTGAGGGAGTTCTTGTGTCTTGAAAATAACAGGATAAATAGTGAAAGCTGAACAAACGAAGGACTTCTTCAGGTACACATTTTAGATGTGAAATACTCAGAGCAGTTCATTCTAAAGCTATTATTATATAATCCTGATGAAGTAAGAAAATGCACTTGCTTACACACCTTTAGAGGTAGATGTTGCACAGGAAAGAATACACAGACTAAATCTTTTGATTCTCCAGCCAGTTCAAGCCATCTCTTCTGGACCCACAGCAGGACACAGGAGAAGTGTGAGAGGGAAGGAGCGGAACAGAAACCACCATGTACTGACTGTACAGGGTCAGCGTACCTGCAATTCACTGCAGGGTGGTAGATTTCAGAGTTTGGGATCTTAAAGTTACTGAATTGTCAGAAGAAAGCAAAAATTGTGAGAAAACAAGTGTTTGATTAACATTTTATATATTAAATTCATTCTCTAAATCAGGGTGGGAGAAATAAAGAATATATATGTTTGGGGGAAATAATTATGTGGATTACTACTTGTTTGAACTTCTAAAAAAGGCTGTGTACTTTGTCTATGCAAATTTCAGTTGGTACCATAATTCTGTAACCCACAGAAGCTGATGTTTGAATCCATACAGATAATTGATTGGGCTGAAAATGTTAAACAATCCAGGTTGTATTTTACAGGGGTGGGATTAATCTGTGGACCTCAGAATCTAGTTACAAAACGGTATTATTAGTTTGAATGGGGAAGGTTTCAGAAGTCTTCAGGTTTGGCTTCAGTTTGGTCTGCTTAAATCTGTCATAGAGGCTGTTCAGAGTGGTGGTGGAGGTCTTCAAAATCTGCCTGGACATGGTACTGGGCAGCCTGCTGTAGGTGGCCCTGCTTGAGCAGGAGGTGGGACCAGGTGACCTCCAGAAATGCCCTCCAACCATTCTGATATTCTGGGATCTACTTTCATGAATGATTTATCTGTTCAGTTGATTGGTTGGTTGGTTTTTGTCCTAATTTCGGTCCAACACATGCCCAAAGATATCATGACTTGGTCGGCTGTCCTGTGCAGCAGTGTTACATGCAAGGTTAAGTCTGAGGAGTCCATGGATAGCTTTTAAGTCTTTGGGAACAAGTTGCCAAAATTATTTGTTAAAGGTATGTTCTTATAACAATCTCAGAGCAACACAGTTTTGATGCAGGTATCTTGGAGACAAAATGGTACAAAAAAAAAAAACATTTTGTTTTTTTTCCTTCACTTTTGTTTTTGTTTGTTTGTTTGTTTGTTTTTGTTTTTATTTGTTGTTTTTTTTTCCCCCTAAGGCATGTTAAAATAACTTGTATATGTGTCAGCTCTCATACTAGTGGTAAGTGGCTTATTACCTCTCTATAAAGACCATCCTGTATCCAACCCTGGAATTGTCATAATATCCAGGTCAATATTGCTGTTTTTGTAAGTGTTGAAGATTTTGACGTGAGATTTCTTTTGCAGTCTGGCAGAGAGGGAACAAGAGCAATGAACTATCATATCCACTTAATTTTCAAAGGTTAGGTTAGTGACAGCCTTGGAGAGGTTGTTTTGAGATGTGTTGGGAAGCTGACACAGACACTGACACAGCTTATACTGAATAACTCTGAATATGCACAGAAATGTTGATAGCTGAGATTTTCCAAGCAGCCCTGTTAGTCATCAGTAAATTACCAAAAAGAGACAAGAAAGGCTCCTTGTGGTTTATACATGTAAAGGTGAAGACTCAGACTTGAGCCAGAGCCTTTTCCAAAAGTGGTTGTGTTGGAGTGTTGTACCCCAGACAACGCAAAGTAGACCCAGCCAGTTGTCTGGGGGAACAGATTTCTGAGGATTTCTACAGCTTTCCTGGTAAGATGCAGCTGAAAGGAAAGGTGAGTGGCAGGAGTCAGATTTCTGTCTGGATCTGTCAGGTCTCATGACTGCTTCATCTGACCCACTGAGGGCTCTTCTGGATTAGAATAGGGTGCACATTCCCCGTTGTGGGCTTGCAGCTGCAGCGAGGAAGCATTTTGGCTTTAGCGTCCTTTATCCCGTGCAACAATCCTTTCCAGCTGCCTACCGTTGTGCACAGGTTTTAGCTTGTCACTGTCAGCTCTCGCTGTGCTGCCCCTTGTCCTGCTAGTTTCCATTGATCGCTGCTGCCGTTGACACTCACATGCCCTTTGACGAAGTAGCTGTCAAAGCTCCCGTCCCTCTACAAGCTGCGTTACGGACCCGCTCCTATCTGAGACATTCATTAGTGTCGTTTGCCAAAAGGTTTATGTAACAGATGTTGCAAAGCGGGCACGCAGAGACGCACACGCACGCACACACGCACACACACACACACACCAGCATTGCAAGGACTGTCGGGGTGACGATGAAGGGAGGATGGTCTGCGGGACTAGAGTAGCTTGAAGGCATAGCTGCATCTGTTAAAAAAGCAACTAATGCCTCTGTGTCACCATGCTGTATTTTCAGCTTGTCATCATGGCTGGGACTGTTCTGCTTGCCTACTACTTCGAGTGCACTGATACTTTTCAAGTGCATATCCAAGGTTTCTTCTGTCAGGATGGCAATTTGATGAAACCTTACCCTGGAACGGAGGATGAGAGCTTCATTTCACCCCTTGTGCTCTACTGTGTGCTGGCTTCAACTCCGACAGCTATTGTAAGTATAAGAAATTGTTTGAATTCTCCACTACCGCTCCATAAATAACAGCAACAGTCTTGTAATAGCTCTGTCCCCTTTGCTCTATTTTCAGCTGTAATTGATTTACACTTAGCTGGGTCTCTGTTTTGCCTTAGCCTAATATGATCTTCATTGCTTATCTCCAGGTGTAATTATTCTGAGGTAATCTTAATGCAAGATTTAGAGGTAGAGCTTGTTAAGCCTGTTACAATAGCTTGCCCAGTTCAGTGATTAGCCGTGAATTGTTTGGGCTCCAGAGAGTCATAAATGCAAAAGTGATGTATTACTGAAAATAAATAAATAAATAAATAAATAATAATAATAATAATAATAATAATAATAATAATAATAATAATAATAATAAAAACAGGATAAGGTTGGAATAAAACCTGGGTTGGACATGCAGCATATTTGGGACTATTTGCCGCTATCTTAAGAGGACATTTAAAGGGTTTTAAAAGGCTTAGATGAGCAAAAAGATGACCAATATGAAGAAAAGCTTGATTGATATTTCCTTATTATTTAGAATCTGTTCATCTTTTGGCAGCCACATCCTCTCAACTTTTTTTTTTTTTCTTACTTGACCCAACCAGTCAGCTACAATGTACCTGTTTGAAGCAGGTGAAAATATACAATTAGCTGAGTACATGCAATTCCAAGATGGTTATTGTAGTCACTGATTAGCAAAACATTGGCCCTTTTCCATTTTCTGTGTAGAAAGTTACAAATTTCACCAATAGCTAATTTTCCTACCTATGTAATTACATTAATAAATTCCTACCAGACTCTGTCTTTACATGCTTTGTTTTCTTATACTTATTTGTTTATCTTTAGTATTTATTTCTTAACTTTGCTTTGCAACCTTTTCAAAAGTTGATGAAAACTGTGCATGAAAAATAAATGCTGGACCGTAGTCAGTTTCAATTTTTGGTCTGTATGAATATTAATGCATGAAATAGTTTAACACAGAACGTGATAGGAAATGTGAAAGGGATCTGCATAAGAGTCTACAGTTTTTGTACAGGACACTTCACGAAAATGAGTAATATTTTTTAATGAATTATGTCGTGAGCTTATGAAAATCCTCTGTAGTAATGCTCTTTTTTTCTGTATTGAAACTCAGTTTAATGTTAAATCTTGCTTGCTTTGCTTTGTGCTGCAATGACAGACAAAAATAAATACTACATTTCTCCATAGAGATATTTACAGTAACTTTCACAGGCTGTGCTTTTAAAGCAAAATCGAGTGATGTATCCATGCCTAGATGCTGTAACACCGGAGTTAGTGGGAGGCTTGTCCCTTGTTTTAGTGATGCGACATTAGGTGGGCAAGCAATATTGAGAATGTTGCTCTTTAGTCGGATCTTCTATTTAAAGCCTTCCTCTGGCAAAGTGGGTTGCAAACTTTTCAGGTTTTTCTCTACTGGATCGACATTTCCTTTCACTTCAGAAGCCCAAGAAGTTTTCCCTATGAAAAGCTGGATTGGAGTCTTCTATGGGAGATGAACAACATTGGTTTTGTAAATCCTTAGACCATGTTAAACATAGGAAGTGAAAGGCTGGAGTGAACATCAAACAAAGTTTTTGGGTGCAGAGACCTTCAGCTAAGTGCTATGTGGAGCTGGTAGGTCTATCTTGTACAATACAAACTGCACAGAGATGCCAGCTTGGGTCCAGAAGTACAGCAGTCACATTAAGTGACAGGATCCAGTGCTGGATCTAAGGTAATAAGCAGTGCTGTTTGGGTTACACTCTGCTGTTGAACTGACCATCTACCGCTTCATCTAGAGAAAACTTTGGTCAGGGATGTTGCGGGGCTCTTTTCACCATGTGTCGTTATGATCTCTTTGTAGAGCCTCAAGGAGACAGTAGGTCAGACTTCTTGGGAAAATACTTTTCTTTTCATTCTTAGTATATTATGCATTAATACGTTATTTAATGTGTTGATTGTATTATTTTGATGTATTGTTATTACATCATTTAATTATTTCATGTATACTTAGTATTGGGCTAATCTTCAACTAGAGAATATGTCAAAGGAATCTTTTTCTGTCCTTCTTACAGGTATTCAGCACAATGTATTTATACGAGTAGTTTCACTCTATTCCTCATACCCATTATTTTCTCAGAGACTTTCCCCTCTTTGCAGGCTAATTTAAAATTTCTGCTTTAGCTGGTACCTGTTTTCACCCTGTCTTCCCCCTGCAGACTGACTTGTCAATGGTCATTAATAGAAAGCAAATGAGATAGCAAGTGAGCTCAGAGACTCCATAAGCTCTGTCCCTGCATTGCATTACAAATCTGAGTATGAGTGTGAGTATTTACAGCTGTCATCCGGCACCCAAATGGGTGCTGACTGTTATTCAGACAGTCACAATCTAGGCAAAGATTTTTGATACAGTTGAATGTCCCAGAGATTTCAGTGAAAGCAGCAAGTGCAGCCATTTCTATTTATACAGTGGTAATTGTACTCTCTCCAGTAAAAATAAATAAATAAATAAATAAAAAGAGCAAAAGAAGAAAACACAGCTGTGCTTTGTGGGAGGGAAGTTTGCATGCATTCACTGTGGGCTAAGCAGTACTTTTGCTCTGTGCACTTTGCTGTCAGGAATAATCACTGACAACCTGCAGCTCCAGTGTGAAAGGCTGACTTAAGTCAAAGGTAACACCAGTTCCTCTTTACAATTGTGTTTTCCTCTTTTATAAGATGCTTGCTGCTTCATTTTTTGACAGCAAATTGCTTGGTTTGCCTGAGAGGATTTACAGCAGGGAGTCTGATTTGCCTGTTGCATGCATATTGCCATTGCTCTGACACCTCATGGCAGGAGGGGAGTGATTATTGCTAGGGAGAAGGGGAGGAGCCTGGCAGCAGCTGGGAAGAGCTCATGGCTCTAGTTAATAGCTTTTTCTGGAGCTATGGAAAGTACTCTAATAGTCTGTACAAGCTCACTCTGATTAGTCATGAGCAATGTTTAAGTGCGGTCCTGTGTACACGGCTCTGAACTGGGCTCCAAGCCCTGATTTTAGCGTAGCTATGAGTGTTTTAATGTTTGAAAGCCAAAAGGGAGCATCTTCGTGAATGTATTGCAATATCCCTGTGTCTCAGTCATTTGGCTGTGACAGTGGCCATGGGGGGAAATGAGTATATGTGTTTTATTTTTTCCCTGAGAACACATCTCAGAAGTGCTGTTGTTGTTTGGTACCATGGTATGTGCATTTCCCTGCACTGTAGCAGCAAAATAAATTAGACCAGCCTGTTTTTTTGCTATGCTGAGTTGGGTAGTTAATCATCATACCTAAGAATTACAAAAGTCTTTTATTGCTCCTGTTGATAACCTTTTAGTCTCTGATAATGAGAGTTTCTTGCAAGGGCAGATTCCTGAATCTCATGATGATACTGTTAAATAAATTAAAATCATGTATGCTTGACTCTATTCTGTGAAAAGCATTTTTCTCCCAAATGTTTCACTGAGAATAGGTCAAATGCTTTCATCTGCCTTATTCATTTTTAATTCTCTGAGTGTGGCAGTATTAGCATCTTTGCTGCAAAGCAGTAGGGAAATGGTCATTTTAGTGATAAGTAACACATAAAAAAAAGGGCAAACTTGTCTTTATTTGTAAAGAAACATCTGGCCATTTTATTTCTTATTTAGTGGTTTATCCCCTGAAACATGCACATTCACAGAAGTACAGAATGGTTGAGGTTGGAAGGGACCTACAGAGATCATCTAGTCCAAGCCCCTGCTCAAGCAGGGTCACCTAGTTCATGTTACAGAGGATTGCATCCAGGTGGGTTTTGAGTATCTTCAAAGGAGACTCCACAACCTCTCTGGGCAGCCTGTTACAGTGCTCTGCCACCCAAACTATAAAGAAGTTCTTCCTTATGTGGTGATGGAACATCCTACAGTTCAATTTAGACACATTACCCCTTGTCCTACCACTGGCCACCACTGAGAAGAGTTTGGCCCCATCCACTTTACACTGTGCCCTCAGGTATTTAGAGAGGTTGATAAGATCCTTTCTCAATCTCCTCTTCTCTAGGCTAAACAGGTCCAGTTTGCTTAGTCTTTCCTTATGGAAAAGAGTAAGCACTTGTTGACCCTCATGAGGTTCCTCTCCAGCCTGTCCAGGTCCCTCTGAATGGCAGCGCAGGCCTCTGTGTGTCAGCCACTCTACCATGCTTTGTTTCTCCCACAAACTTGCTGAGGGTGCACTCTGTCCCTTCATCAGGTCACAGAGGATAAGTTGAACAGGACTGGACCCAGTACTGACCCCCAGGGGATCCCACACTTCTGGAGCTTTCCAGGAGGATGGTATGGGAGACAGTGTAAAAAGCCCTGCTGAAGTCAAGGTAGACAACATCTACTGTTCTCCCCTCATCCATTCATCCATCCAGTCGAACTCAAGTAGTAAATTAATGCTGTCAGCATAGGTAGAAAAATGGGATTACTGCAGTCCTGTCTGTTTTAGATTGAACTTGTGGTTATCAGTGTGTTCTGGTGACAAAAAGAGCTTCATGAGATGAAGGTGAAACTGTATGACTTTTACCATTTGTTTCTATGTACCTATTTTTTTCTCCAGAGACTGCACTTCTTGCAGGCTGACATTGGAGGATGGTTATTGAAAAACTGTTGCTTCCAGCTGTCCTGTTTACATGCTAAGATGGGTGAAGGCATCCTACACCCCGTCTTGTAGTAAAGTAGAGTGGTTTGGAACAGAATAGAACAGAACAGGTCAGTTGGAAGAGCCCTGCCGAGACCTGTGAGTCCAACAGCCTGACCACTTCAAGACTACCAAAAGTTAAAGCATGTTACCGAGGGCATTGTCCCAATGCCTCTTGAACACAGACAGGCTTGGGGCACCAGCCACCTCTCCAGGGAGCCTGTCCCAGTGCCTGACCACCTTCATGGAGAAGAGATCTTCCCTGAGCTTCCCCTGTCCCAGCACTGTGCCCTCCCTTGCATCCTGCCATGGATGACCAGGAGGCAGAGGCCAGCACCTCCCTCTGCCTTTCTTCTCCTCAGGAGCTGCAGGGAGCAATGAGGCCACCTATCAGCCTCCTCATCTCCAGGCAGGGCAACTCAGGTGGCCCTGGCAGTCCCTTGACTGTTGTGTCAAGTACCTGGGCGGGAGCGGCCAGCCAGTCTGTGTGGACAAGGGAAGGGGAGTGAGAAGGAGCATTTTCACCATGGAAATGCTCCTCCATGGAAAATAGCACAGATTTTCGGTCTTTGCCTCAGCCAATTTCAAAGGATCACAAGATCCTGAAAGTCAGAAAAAGGCTTTTGTCTTGGCATTGGGGTGGCCTACAGCAACACATTCAAACAGCTGACTTCCGTGTTACAGATCTGTCGGTGGACAGCTCCTATTTTGGTGATCGTAAGTATTTAAGGAAGGGTGAAACTAGCAAGAAAATAACTGATTTATTTTTTTTTCAGTGTAGGAGGTCTTAGGCTGCAAACCCTTTTCTGGAGATAACCATAGCATAGACACTTCACTCGTCTGACTTCCTGGTTGGTTGGGAATGTAAATATTAAATGCAGCTTGAAAGAGAAACCTGAGTCCCATGATCACAAGTCTGGTGAATTTAAAAGTTGTCTGTCCAGCACCATCATGTTTCACAAAGCCTGAGAAAAAGTGTAATATTCCAATGCATCACCAGTTCCAAAATAGGAATGGTAGCAGGTACAATAATTCCAATTTGTAGGAGAAATAATATTTTTTTTTGCCAATATGAATTTTGTTAAAATAATGTTTCAATTGGGAAAATGTTTTGCATAAACACAAAATTTTCAAGCCATTTCTTTAATATTTTGGTACAACTCAACCACATCCATTAGTGTCCCTCAAGCCTAGCTTTTTGCTATTACAAGGTTAGTACAAATCAGCCAATTGCCCTGCTGGTACTGAACAATCATTCCAGAGTTCAGTGCTGCTTCTTGCACTGCTCCATCCCAGTGTGATTTGTCTGGCCACTTGAGAGAAACAGAGAGGCTTAGGAATGGAGGCAGCCCACTGAAATGAATACGGAACAGCAGCAGAAAGCTTCAAGGGCACTATTTTTCATTTTCTTAAAGTAGAATGGAAAGTGCCTGTGCTGTTTTCATGCAATTCTTCAGTTTCTTCCTTTCTGTTTCCAAGAGGGAAGTGGCAGCCTACATGGTAGCTTTTAACTGTCTGGTGCAATTTAGTTCTGCAAAGGAGTATCTGTTTTAAGATAGTGTTTTCAGAATCAGTCAAGCCAAACAGTGGTCCAGTTACTAATTAGAAGATGAATTACAGTGTTGATCAAACTGATCTGAAGCAGAAAGAAAGTGTTCCAACTTTTCTCTAGAGTTTACCCTTACCTCCCAAATTTTAAAAACATTATTATTTTAGATGTTTTTCCTGTTCTTACTACCACTTCCCTTCCTTGTCTTCGGTTCATTGCAGCCATGTTATTCCCTTTTTTTTTTTTTCTAGAAGGGAAGCCAGGGAATTTCATGCTGTGTTGGCTGAGTCCCCTGTGGCTGCTCAGCAGCAGATGCTGTGAAAACCAGGAGCAGCCACTGCTGCTCAGAGCCCTCTTGCAGCGGCGCTTCCTGGCTTTTTCAGGCAGAAATAAGAAGGTTGCCCTGTGCTAGGCAAGAAGGCTGGGCAGCAGTGGAGAGCAAGGGGCACTGTCAGTGCCTGGAGCATCCCTCATGCCTTGTTAATGGGGGCATGTCCCTCTTGCAAGGTGTACCGCACCATGTTCCAATGGTCCCAGTTTTCAGGGATGACCTCCCTTTCTGCTTACCTGCAGAGGGAGAGCTCCACTCGAGGGCATTTGCAGCTCCTTCCTCTTGCTGTTGGGTAGGAAAGCTGAGGTTGCTCAGGGCTGGGCTAAAGAAAGAGCCTCATGGCTTGGCAGGTGTCATCCATAAGCTTGTCATTCTGAGTCCTGTCATTGGCAAGCTGGGATATGTAGGAGTCAGGCCAGGGTGTGCCCATTACTCTGGGTGAAAGTTTGTATCCTTGTATTGACACCCCATTCTGGAAAGTAATAATTACACCTTGTTTGTTTGTTCTAGCACTTGCAGGCACTTCTGCCGCCAGTGTCTCACAGGACTCGGTAATGGTCTCACAACGTGTCATTTTCTGAGGAATACCACAGAGCTGTGGGAAATTTCTTCTCTTGATTATACTGAAGTTTCAGAATCCAATTATTTTAGGCAGTTTTCCCACAGCAAATTGCTTTTTTGAAGAATTGTGTTTTGTGGGCAGACCAGGATCCAAATTGTGGACTTCAGTCCTATCAACTTTGGGGGAATGAAAGGAACAAATTTATTTTTATTGCAAAATAACTTTTATTTAAAACTGTTCTTTGATGTTGCTTTCATTGGAAAAAAAAAATAAAATAAAAAATGAGGTAATAATTACCTGAACACAGATTCACAGATTTAAGTTGAGAGAGCATCTGACAAAACTCTTGGCTGATCCCTGGTCCTCATTAGCAGCAGCAGTGCTAGTATTATTAGGGAAAACCTCTGCCCTCCTGGGCAGGATTGGGCCAGGGTCCTGCTACAGACAGTAGAAATGCTGTTTCGGGAGAGGGTGCTAAGGCTGTGACTGCTTCTGTGATTGCTCGCCACCCCAGGTGTCTTTCTCAGCATGAATGCTGCTTACCATTTGCTGCCCAGGCTTGACTAAGAAGTATAAGCTGTGCAGCATCAATATGTAGCTCTGTAGGCAGCAGGCAGGTTGGCAGATCAATAACCCGCAAGTCCCATGGCTAAATGTGAGGGAGATCAAAGGAATTAAGGAATTAGAAACATGAAGTGAAAGCTGATCTGAGACATGCTCTTAGTGGGGGCCTACAAGGATGCCACCAGACTGTTTGAAGGACTAGAGGCACTCAAGCTGCAAGAAGAGAAACAGTGCTTGTTAGGGAAAAATCTTTCTATGCTGGCAGCAGTCAGGCATTGAAACAGTGCCCCCCTATAGGCTGTGAGATCTCCAGTCTCAAAGACAGAAAATTGTCTGCTCAAGGCCCTGCTCAGTGCTGGCTCTGCTATGAGTAAGGCTTGGAGACCTCTGGCACTCCTTCCCAGCTAAATCCCTGTGTGATCCTGAGCCTTTATGGTTTGTGGTGCTTGTGTAAATGTTCTGCTGCTTAACTGATGGCAGAGGAGTGGAGGAAGAGCTTCCGTGCAGCACTTGGGGAGTGTCCCTACTGACCAGCAACTGTGATGATGCAGTCCTCAGATACACCATAGTGCAAAAGGGCAGAATTGCTTTGGGCCCGACTCAGGGCAGTGCTGATGAAATGCCTGCTGGAGTAGTTTGCAAAGGTCACCTTTCAGTGGACAGGCATGCATTTCCCAGGGAGAGTTGTGTGGAGTCATTCTGAAAATTGCTGATCGGGGTACCCATAACCCACAGCTGCTTGTTTTCTCCATTTTTGAGTGCTCTGCACACAGTTTGTCACCCAGCCAGTGCCTTTCGCATATCTGCTCCTCCCCTCGGCTGCTGTTTGAATGCTGTGGATTTGATTAATTTCTTTCTTTCTATTTGTGACATTAAAAATGCAGCCACACACATTCTTGTAGATGATTCAGGAAATGTCATGCAGCTTGCTGAAGCCAGCCCAGAGATGAGTGATGATATCCTGAGAGCCGAGTACAGATTTGCTTGCTGACAGAGATATTTGTGTGGAATAGCATGTCCCTGGATGTGGTTTTCATGTATTAAATGGTGTTAACAGTGATTGACTTTGCTGTTAGTGTTGTTAAAGCAAACGAGCTGTGAGACTTTAAAACTCCTGGAAATCAGAATGATCTAAACTTTGTGCTTAGAAAACACAGATCCTGTCTGTATTTCAAATAAGTCTTCCTAATATGGGATCTGCCTCTGCTTGCTGTGATCAGAATTGCCATTAGCCGTATGATTTTTATGGGAAGCAGCAAAAGGCTATCATTTTACAAGGGCATCCCTAGGCTGCAGGCACAACTCTGCTCACCGTGTCTCATGTGTGTGCCCTGGCTGATGCTTCTCCACCTGTATCTGTGTGGAACTGCAGCTGAAATGAAAACTGCATAGTCCCTGTCACACAACTTCAGCGTACAGTTGGAGCCTTCACCTTTACTAGAAGACTTATCTGAAGTGAGGTACAAGGCTAATGTACTGAATGGTAGAAACAAATGGAAAGGAACACAAGTCTTAAATCTTGATCCTATCCTTGTCTGTCCCAACTGCACCATCAAGTAATTAATTTCCCGAATTGAATACGACTTCACAAGGCTCCCCACCATCACTGCACAGCATAGTTCCTTCAGGAGGGTTGCTCCAGGATGCCACTCTTCTGAAACCACCTCATGGTTGTATCCCACATCCATTTATGGACAGATTATAGAAACAACTCTTCTTGATGTTTACCCCTAATCTAGTTATAGAATGTTTCACAGAATCATAGAATGGCTCAGGTTGGAAGGGACCTCAAAGACCATATAGTTCCATCCCCCTGCCATAGGCAGTGATGCCACCAACTACATTAGGTAGCTCAGGGTCTCGTCTAACCTGGTCTTGAACACCTCCACGGACAGGACATCCACAGCCTCTCTGGGCAACCTGTGCCAGTGCCTCACCACATATAAGAATTTCCTCACCACATATGATCTAAATCTCCCCTCTTTTAGTTTAAAACCATTCCCCCTTGTCTTGTCATTATCTGATTGAGGAAAAAGTTGTTCTCTGTCTTTTTTATAAGACCCCTTCATTACTGAGAGGCTGCAATGAGGTCTCCCCAGAGACTTCTCTTCTCCAGGCTGAACATCCCCAGCTCTCTCAGCTTTTCTTCTTGGAAGAGGTGCTCCAGCCCTCTGATCATCTTTGTGCCCTCCTCTGGGCCTGCCCCAACAGCCCCACACCCTTCTGGTGCTGGGGGCCCCAGAGGAGGACGCAGCACTCCAGGTGGGGCCTCCCCAGGGCAGAGCAGAGGGGCACAATCCCCTCCCTCCTTCCCCTGCTGCCCACCCCTCTGTTGGTGCAGCCCAGGCTACAGTTGGCCTTCTGGGGTGCAGGCACCCACTGCTGGCTCATGTTAACCTTTTTGTCCACCAGAATCCCCAAGTTCTTCTCTGCAGGGCTGCTCTCATTGAGGTAAACATCAATCCCAGTCTGTGCTCTTGTCTGAGATTGCCTTGACACAGGTGCAGTACCTTGCTCTTGACTTACGGAATCTCACTAGGTTCACTGGCCCACTTTGCCAGCTTGTCTCTGTCCAGGTCCTTCTGGATGGCATCCCTTTCTTCTACTGTAGCAACTGCACCACTCAGCTTGGTGTCTTCTGCAAACCTACTGAGGGTGCACCCAATCCCACTGTCTATGTCATTGATAAAGACATTAAATAGTCCCAGTCCCAGGAGAGAACCCTGAGGTACACCACTTGTCACCAGCCTCCATTTGGACATAGAGCCATAGATCTCCACCCTGGGTGTGATCTTCAAGCCAGCTCCTGATCCACAGAATGATCCAGCCATTAAGTCCACATCTCTCTAATTTGGAGATCGGGATGTCATGTGGGACCGTGTCAAAGGCCTTACAGAAGAACAGGTAGATGGCGTCTGTTTGTCTTTCCTTGCCAACTGATGCAGTCACTCCATCACAGAAGGACACCAGACTGCTCAGGCATGATTTCCCCTTGGTGAAGCCATGTTGAATGTCTTGGATCACCTCCTTGTCCTGCACGTGCCTTGACATTGCTTCCAGGAGGATCTGTTCTGTGATCTTGCCAGGCACAGAGGTGAGGCTCACCAGACTATAGTTGCATCCTCCTTTCTACCCTTCTTGAAAACACGAGTGATGTTTCCCTTTTCCAGCCACCAGGGACTTCACCTGTTGGCCAGGCTTTTCAAATTGGATGGAGGGAGGCTTGGCAACTAGCTGTGGTTGTGGAGTAGTGCAAAGAATCATTTGGCAAGGAGACTATGAGCACAACATAGAGTGTTGTAAGAAACAAAGATTAAAAGAAAAGATAAAAAAAAAAAATCCCTTTAAAATCAATAGTTACATAGATTAAATAGATAATCAAACAAATTAACAAATGCAAAACTCTTCAGGAGTGCAAGGAGGATAACATGCTCCTACTGTGCTGAGAACTTGAAGGGATTTAGAGCTTAGGGATATGGTTTAGTGGGGATTGTTAGCGTTAGGTCAGAGGTTGGACTCGATGATCTTGAGGTCTCTTCCAACCTAGAAATTCTGTGTGATTCTGTGTGTGTGTGGAGAAGATGTGATATTTCACTGTCTGAATATGTCAGTTCACAAGCTGGAGGACTATCTTTTCCAGGCTACAGCTAGAAAAAAAATCAACTCAGTCAAGGACAAAAGGCTGTTGGTGAGGAACATGAGATACTATTTTATTCAGCTGTTTGCTAAGTAGGAGCCAGGAAATAAGCAAACACACAGCAGAGTTTTTTTGAGAGCTGATTGTTGAGGATCAAGTACATGGGGACACTGCCAATAGTGGAAAGGCATGTAAAACTGAATGAAGTTTTCTCAATGGATTGCTTGAAATCAGTGAAGCAAAAATGACTGCTCTGGGTAAATATCTCTGATTTAGGGAGGGGACGTTGGGACATCATCATATTACTTTTACCTAACAATAATATAAAGAGAATGTGAGCAAAAGAGGCCAGACAACCTCAGTGTTAAGCTGCTATTACATTCATGAAATAGAGCATAAAATCACATCCAGTAACACTGCCTTAGTTTCCCTGTTATATACATCACCTCAGACTGTGGAGCACCTGAGCTTTCAGTACCCAACCTCCATTGTGATTTTCTTGCCATTTCTACTATATAATTAAACCACTATGATAAAGTAGTTAGTGAACCTTGCATTGTTTTCCCAAATGGACATTAACGTAGTAGTTTGCTGTTTCTTTTTTTTTTTTTTTTCTTTTTCCAACCGTATATGTGTATCTATATTTAGATTTCGTATTTAGGACTTAATTGTACATGTTCCCGGGTTGCTGATCCTGTTCTGGCAGATGCTAAGGCACTTAACAGTGTCAGTGATTGATTTTGGGAGACCAGCCGGACAACTTGGCTGCATGTGGACACTGCTCATGCAGAATCATGCACTTTAAATCATGAAAATCAGTGGAGTTACTCAATTTGAGAAATGCCTGGAGGAAAAAATAAATAAACTTTTTTTGAGAGAGAATATTCAGACCATATTCAATTTTGCACAGCTAGATGAGAATTAAGTTCCCAGTCTCACCTTGGGCTTTTAGAGCATGCCCTGGCCTTGAACCACTTTCTAGAGCCCAAATAAAGCATACAAGGAAGCAAAACCCTCAAATTCGGGCAACTAAATTCAGTACAAGAGGTAGAACCATGAGAATAGTCCAGTTATAATGAATCATCTTATGTCACCTCACAAATACAGTTACTATTATATATCTAAAGTCTATTTTAAAGCAAAGGAATTGGTCACTTAAAAAGTCAAATTTTGCTATGTCAGAGGAAATCTGGGATAGTGGTGATTAAATCACTGGAACAAGATTGAACAGATTTATTTCATGGCAAAATTTACTCCGGAATCTAAGTAGAATTAATCTGTCCACATGAGGGTCTCTAGGAGTGTGCCAGACAGATAAGTTCATGGAAACAAAGGTGGGAACTAAAACTGAAAAATGCTCATTCAACTTTTGATGCAAAGGAAATTAAAAATGATGTATTCTTAAAGAAGGGCTATTACTATGTTTTATACCTAACTCTTATTTGAAAAGTTTGTGTTGTCACCACTAACTCATCTTCTTCACAAACTAGGATTTCCTCGGGGCATGAATTGTCTCTCAATGTGTATGTACAGCCCCAGGCAGACAAAGAGCCAAAGCATTAACTCTAACTTCTGAGCATTATCATAATTCATATAATAAATGGTTTGAAACAGAGTGTCACTTTTAAACTGCTTTAGTGCAGATGGTCTGTTTCTTAATTCCCAGCCCCATAGTTAGTGAGCTGAGCTTATTGAACTGCTTGCCAATTCTGTTAAGAGCAGATGGAGTGAAACGGGATAAAGGCAATATTTCAGTGTGGCTCCCATGCATCGGCTCCTACCCACAGATGCCATTATCGACATACATTTTACAACTCTACATCTCTCGCCATCAGCGGTTAGAATTATAAAAAGGTTGAGCATACTTGGCTTGAATGTCAATAATCAATAAGGATGCTCATCTGGCTTAATAAGGATAAATTGTTGCCCTTGAAACAGCATACATACCATTACAGCAAAGCGAGCTAGGGCTTGCTCCTTGAGGTTTATGCCAACTCTGTATCTGCCTGCATGCATGCGCATGCTTTTGTAATGCATTTCTTTGACCATTCCTTAACATCATGGATTCCTCTTGTGTGTCTTATGAATGAAGTTAAATTAATTCTTTTGGGTGCTCCCTTCTTAAAAGCTCATTTCTTCCACTTCAGGCTTTTTTTTTTTTTTTTTTTTTTTCCTAAAGACTTCCATTACAAACTCTGTCTTTCAAAATTTCAGTTTCATTTTCTAAAGCCTGCTGACAGAACGTGGTAGGTGAGATTTGCAGAAGTGCCTGCTGTGAGTGGACCATCACTGCTGCTAAAGCTGATGATCAAATTCTGTCCAGCTTTAGCTAGGGCAGATAGACTTCTGTGCAACAGAGTTAAATTAATTCCGAGTATTTAGGAAATAGTGATCCTGCCCCTGTGGGGAACATCTATCATATTTCATGAAAAGAACAAATGGTCTGATGGCAAACTAAATACTTACTACATAAGCACATTTAAGATAGGTAAATCCCTGGAGACTTACATTTTGATGTTTTAATAAATAAAACTGTACAGTTATTAAACAAAACAGTTCAGAAATCATCCTCTGGCCTTCAGACTGGCAAGCATATGAAATCAGTGGCCAAACTCTGTCATAAAGAGTAGTGGCTGCAGCCAGCTTTCCTCGTGGGAATTGGCCCAGGCATGCTCAGAGAAACTGTGAAATTGGGACAGGCTATGGCAAGGACCATACTAACAACCTAACAGCATGGGTGATTGCCAGTCCTGCCTCCATATCCTGGCACTTTTTATGTCATTATTACAAATAACAGCATATGACCTCCAAAATTTTCAATGACCTCCTCAAAAGTTTTGTGACTTCTGATAAGTTTCCACTGCAGGGATGTCCTTCATCCAAATTTCTTTTCAAAGTTGGCAGGAGCTCTGTTGCCTTTGTGGCAGATTCAGACAAGTGTATTTTTGAGAAGCTGTGAAGGCTGTAAAAAGCATCCAGTGTTGCCAACGCTTGCTGCTAAAATGGTGGGGTAGAAGTCTGCAGTGTTAGCTTCCACTTCCCTCCATGGGCAGAAGCCTTCCATCCATGAAAACTATCCTGTCAGTAGATTTTATATGCTTAACCAAGAACATGACAAATTAATTGCAGTAAACTAATTGCAGTAAAAATAGGAGTTTTTTGTGATACATGGTAAAGGTAAAAGCTCTGTTTGTTCCTGTATCCCAGAAGTAAGTATAAGGAGGCCTTGTACTTGATGTGTCATGCCGCTGAGTGTAAGAACAGCAGATCCTTTTCTTGGCTGGCAGGTGGGTCTATCTCAGTTCATCCCAACTGAATGGTGTAGCTTCTCTGTGGAAGTTCAGCGTCCCAAAGACACAATGGTGTGTAGTAGTTTCTGTGGGCTGGAACCTGGCTCACATGTTTTAAAGTTTGCTTATTGCATTATTAACCTTCTATATCTTTCCTTTTCCTGACAGATTTTTATTGGTGAGATATCCATGTATTTCATAAAGTCAACCAGAGAAACCCTAATTATTCAAGAGAAAACTATTTTGACTGGAGAGTGCTGTTACCTGAACCCACTGCTTCGAAGAATAATACGTTTTATAGGTAAGCATCTTTAGCACTGCAAATTTAGTCCCTCTTTCCACTAACACAGAACAAAAGATCCTAATCATCTACAGCACAAAATTAATTAAGCTGTGAAATCTTTGCAGGCATTTTCCACCTTAGAGGGATAGTCCCCCTCGGGATTTGCAAGGTAATGTTTGAAATGTGCCATGTCATGCTGTCTGGACCTGGTTTATATCCTGTTCTGCTGAGCTTAATGCTTCTTCTGAACCCTTGAAGAAAGGTTATGCCAATCAAATCCTTATATGAATAATTCCATCATTGCTATTCTGTGTAAGCTACCCATTTTACTTACAAATCGGTTCTCAGCAGCCCATCTCTTCGGCATTTTTTTATTCAAGTTTAATTTTAACATCTATAGCTCTGGCACATAATGTTCAGCTGAGCACAGCATAAAAAAGCCCAGAGCCCACTAAAATAACATTCTTATTTTTATTGTATTTGTGTTTGGCTTTGTTGCTGTTGTTTTTGTTAGAGATTTTGTTGAGTTAATTGCTGAGAAACTAGGGAAAAAATTCTGTCACAAAACCATTTGGAGTTTGCTTTCTATTGTACTTGAAGACCTCTACACCCTTTTCACAAAGCTTAATCAGTGGAAAAACGCCCAGGAGACGTTCACCAAGGGGACCATCTCATGGTTCTTTAGGAGTAGAAGCAGCAGCACAGCCTGAATATCTGCTGTGGCACTGACAGGGGATCTTACTGCTCTCTGAAGGCTCCTCAGTTCAAAGCTACTTAAGGCTGCCCAAGCTGTGCCTTCGAGCATTTAGAAATAGGGAGAGCTGTCTCACTGCCTGCACAGAACAGTGGTAAATATGACTCTCCACAGACCATGAGTTTTTATTCACAGGCCATCTCTGCACCTCCCTCCCTGTGTGCTCACAGAGGTAAATCACCCTTACATATACCCCCTTTAGGAGGGTTGGGTCTGAATTCACAGTGTGAGTTAAAATAAACAGCTGAACAAAAAAATGAAAATATCTGAATCACATCTTCCCTGTCATTACTAAATTTTTGAGTTTTATATGTGAAAAAACAAAAGGGCTGGTGTGACTATGGCTTCCATGGAGCGTAGCCATGGCTGCAGGCAGGGATTCTTGCAATTTGTTCAGGTTTTCATCAGAAAAAAATACATGCTGCATAGGATGAAAAACTGTGGTTTTCTTTCTCCCTGTCCTTTTTCTGTAACTCCTGCTTTTTTGCACGGAGGTTAGGAAGTGAAATAGGTTTTTTACCCTCTCCCACACTGGGGGTGCAGACACAAACCACCTGTGGTTCATTATCCAGGCCTGTCCTGTGTGCTGTTCATTAAAACGAAAGACATGGGAATGTAATTAAAGTAAAATACCCTTGAACTTCAGATAACCTCTAGGATATATTGATGGATAGTAAACTGCCATTAGGAGAAAAGCAGGGTACTGAGGTCCACTGGGCCACTCAGGGCTGTTTGGCTGTTGCAGCACATTCAGCATGTTTTGCAAAGTCCTAATCAAATACTCTCGCCTGCGGGGTCAGCACTAAAAGAGCTTAAACCATGGCAGCTAAGCACTTGCTCTATATGTTTTCTTGTAATTATATTTTTCTGCCCTGCTTTCATTTTAATTATCTTTATTCTTAGGCATTCATGCTATAGTTTTTCTTCTGGTGGAGGAAGCAATGATGATACTGTGGACTGTTGGAGAGTAGCAGGATATGAACCTGCTACAGAAATCAATCTTGGCTTTGCAGCTTTATTTATCTTGCAGAGAAAAAGAAAGTTAACCTTATTAGAAATGGCTTAAAGTGTTGGTCTTATTTTAAACTCCACTGATTGCAAGTTTTTGTCAGAAACCTCCCTGTCTCTGCTATGAAGTGAGGGAAGCAGAGCTTGTTGAAAAGTGACTGAAATCATTTATAAAAGGAACTAAAAATAACCACACTTATTTCATTGAAATTCCAAATGCATCTGAAAATGTGAAACGGACTGACCAGCTGTAGCTCCTGCTGGGTGATAAGGGAATTTATCTTCACACAGCTACACACTCCAGAAGGAGGATACCTGGATATGGAGAGACCAACAGGTTGCTCGTACATGGATTTCCTCGCATGCTAAACGTGAGGACCATAGGTTACAGAGATATTAAATAGTTTTTCTCCCAAGATATCCTAGCAAGTGGACTGGCTTATTGCAAGAAAACCAGTTTAGTCGTGGTACAAATTCATTTGAATATCCACATCTGATAACCCTTTTTAGCCCAGATTAGTGAGCAAGAGCCTTCAGTGAGTACCTCCAAAAAATAGCAATCGAGCTCTGTGGAACAATGCTTTATCTCTTATGTCATCACAGTTCATATTACTCAAAAGGGTGAGAAATACCATTCAGTGTATCTGGATGTTTATGCCTCAGGAAAAATTAACACAACTTTCTGACCTTGAAAGGCACATCACTGAGAGTGTCTGAGAGTTGTTATTTCCATATTTTACAAAGGCAAAGAGACTTTTTGTTTGTCCCTTACTCCGTAACTTCAAACTATCTTTGGTGGTGTAAAAGATAATCATGCTTGTCACATTATCACCATGGGACTTTTTGGATTTGGTTGCTGGACTTGAGCTTTTTCTCCTCATGTTTTTTCTTTGTGTGCCTCACAATGAGGCTTTTTATTATTATTATTATTTTTTTTTTACTCTAGCACTCGTGCAAAGAATTAAGCAAAATCAAACCCCATAGCTTTTCTGGGATGTTGACAATGCCCCATGTTTCTTTTCATTCATTTTTGTACCTTGCCTGTTGTGCTTCCTGCTTATTTGCCCTTTGTTTCCTCAAGTCCTCAGCAGTTGTCCGTCTCTAGAGTTCTCCCCTCTCAAGTTTAGTGGGGTCCTTAAATGTTGAGCTTTGTCTTAAATTTTTCACTGCTTCTTCATCCATAGAAAGTTGGAGCAAAATTTCTTCTTTCTTCCTGGCCCAAACATAAATTCTGCACATTTTGCCTTCAGTGGCAAAAAGCTGTCTCTCAATTTACTTCAGTGTATATCAAGTCCTTTACTGCATCCCAGATAGGTGAAATCTGCTGTGTTCCCTGTATTTAGAAAATCAATTCCTTTATCAGTGGAATAAAGCTGGCTTAGCTTGGAAACATCAGACTTTGATATATGTTGCAATTTGTTCCACCTTCCTCTTTATCTTTTATATTCCTTCCACAGATATTTATTTTAAAGATTTTCAGTTCAAACAAGAGGTGTGCAGTTGCTTTGGAGTAATTTTTTCTGTCTAAAATATTGGTGCTGTACTGCTATTCTTTAGTACCACCATTGCTCTTCCCTCCCCTCCTCATCCCTCAAAGGAGTTTTATTAAGAACTTAAGCTACCAAAATTCACAGGTTTTGTATTGAACCTTTGAGAAACCAGTGAGGAAGAGAAGTTTGTTTCTCGGGCCTCTGCCGCTTCTCCCTGCCACCCAGCCTGAAAAAACACAGCTTTTTGTATGTTTATTCACTTTTTCTTGTGGCAATTTCCCAATCAGTACCCCTGTTAACATCTTGCATTTGCTCTTATTCACCATTTGTATTCCAAATAGAGGTTATACGTTATTTTAGTGTTATTTTGAGAATGATCTTAGTCAAGGATTTAGTACGTGTACATACAGCAGTTGTACCACCCCCAGGATCATGGATTCAGACCTCACTGACTCAGTCTGGCAGTGTGATCGGAGTGTGTATTTTGTTGCATTTCAATATATTAGGTTTCTAATCCCAGTGATTAAGTTGTATACCTGCAAAGCTCTGATAACATGCAAGTAGCCTGTCTCCAGATATTTAGAAATGCAACGTGCTTTGTGAATTTGTTACCAGTGGCTTTTACTTTGGAGCTGCATAATTTGCAGTTAACGAATGGCACAGATCAGCTTCTGCTGACAGCTTAATTTAAACCATGGGGGCACCTCACAGTGGGCAGCTAAATAATGAAATTAAGGCTTTATTTCGGCAAATTAAGGCTTTAGTTCAGCAAATAAAGGTTTACAAGATTTACACACACATTGAGTTTATTGTAATAGGATAGATGAGCCCCAGAGCTCTGATGTCAATTCCCTGTGCAGCTGCAGGACATAGTTTGCCTGACCTTATCCTTCCGTCTGCCTTCATAATGAAACAATGCACGTTCTGTAATTAACTGGCTGCCTTTCAGGAGGGCTCAAGCTGTGTTTGGGTGAGGCTTGAACTACCATAGGTCTCACTTCTTATCACTGAGGAACCTCCACAATGAGAGGTGTCTGTGCTGGGGACAAATCAAATGTTACTGTTCCCTTTCATGCGGGACTTTGAGATGACTGTTGCCTAGATGAAAACTGATAGTTATGAAGCAGCAAAGCAGGAAGAAATCATGGACACCTGTGGTGAGGAGGCTCAAGGCTCTGGAGTGGTTTTGCACTGGCAACTGAATTTCTTCTTGTGTGTTCAGACCACGTATCTTGCTTCTTATGTCTTGAAGAAACAGTACCCAGGCAGGACACTCACAGGTGAAGCAGGTAGAAGTAAGAGGTGGTAGATAGCTGGAGCAGTGGGCTTTGTGAGGAGATTAAAACCAATCCTGTGATCAGATTATGAGTGCTCAGAAACAGCTTGCTCTTGAGCCTGTTTCTGATGCCACAGCAACAAGCAGTACCTTTTCCTGCAATGCCCATCTCTCCAGCTGTAAAATGGCAAATGATACAGATCTCCTTTAACAACACCCTTGCAGATATAATGATGGAAGGTGGTTTAGCAGATTCTGGGTCACAAGACTAACAATGGATGGCTTAATTGGCTGCATCGGGCAATTATGGGAACACCTGCAGAGATGGGCTGAAGATCAGCATTTCTGTAGAACCAGAAGTTGTTCCAAGGACTTCCTCCTGAAACTCTTATCCTCTTTACAACTCTTAGGAGTGTGAAAGAGGTTGTGAGAATGTGAGCGTGCATGTGTAATATGAAAGTTTTCCCAACAAATTAGGTCGAGTGTGACAAATTCAGACAATTGTCTGGGCATTTGTCTTGGGAGAGGGAGGCGTGCCTAAATAAACGCACTTTGAGGAAGACATGACGATAGTTACTCCAGAGCACAGCTTCTGATGTCCCACAAGCACTTCAATGCATTGTTTCTTTTGTCACTTTACTTAACGGATTCATGGTTTTCCTCTAATAAAGGCTTCTGCCTCCTCATTCTCATTTCCACCCACTGGCTTCTCACTTCTCTCTTCCCAATGTCTTTTCAGCAGCTTGTCTACAACTCCCATGGTTCCTTTTGTGTGTGTTTATTTATTTGTTTTGTTTCAAATCAGTGGCATTTTAAATGTCTGTTATAGTGAGAGTTTCCATGGAGTCAGCAGGCAGCTGCAGTCACTGATGTCAGAGAGATTCAGGCTGGAAGAAGAGAGCTTGAGCAAGAGTTGCCAGGAGAAAACGAGTTAGTGCTAATGTTAACGGTGAGGGAGGAGAATTAGACCCTTCTGTAGGGCATGCATTTCTGTTAGCAGTAGCAATAGACTTAGCTGGAGATGGTAACACTGACGAACAGCCACTCAGGGAGTTTAGTACCAGAAGAACCATTGGAGCTGTGTGTCAGTGAGAGCCCAACAATTATGGATTCATGCTTGGAGGATTATTTGGCAGCAATTTATGGGGGGTGTAAATGGAGAAAATAAAACTGAAGCATTAAACATTGAAGCTGCTGAAGATTTAGATGCTTCCTCCAAGCCAAGTTTTAGGTCAGGTGAGATGGAGTTGGAAGGACTTAGGGTTCATTTGTCTGTCCTCAGCTTTTTTTTTTTTGTAAAAGTCATTCTTTGTTTTTTGTTTTGTTCTGCTTGGTCTTTCTCACTGGAGGTGAAGAGAGGTTCAGATCTGAGACTTGATTTCTTCCTCTTGGGATCTGGGGCAGCTAAAGGGAGTAGCAGGGAGTAAAGTCTACCCTGTACCCATGGTCTAAATTAGAGTGTCTCCAAACTGCACTGCGCTTACTGGTTTGCTTTCAATCTCTTCTTTCTATCAGCTCCTTACACACACAAAAACAGCAGAGAGCCAGGACAGTGAAGAAAAGTCAGAATGCCTTATCAGAAATAGTACGCCTTCTGCTCCTTGCTTAAGATCTCCTGCAGCCAGACTATGTGATACATGTGGATGAGAGGAAGGAGTGGCTTTATGCAACTTAAATTAGCTTGTATCCATCCTTTGTGTTGACAACCATCTGTGCAGGCTGTGTTTTTACAGGTCTCCTTTGAATGTGGCTCGTGCTGTGTACATCCTTATTCAGCACATGTCAAGTTCCGGACTAAAGTCCACTCCCAGGTTTTCTAGGCCAGAGTGAGCACAGCATGATAAAGTGCCACAGTTTAGCAGGATGGTATCACCTCCCACTAAATCTAGCATCAAAGTATGCAAGAGGTACAAATTCTCACATCCTCTGTGTGGCATGATATCACAAATTTCAGCTGTATAACCGTAAAGAGCTAGGACTAGCTACCCTTCCCATGAAGCCTGTCAGCAGTGGCTTGTCTGCCTCTAAAAACCTGTCAGTTACCTCACGGCATTCCCATGCTCTGGTTAGTTAACTTAGCTGCTGTAGGCCATTGAGCAAATCAGTTGAATAGACAGATTCCTGAGGTACAAAAGCTATCATGGGACTGACTCTCCACTGCTACCAAGGCTCACTGGTGTTATAGCCTTTAAATTAATTACAACGAACCCTCTTTCAAAGTCTCCAGAGAGTATATGTAGTGTAATCAATCTGCAAGGGTTAAATTCCTGCTAGCTGAATTTGTTGCTGCACATCGCTGTAATTTTCATAAGGCACAATTTGGCAGAGCTGCAGAAGGGGAATTACAGTGATCCCTGTACATCGCAATGGAGAACATGATAAAGGTTTCAACCATGGCTTGTTCTGCAGAGCACACAGCCATCAGCACTGACTCTGGGCAAGCACTTTCAGTGCTGCCGAATACTGAGAAAATACAGGTGTTGAAATTTCTGTCTTTCAGAGCAAAACACCAGGCTGCCTTTGTAACTGTGCACTGCATAGAGATTGAAATAACTTTATGAAGCCTGTGAGCATTTTCTGAAATACTTCAGTTTTTGACTTGTACTAACTTTGCAATAAAGACCATGGGCCAGATAACAGCTTGGCTCTTGGATTTCCTGTAAGCATTGTAAAGGGCTGGGTAATAATCCTCATTGCATTCCCCGTGATTTGCACAGCACATCAAAACAGTACTGTTCAAAGCAAGTCATGATAAAGGGGAGGAAGACTGTCACATCAGCAAAAAGACATGACAGTCCTGCAGTCTAGAACCGGAGGAAGGCTACTGCCTTCCTTGATCTCCACCATCTCCTTAAACCCATGATCACACACCAGTTCCTTGAGGCAGCACCATGGATTTGATGTGCCTTTTCTTGAGTGCTCGATTCTAACCCATGGCCTGGAGATTTGGTAATAAACTCGGTACTCAAAATCCTCTTCACTGTGGTAACACTCCTTCCTGACCTTGTGGATGCATTCTGAGGACAAAGCGTGAGCGAGCAGCAGTAGAAAGTACCACTGCACATTTGCACAATTAATCCATTGCTAGATAAGGATTTTATTTCATGTCACTGTCTTCTGTAAAGACAGGCCCTACATGTTTGAAAGGATCTAACTCTTGCTAGTTATGGCCCTCCTGCTTTTGTTATCTACATGGAGGGTTACAGTATCTGCAGAACTATCTTTGATTCTTCTTAATTTGAGGTAAGGCATTTTCAGTTGCATTATATTCCTGGCTCCCTGATATTTTTGTTTCTCAGACTACATCAATCTTTTTTTCATTTTATAACTCAGTACAGCAGTGAAGATACGGTAAGCAGTGAAGATACGGTAACCCTTACAGCTCTCCTAAGATATGTGGATATCCCTGAAGCTCCAGCTTTTGGTTGTACTTAAATATACATCAATCTCAGTTCAGTTAGAGTTTAAATTACTTTTGCCTACAAAGCTGTAGGAGAGAGGAGGAAAAAATATATGACCGCCAGCATTCCCAGACCATAAGTAAAATATTTATTTTTTCTAAATTTCTATGATACTTTAATCCCATTTAGTGATGGGTAGGAGGAAAATTGAGGTGATTTAGTCTTTTGAAACATTTGGGTTTGGCATTACTGCAAACCTGCTCTTCTGTCCTTTGGTATGTAGCAAGCACTTGCACGCAAAGATCTATGAACTTATATGTTCATAGTAGCCATAGCAGATACTGATAATGCTCGTGGGGAGTCACTGGAGGATGTGACTACTGCAGTTTCAAGCAAGGGATGCTCCACAACCCTGCAAAAGCTTCTGGGTTCAAGTGCATACTTTCAGCTGTAGTGTATGAGGGTATGTGCTCCCACTGACATAAGCTGAACTGCAACTGTATGGAAAGGTCTTCTGGACAAAAGTATTGAAGACGTATCCCAAAGGATTTGGCAAATATTGCTGGATCAGAATCTTAATTTTGCAATATCAGAATAGTGAATAGTCACAATCCAAAAGATATGTGACATGCTACGGTAAGGTTAATTGTGTCTCAGCACTACACTGCTCCTATGGTTTTTATTTTGTAGTTCAGAGCTATTATATTAACATTTTTCGCCCACATCTAGTAAAAATTCATAAACACCTTAACAGCTCATGTGCATGACACTTGATTGCAGGCTGCAAGCCCTTGTCATAGTGAAAACATTGCAGGCATAGTATAGATGCAGGGTTTGCAGTGAAACATGTAGCTCACAGTTCTGTTCAGAGCTTGAATCAAACAAGTACCTATGCATTTACTTACCACTTTCAGCCTTTTTTCTGAGTCCTTCTGGAGCCACTGAGTTAAGCACCTGCCATAGTTGAGCATGCAGTCTTCCATGCCATAAATCCCATGCAGGGCTCTGCTGGTGTCAACAGGGTTTTTTTCCAGGTAATGACAGCAGAGTTTTCTCCTTTATCTCTCATTATATATCTTCCTTTCAGGTACCAAGACTGTTTTAAACTTCTTTGAATAATACTTATTTTTAACCTTTCTTCACAGGAGTGTTTGCGTTTGGACTTTTTGCTACTGACATATTTGTAAATGCTGGCCAGGTTGTGACTGGGAATTTGGCTCCATACTTCCTGACTGTGTGTAAACCCAACTACACTGGAAACGACTGTCGGACCCACCACCAGTTCATAAACAACGGCAACATCTGCACTGGGGATGTGGAGGTGATTGAAAAGGCAAGGAGATCCTTTCCATCCAAACATGCTGCTTTGAGCATCTACTCAGCTTTATATGCCACGGTGAGCACCACTGATGATTGTTAATATGTATGACTGGTTTCTGCCTGTACATCTAGATGAGGTTATTTGTCTTACAGTGTCTTTTTTTTTTTTTTTTAAGAAAAAGAGGGTTGTTTCAGGAACGGCTTTCTTTCTTTCCCGTGATGGAAAATCCCCTTTGCTCTGTCTCTGTTTTAGCACTGCTAGTTGTGGTGGTTTTACTCAGCTGGGCAGCTGAGCTCCACCACAACCACTCTCTCACTCCCCTTCCTCAAAGGGAAAGGGAGAGAAATTACGATGCAAAGGGCTCAAGGGTTGGGATAAGGACAGGGAGATCACTCAACAATTATTGTCACGGGCAAAACAGACTTAGCATAGGGAGATTAGAGAGACGTATTACCTATTTCTAACAAGCTACAGAAGTGGAAAACAAAGAAAACGAATTAAAACCAGCTTCCCCCCATTCACACTTTTCTACCTCCCCCTGAGCAGCACAGGGGAATGGGGGCTGCAGTCAGTCCCTGACACTTTGTCTCCACAGCTCCTTCATGGTCCCTCTCTGCGCCTGATCCCCATGGGGTCCCTCCCACAGGATGCCGTCCTTCCCAAACTGAGGCCACGGGGGCTGCCCACAGGCAGCAGCTCTTCAGGAACTGCTCCCACACGGCTCCATCCCACAGGGTCCATCCATGCCTCAGGAGCAAACTCTTCCAGCACGGGTCCCCCACAGGTGGGCGGCAGCTCCCCCCAGACCCCCTGCTCCTGCGTGGGCTCCTCTCCACGGGCTGCAGCTCTGGCCCCGGGGCCTGCTCCTGCAGGGGCTCTCCATGGGCCGCAGCCTCCTCCAGGCCACATCCACCCGCAGCAGTTCTTCTCTCCCGTCCTTAAATCTGCTCTCCTGGAGGCACAAATAATATCACTTATTGGCCCAGCTCTGGCCAACAGCAGGTTTTTTTTTTGGAGCTGGCTAAAACTGTCCCTTATCTAACATGGGGCAGCTGCTTGATTCTTCCCACAGAGACCGCCCCTACAGCCCCCTGTTACCAAAACCTTGCCACACAAACCCAACATAAGGAAATCAAATTCTTGTTGCTTTTGCAGCACTGTGTAATGTAGAAGAATGAGGTCCTAATCTTGTCTTTGCTGCTGATTTTCCCGGAGGCCATGGAGTAAGCATTTAACCACCTCTTCTCCCTTCCCCTGTCTCATCAACATTAAAATGGCTTAACTAGGAATATTTTCCCTCAGTAGCCTGACTCAAATGAGTGGCAGATTCTCTCTGTAGGTCATCAGAATTGGAGAAAAACCTCAAACTTATTAATGACAGGGTATTTACCCTGATTTTGGTACCAGATGATAAAACACCATATTATTGCTATGAAAAGAAGAGGCCACCCACTGCTGTTTCTTTTACCATCTGTTTGCATTGAAATTTATGTGAATAATGATAGAGATATAAACCGTTAACTCCTTTGATCAGGAATTGTTCAGAAGTGCTTGGAAAGCCCATTATGTTTTGCATGCATTACTTCTGAACAATAAGCAACCATATGTGAAATAACGTTTCTAATCAAGTCAGCATTGTTGTAGAAGCTGTTTCCATCATGATGTACTCTAAGATAACTGCTCCGAGACCAGGCTTGGTAAGCTTTTCAGGGAATTCCCCTGCCCAACCTCCTTTGGTTCCTAGACAGCCACATCTTCTACAAACAGCTGATTCCTACAGAAGGGGAATAGCACTTTTACTTCTTGGGTTTAAGGTCCTAGTAGTTTGATGTTTCTCAGCCCTAAGCTTTCAAGAGTACTTCTGCTGCTTTCTCCATGGCTCTGGTGGAGAGCGAATGGCACACAAAGAGATGAGACCCCTGAGCCACAGTGGGACAGATGTTTAAAGTAACAGAGGACTGCATCAAATGTTTAAGGCACAGCTCTTACACCCACTTCATCTCCACTCTCTGCTACAGAAGCCCCTGCAACTCACCCAATGCAGGAGATTGTAAAGGGCCACAGAGGAAAATAACAGGTGGAGCCAGGATATGGAGTTCTTTTTGAGCCACAAGTTTTCAGTCTGCAGTATAATTTTAGCCCAGGTCTCTGCCTGAAAACACCCTCTGGCACTAAATATGTTGTCAAATCACTGATCCTTAAGTATCTTGTAGAGATGTCTCTGTACGTTGTTCATTATTCTGCTAGTGACAGTGCTCCCACAGTGGTTGGCTTGGCCGCTTTTTTTTTTTGTTTTGTTTTGTTTGTTTGATTGTTTCTATTTGTTTGTTCATTTGATTTGATTTTTTTCCCTATAATCTGGGTGTTATATTTAGTCAGTTAGTCTTTTTCTTGTCACCTGCCAAATACGCTGGAAACCCAAAGCATGACTTTTGTGATCTCTTCAGGCAGTGATGAAACTTATATGCCTAAAACAGGGGAAGGAGAAAAAAAAAAGAAGAAGAAAAAGAAATAAAAAAGGCCAGCAACCCTGGTTCCATGCTTACATCAAAATTAGAATGATATCTAATGCAGTTTTATTACTCTTCCTGAAGTAGTACAGTCTCTGGACAGAGTACAAGCTGCTGTACAGTTAGAAAACGTGCTAAGACATTGACCAAGGGAGATGATGATGATAGGCTGGAAATATTCCTTAGTTTATTAACGTTTCAGTCAAAAACAGAAAAGATAAAATCTTACGTTACATGTGGGTATCCTAGTTACATGTCTTCAAACAATTTTTACATCGTGCACTTGTGAGAAAGGTCATAGAAAAGCCGATGACAAGGGCATCTAAGAGGTGGTGATATTCAACTTGAACATACCAAATTGAAGTATTTCTTAAGTAAAACTAAATGACCTCTTATTGTAGAGTGAAGGGAGACACCCTTGCTGATCCTCCTGCTTGTCTCTGGGCTGAAAGCAAGGAGAACTCTTGTACAGTCAAAATAGGGTCTCTATGGCTAAAAGCTACGATTAGGCACTCTCATTGACATTTTAGTAATGTTTTTAGGATTGCTAAGCTGAGCACTAGCCTAGCAGTATCCACGAGTAATGCTTTCTGTCACCTCCATCTGGCTAGAAGCCTCTGCCTCATGACAGTTGATCACGACCTGGCATCTGTTGTTTACACCTGGGTTGCTTCTTGGCTAGATTACAGCATTACAATATATCTAGACATGAAACTTTCAACATATGGGAAATTCTGAATAGTACAGAACACTACAGCAAGGCCCTTCTGCAACCCAGGTCACTGTGACCCCACTGTCAATTTCCTCCATTTCAGCGTTAACACCTGCCAGACTAATTGACAAAATTCAAGGCTTTGGCACCTCAGGCAGGTTCACTGAGCATCTAGGAGGCTGCATCATGTTCTGCAACACAGATTGTTGTCAGTGGCTCTTACTGTAGAAATCTCTGTGGAAAAGGAAAAGATCTATAAAAATTGTAGGACACTGAATTTTCCAGTACTGGGCTGAAATTGTGATCTTTCTGGTGAAAATAAATCTTCCCCTCCTACTGAAAGGACTGAACAGACTTCTTTCGCTCTGCCTTCCTCAACATAGATATAGTATACATTATAAATACATGTAAGCGTATGTTTGCACACATATATAAATGTAGGAGATATATATATATATATATGTGTGTGTGTGTCTATTTTAAACTTGTGAACAAAAAAGCTTCCTTGACTCCTTGCTTGTCTGGAATAGATGGAAGAGGAGTTACACAGAGAATGTTTGCTACTATCACACATTGCACATTGCTAAACACACTGCTTGAGTGTACTGATAAGAGAAACTTTACTGCAGTAAAGAATCCAAATAGATTTTTTATATAGATAAAACTTGTGTAGTTTATTTTTGTAATGACTTATTCTCTGTTTCTCACATCTTTTTATATTCATTTCCTCCCTCCTTCTCCCAGCCATCAAACAACTGGTTTTAACACTTAAAATTCTGTAAATAAATTTACCCCATGAATAGCAGCATAGGAAATTTCCAAAAACATCTGCAGAGGATAGGAAGTCAAATATAAGTGACTTCCACTGAGATTTTGGGCTCTTACACAAGGCTTTGAAAATGTTCTCTAAGTGCAGGGGCTAACATATTGTGAGAATCTTCAAAAATGTCTTTGCTTTAAGGGCTACGGCAATGAAGATCAAAAACTGCAGTGACCAGGAGGTCTGACCTGAAAGAAGAAACTCACCCAGTTATTTCTGAGCTCAGTTTGTAATTTATGGATGAACTGGAGCATACATTCTGGAAAAACAGCCTGTCTTGTTTTAAACTCTCCTCATGCTAGAGAATGTATCACTTCCCTTGGCAATCTGTTTTCATGGTTAATTACCCTCATTGCTAAAAATGTTCTCTTTACTACAAGTTTACATTTGCCTGCCGAGATGTGTGAAACTTCAAATGCATTAGGTAACATCCCATCTGTAATAAAGAAAGCTCTCCCACATGAGAAACGCAAATATCCAGTTCCATCTTATACCTTTAAGAAAACAAGCATGACTGGATGCCACCCTCTGTAGCTCGGGTTTGCAGCTGTCACAGCACGGATGCACTGTTACTTTAAGGACATTTTGATTTTCCTTTGGGTGTTGTAAATTACAGCAGTGCTGGTGTGGGGAATGGGACTGCAATCCTTCTCTGTATTGCTCGGCTCCATAGGCCTCTGTGAGAATAAATGTATAGGGTGAAAGGATGGGCAGTAGTTATTCACATAGTGGCATCCCACTTCGGTAATATTTTTTCCTATTGTTTGCGAAGAAAAAACCTTGCCGAGTTTTTGTGGTAGGCGCAGCCCACGCTAGCAGCAATGACTGGGGCAACATTGCCGCCTAGTGCTCAGTTGCTAGGTGTCTTTTCAAGGCCTGTGCTGAGTTCACATATTGGGGAAAAAAAGAAAAAGGAAGAAAAAAAAAAAAAGGGAAAGGGAAAGGGAGCATGCAGGAACTTCTGGAGTATCTGAGTCCCATTCCCAGTGCTATGACACACCATAATATTCCAATTCATGCATTGAATTCACCTTTAATTCATGTGCTCTACAGCACATTTAGGGATGAAGACTTCACTCACCCAGGCAGAGACCTAGCAAATTTAGCTGCTAAGAGTAGCGCTGCAGTGGTGTGGCAGGTGAATTTACAATTTTGCCTTGGTACAGGCCATGAGGCAAGCTTACCTGCTGACCCCTGGTCAGTTGCTCTGGCCTGCCACTTCACCTACCGGGAGGTTATTGCTGCATCCCATCCCTTTCTCCAGAGCTAATGTACTGCAATGATTTTGGGACTGACATTACTAACTTGAGCCAGAGAGAGGAGGCCAGCAACAGGGTAATTGGATGGCCCAGTCAGTGAGAAGGGAAAATAAATATGGACAAGAAAAAACTGAAAATTGATATATGGGAGGCGATGTGTCATCTTTGTGCATGATGAAGACAATATTGGGAAAAAAAGGAAAAAGAAAAAAAAAAAGACTGTGTTTTGATGTATTTGTTTTGCTTATCAAACCTTGGGAATACTTACAGGCATCTATACTTGATGAAAAGTATTTTATTGTATTGTTTTGTCATCAGACTTGGTTTGCTTGCTCTTCAGTATTTTTGGCTCTGGAATTAAAAACTAATAGCTGTTAATTGTGACCCACATGGTTTTACTCTTTTTGTCAAAATGCATTTAAAATAAAATATGAACTGCCAAAAACATGTAAAGTTCATTAAACAGTATTACAAGCACCATGAAAATTCATGATTTAGAGTGACAATTTCATAACCAACTTTGTTTTGAAAGAAATATTCCTAGTGTTCTGTATTTCATTTTACCTTGAAGAGAAGACATCTGAAGTGGTTTCTCTTAATGCCAACAATCTGTTTCTTAATCTGAACACTGCTTAGGAGGCTGGAGCAGCTGTAGTTCATATGGACGCTAGGTCCATATATATACATCATATATATATTAGTTTCTGCAGGAGTAAAACACTTGACTCCCTTTTGCAAATATTTAGTCATTTACATTCAGTGTGTTCGCTGGCATATGAGCAAGCACTTGCACAGGTTAGAACATCGGTAAAACTGAGCCTGCGTATAGCAGCTCAGAAAGTCCAGTGTAAGTGCAATTGATTGGATATTTGGTACCCTGAAATGTCACTTTCCAGTACCTGTTTTATTCACCTAAAAATGTTTTCTGAGTTACCATAAACCTCTTCCTCCATTTCTCAATTTCTTTTTTTCATGAGCCGTGAATCACATCCTCGTTGACTTATGATATGTCTGGATAGCAAAAGATTAATTTCTGGCAGATCTCTTCATTTTTGGTTTGCCTTTTTTTTTTTTTTTTTTTCAGATGTACATCACAAGCACAATTAAAACAAAGAGTAGCAGGCTAGCCAAACCTGTGCTGTGTCTGGGTACCCTGTGTGCTGCCTTCCTCACTGGGCTAAACCGAGTTTCTGAGTATCGGAACCACTGTTCGGACGTGATTGCAGGCTTCATCTTGGGAAGTGCAGTAGCTTTGTTTCTGGTAAGCCTATCAGTCCTTCCCCATTCCTTTTAATAGCAGATGTTAAAAAAAAAAAAAAAAAAAAAAAAAAAAAAAAGAGTAAAAATTACTCCTCCCTTGTGTCCAGCTGCAGCTAATTAACCCAGTTGCTAAGAACTAATTCTAGCCCCATCTAATCAATGTACCATCAGAGAAAATCCTAATATGAAATCAGGTTGATATTAATTAATAAGACTAGTATGATGACATTTTTGCTACCATTAGTGTTTCAAGATTATTTTATTTTAATTACCGTACATACTCTTACTTGACCAGTCCTGGAAAAATGCTTTGAAGATGGTGTAGATTTTAATTAATGTCAAAACAAGGGAATGCTTGAGACTTGTTCTCTGACATCACTGTATTGCAAAGCCCCACTGGCTGCCTGTGGGACAAAAATGTAGGATACAGGGTGTTGCATGGAGCTCTAAGCAATGGTCCTCATTCTCCATTTTGTTTCAAGCCATAAAAGATGAGCAGCAAAAAGGAAGATCAGGATAAAATCTCTCTGATTTTGCCCAAACAAAAAACCTTCACAAATCATTTATCCCCATGTTCCCTTTAAATAAAAATTTGTCTCCAACCTGTAATATGAATCTCTATGGCTTTAATATGAGCAGTTTTTTCTGATTCCCACTGGGAAAGTCAGTTTAAGAGTAGCCCACGTAATATCACCCCATACATCTGGTCAGGACAGCCCACGTGCTTCCAGTACCTCTTTCTAGCAGCCTGCTCCCAACCACAACTTGGCCCTGCAACCCTTCTGCCACCAGCAAGTGGCAAAGGCTCCACGGCCAAGCAGAGGAAGGGGTCTCCCCAGAGCACGGAGGAGAGGACTGCTGTGAGATGCCTGCTCTCAGCACAAAACTCACCCAGGCTGCAGCCTGCTCCTTGCTCAGGTGTGAAGAGCAACAAAGAGGAAGAGCCAGTGAGGAACTGGCTGCAGGAATTGCTCTAACAGCTGATGTGTGAGCTCCTGCATGCCTTGTTTTCGCTTTGTACCCTGCCTCCAAGAAGGTATGTGCAGCATATGGTCATGCCAGCATCACCAGGTGGGTGCAGTGAGTCTGGTCACGCACGAGGGAAGGCCTTGTTGGATAAACTCTGCAGGAGTTGTGCTGCTAACATGAAGTAATGATGCTGAAGGATCTTGGTGGCATCCAGATATGAGGTAGATTAAGCTATCAAATGAGCTCTTTTCATTGTTTGGAAATGTTAGTCAGAGTCTCAAGGGGATGTTTGGCTGAGAACATGTGCAAAAGGATGGTCCATGTTTCTGGCATGCAAAAGCAAGCAGCGTAGGATGCTGTGCTGTATAAAACATAAGAAGGCTGGGGATGGTTCAGCCAGGAAAGATGAGCTGTTTTACTGAGATGGTCTGGCATACCCAGCTGTATCATTAAATGCCCTGTTGCCCAAGGCTGAGACAGGTGATGCCTTTAACCAAAACCCCAGCTGAAGTTCTTTGCAAAAATTGGCAGCTGAGAGACCCTGGTGGGAATTCCTTTGAGTTACTCCTGTGGACAGAACATGCTAACCTCATTTTGTTTTTTTCTTCTGCATTACACAGGGGATATGTGTTGTCCATAACTTTAAAGGCACTCATGGAGCTCCTTCTAAACCGAAGCCTGAAGACCCACGCGGAATGCCACTCATGGCTTTTCCAAGGGTGGAAAGTCCGCTGGAGACATTGAGTGCACAGGTGCTGTAAATTCACTCACTCATGCCATCACCAAAACACATTTTCTGTTATGACAGGCTAAAAACTAAAAACTAGTTGTATACATAACTACACGGAGAGCTTGTTTCATTCCCAACATTAAACCCATTGAACAGAAGTGATACAAAGGGGAGATTTTTTTTTTTTTTAATTTATCTTTTTAAACCAACAAATTCTGTAGATCTCATGCCCCTCTGCACTTCCAAAGCTAAGGAATTTCAGGTGTCCTGTGCAATAACAAATTTTTGCTTAGGAGAATAGATAATTGAGAAAAAAAGTGAAGATAATTCTTTGTAATTACACTTAAGAATGCTTTGAGGAGGTCTGGAACATTTAAGATTTGTTACCCTGAGGATAAAAAAATAATAGTAATTAGTTTTTTATTCTTATTACTGTTCAGTAATTGTTCTATAAGAAGAAATCATATAACTAACTACTCTTTAAGCCATCAGAGAAGATGCTAATAACATTCTCTGAAGTCTGCAAAAAAGTAAGCTACCATGGGCATCATTGTTGATCATGTTTCTGTTAAACTACTAATTTTGAATGGTTTGTGTTGGCACAACTGAACTGTACCCTAAGCAAACTAAGAAAATGCCACCTGCCAAGAATTTCTGGAAACCAGGAGGAATTGTCGGAAATGCCTCGGTGTAATTTGTTTTTCCTTTAAGTTATACTTCCTGTGTTGGGTGGCATGTCATTGCAATGTACTGGATCTGTGGCAGGGTTAATACTAAAACTTTTGTCACACCCTTTGACAACTTAACTGAAAATAGGCATTTAAAAAAAAAAGGAGAAGATGCTGTTTCTAACACCTGGAAATACCATGCTTAATTGAAGAGTCAGTTTTGATAGACTTTCAGCAAAGATTTACTGGAAGATTTTTAAATGATCCTGCTTAACTGTGCACACTAACAGTTCTTAACATAACATTAACATCACAGGTGGACTTACAGTCCAGAAACTAAGTCCTACTTATGCATTCACATTGCACTGTGTATGACAAAAGAGCTGAAGAGATACAAATATTCACACCCTGAGAAATTTTTGTCTCATCAGCTATTTATAGCTTCTGGACTGTGAGGTACAGGTGGGGACTAGGCCTTAACTGTTGATGTCCTCTATAATCAAGAACATGATTTTGTCTGATTCAGGGTATCAGTTTCTAAATGGCCATACATGCAGGAGTAGATCAGGAAAAGAGTCATCCTACTGTTATAAATAAGTTATTATAAATAAGTCCTTCAGAGTGGCTGCTAATTAGTGTTTCTTCAGATATAGGGGATGCACTGTCCTTCTTGTGCAGATTTATCCATCTGTTCCCACTCTTGTTTTACCTTGTACACACACACACTGCAGGTGCAGCATGATCCGGAGATGACCCTGAGCTGCCACTGAAGTCCTCGACTTTGGCTTCCAAGAATCAACACAGTTTCCATCCAAAGAGGACTTCTGTGTTGCAATATATCTGTGTCTGCCTGTGTTTTGGCATACTTCCCCACCCCACCCATGTATGATTTTAAGCTCTGTATGTTGCCTAGTAGGTATGGAACATAGGAACTACAAACTACATGCACACATCACATGAAGCTGAACTATGTGAAACTACATTGTGGTATTTTTAGACTCTTGGTGACTGAGGACACACACTAGATGGCATCAGTTGTGTGACTATGTAGTATTTTGAACCTACAGTGGCACATTTCTCTGGACAGAATCCAGTCCGGTGTGAAAATCCTTAGTGAAAAAGTGGCACCTTCTTTTTCAAGCCTGGTAGTGAGGGTTCATAGCCCAGAAGCAGGGCTCAACTTCAGCCTTTCCTACCATGAGCTCAGAATAGACATCATATTTGCAGTCGTTTCTTGCTTTTAAGGTGCTTTGTTAGTTGGGCAGCAGATTTTACACCTTTGCATTTAGCAAAGGGTTTTTGCATCCATTTCACACACTAGTATATGTAAGTGACAAAATGTTTACAAATGTTCATGTGTTCACATTTTCCTCTTTGCAGAACCACTCTGCCTCTATGACTGAAGTAACCTGAGATGGACAACTGGCAACAGAAGCTATTTTTTATTACCCTCCAGTACAATACTTCAAGACACACAGTTACTAAATGTCAGACTGTGATGACCAGTATTATGTTATGTCTAGTTAGAGGCTAATGTTTTGTACATTTTTTGTATGAGGAAGTGATGTAGCTTGCCCTGATTTTTTGTCAGCTTTAATATTATTATGCCAGAATTTAAAAGCAAAATAGAAAAAGAAAAAAAAAAAAAAAACTTTTCTTGTTTCAAGTGTGCACTGAGGAACTACATCTATGGAATTGTTGGTGTTGTTATGTGATATTTGTACACAGATTTTTTTCATTTTTGAATTTATATATCTTGAGGAAAAAAAAATCACTTTTACCTTTTCTTACCATAAAAAGTGCTTCTACAAGTGGGTCAGATTCTGATCTTAGTAAGCTCAGCATAGATCTGAAGTAATTGCGTATATTTAATTCAGATGAAAATAATGGTGATCAGGAATCTAACCCAAATGAAAATGATACTATCAACAAGTAATAAGCATCCAGCCTTGATTCAGTGAGCTGCTTAAGCATCCCTTAGCATTATGAACTTCTGTTAGCCGTGCAGTTTCCAGACTAATTGGCAGAACTGGAAGTGTATCCTTAAGCATCTTACTGAATCAGAGCCTGATTGTTCTGGTGTGGGTGATTGTGCTAGTTATTGAAGAATAACTAAAATGACGTACTTAGTCTGCAATATAGACAGACTGGACGTGAAAATTTATAGTAGTAGCTGATAGCATGTGAGCTGACTATATCATGTCACTAGATCTCTGTTCCTCCCTGAGGCCCAGCTAAAGCTCCCAGTGAAACCTGGCTTCAGGAATTGACTATGGGGATATACAGCCATCACTGTGGAGCAGAGGCTGCGCTTTAAGTGTTTCATAACTTCATCATAGATTTGTGGGGTAACTGGTAACACTGGTGCAAAGGAAAAGTGACACCACTTCTTCGCCGAAGTGGCATAACCGAGCAGTCAGATTGGCATAACCAAGAAGCCAATTTTGCCCCGACATTGTAGTTTTCAACGAGGGGCTTTGGCAAATCAAAAATAAAAACAAACAAACAAAAAATACTAAAACCGACACAGTCTGTAATAGCAGTCTGCATATTTTGTAAATCCTGCCATACAGAATTTATATCAATACTGCTGTTTTAAAATTCAGAAATGTTGTTCAAGGAATAAAAAGATAATGGGGGTGGGAGGGCACATGCAGAGGAAAACACAAAAAAAAAAAAGAGCCCATATGCCATGGCTTGTACTGGGGCAAAGGCTTCATTACATGACTTTTCACTGTTTCTAGGCTTTTCCTGCATCTCATTCTTCTAGCATGGTGATAACTGCTGTGTGTCTCCTTTAAAGAATGGAGCTTCTGTCTGTACTTTTACTGGAATGTTTACCTCACATTTCCATTTTGGTTCTTCTTGGCTTTTTTTGTATATTTTTTCCAAAACAGATGAAAAAAAAAAATCAAAAAAAAAAAAATGTGTAGCCTGGTCTCAGTTATTTGCCTGTGTGTCGTGGTTCCACTCGAGTGTGCAGCCGAGCTCCACCACAGCCGCTCTCTCACTCCCCCTCCTCAAAGAGGAATGGGGAGAAAATATATGAAAAGGGCTCAAGGGTTGAGATAAGGATGAGAAAATCATGCAATAATTATTGTAACGGGCAAAACAGACTCAGCATAAGGAGATAGTAAGATTTATTGCTCATTACTAACAAGCTAGAGAAGTGAGAAAAAAAGAAAAGAAACCAAAAGCACCTTCCCCCCCATCCACCCTCTCCCACTTCCTCCCCCCGAGCGGCGCAGGGGAACAGGGGAATGGGGGTTATGGTCAGTCTACAGCGCTTCTTCTCTGCTGCTCCTTCTCGGTCACTCTCGTCCCCTGTGCTGTGGGGTCCCTGCCATGGGCTGCAGTCCTTGATGAACTGATCTGGCGTGGGCTTCCCACAGGCAGCAGCTCATCCAGAACTGCTCCAGATACGGGTCCGTACCACGGGGTCCATCCCTCAGGAGCAAACTGCTCCAACCTGGCTCCCCTACAGGCAGCAGCTCCTGCCAGGTCACCTGCTCCTGCGTGGGCTCCTCTCCACGGGCTACAGGTCCGGTCCGGAATCCGCTCCGGCAGGGGTCTTCCACAGGCGGCAGCCTCCGTCGGTGCAGGGCCACCTGCTCCACCGTGGTCTCCTCCACGGGCTGCAGCGTGGAACCCTGCTCCACCGTGGTACTCCATGGGCTGCAGGGGGACATCCTGCTCCACCATGGTCCTCACCACAGGCCGCAGGGGACTTCTGCTCCGGCGCCTGGAGCACCTCTCCCCCTCCTTCTACACTGACCTTGGCACCTGCAGGCTGTTTCTCACTCCCGGCTGCTGTCTGGCGCAGCGTTTTTTCCCTGTCTTAAATATGCTCTCACAGAGGCGCAAAACAACATCACTTATTGGCTCAGATCTGGAAAACAATGGGGCCCTTCCCAAACATGGGGCAGCTTCTAGATCCTTCTCACAGAAACCACCCCTATGGCCCCCTGCTACCAAAACCTTGCCACGTAAACCCACTACACTGTGACACAAAGAAAATGTGGGATGTCTGTGTCTTGACATGCAGTGATTCTTCTAGGTTGGTATTTTCTTGTAACTCTACTGATGCCTGGTTCAGTCTTAGGAATATAAAGATCAGACCTGGGCCATGCAGGCTTTCTGCAACCATGAGGAATCACTGATTGTGTGCTGGGTCACCCACTACAACCTTGATCCAAATTCCACTGAAACTGGGGGAAGACTGCTGCTGAATAAATTTGTCCTTGTCCTGCTGCTTTAGGAAGATAATGACATTATGAAAGCTCATCAGCAATGAACACTCCGTTTAATATGCCCAGTCAGCAGCACCTAGTCCGTTCACACTGCAAGAGGTTACCAGTGGGATTAAACTATGAAATAAAGAATATACTATATCTTTTATATTCTTTATGTTCTGTAGCCTACTCTTTCTGTTCCGTAGTCTCTTATACTCTGTAGCGTACTTTTCACAGCTGTAGTGCCCAGCATTACGGGTCTCCTGAGTGTGCTGTTAGCATAGTGTGCATCTTGCATTCTTGGTTAATGGCATCAACAAAATTGGTAGTGACGCTATTCTCCACTGTTTAGCCTTTAGCATGATGGCATGGACAGTCTTCCTGAAGGTGGAAAATATGTTTTTGAGTTTCCTCCCCATCCTCAAGGATGAAGAAGCATTTGAATCAGGATTTTCCTCTTCCAGAAGGAGTGCTTTATCCTTACAGTTAACGTGCAGTGTGGTAAGAAGGCCCCTTCTCTCCACGGTGAAACAAACGAGCCCTGATGCGTAGAGATGCCTCCTCCTAGAGAAATCTGCAGGTAGATGCAGATTCATAGGCACACGCATGCTTATAGCTATGTTCTGGATGACTGAAGAGATGAAGCTGGGCCCGTCTTACATGAGATTTGCAGTGCCTCCAGCCTTTTCCAGTTGACAGATGCCCTCCTGTATGGGCAGCTGAAACCTAACAGTGCATTTTATTTCTCCCTTCAGGAACGATGTATCCACCTCCTGGAATCTGTGACCCAGTGAAAAATCAGACTCTAAACAGCCTTTGGATTTATTTTTTTTTTCAGTTCCTGTTCTAAGGCAGACTTATCTCAGTGTGCCATGAAGTTTAGGCAGCTTCCATACAGGGACTCAACAGTGGCTTCTGCAGTCTACCGTAAAGACATATTACCCAAAATAAATACTGGCAGCAATGCCTGAACTGTCTGTTTGGGCAGAAGTGACCCTTCCAGAGAGCTCTCTGTCCCCTAGGCAGCTCTTCTCCTGTACCCACAACTATTCTGGCTCCTCCTGGCATGTAAGTTGTGTCTCATGCGGGGCAAAGGCTCTGGATCATGACCCGATATCAGTAACAACCTTTCTCTGATTTGGTTGAGTACCTGTATGAAGGGTAAATTGGCACATTTCACCAAAACCGGTACAAAGTGTTTGTCCTCCCCCAGTCTTGAATGGGCATGTCCAACAAAACTGCTCTCATTCAAAAGCGTCAGGTGCTGGTCAGCATCTTATGCTACAGACACCTCAGACCACATTTCACATGGATCCAAACAAGCCCCATCTCATTTGCAACCTTGCATTTCTTGGTAAGCACTTCATTATTCATAATTCATTATTTCTTCCAAGCTCACTTGAGGCACAAACCCAAGGCTTAGGACAGCTCCCAGAATGTTGAGCCAAAGCAAAGAGAATAATCACATGAAAACTTTGAAGATCAATGATACGTGCTATGCAGTGATGGACTGCAATCATTACCATCCAATCAGGTCCCATTTGTTTTCCTCCATCTACTACCAAGCTACAAAACACAGAATTGTTGCAGAAGCTAGAAATGCAAACTTTAATACTCTAGGGCAAAGGCTGGACCTCAAGAGCTCGTACTAATTGTGCATAAGATAATATTCTAACTATTAAATAAAGTAAATTTATATTTGTTCCTATCTAAGGAAGGAAGTCCTCAGATTTAATTCACCTGATGTAACGGCTTTTAATGTTGTCACTGAATAATCATGAAAAGACTCTTCCTTTGGATAGTGATTGTTCCACTGTTTTGGAAAATAAGGCTCTACATGTTGCGTACGTGAATCAGCTACCAGTTGTTACAAGATGTGCTCATAACTCGTAACAACTGATCTGTTTTAATTTAGGAAGGCTAACTGACTGTCAGCTGGGATACAGGGAAAGGTTTTCATTTGCAAGGAAATGTTTCCTGGGAGGAGGCTGAAGGATTAGCACTACTTACTCAAGTCAGTCATTGGCACTGTATTTGACGTGGTGTCAGTATGTTTGACATCCCGTTGATGCTACTTTCACAGGTGAGCAGAGGGCCCCTGGAGCAGGTTACGCCAACCTGTGTTTTCAGAGCTGCCTATTACCTCTCTGTGCTTTGGGTGGCCGCAGGCTAATGGTGTGTAGTGAGCAAGTGGCAGAGTCAAGTCCAGATGGATATGCAAGGCACAGTCACATCCTGTTTTACCAGCCAGTGGAGCAGTTTCTCTTCTGTAGAATTCTGTCAGCTTGTCTTTATGCTGCTACTGTAAGGCCAGCTATTTTCTAAGGGTGAAAGCTTGGTTTCAGGGTATGGAACAAGCACACCCCCTGCATAGCAGTGTAGCCTTTTATTTCCGTCCCCTCAGGGCAGCAGCCTGTTCCACATGCTCCTCAGCAGCAGCACTGTACTTGCAAAAGGCACGGACTCAGTACCCTGTCTCCACCAGTCACAGAGCTGTGAGGAAGAGAGATTTAGGGATGAATGCAAGCATGACCACTGCAGAAATACACTTTGTGTCAGGTGAAACAGAGTGCAGAAAGGGACAAGAGTAACAGGAAATGCTTAAATAGAATGGAGTAAAACATGTATTAAAAATAATAAAAATAAAATAACTGAATAAAAGAGCCTCATAAAATCAGGTAGCCAACCTATTTACTAACATACCACAGTACTACAGACAGAGAGACTGCAGCAGCTGAGTGAAGCTGTGCAGGATGGGGAGCATTTCCATAGCATAACTATGTTTTGCTCAGACTTCGCAGCAGGAATTAAGAAGGCAATACTGAATAAAGGCTCAAAAGGGCTCAGGATCTTCCAAAATACAGAACAGTTCAATAAATTGTTAAATCAACTACAGTTCATGTGAATTATTCATGGTTTAAAAAAAAAAAAAAAAAAAAAAAAGTATGTTGTGTTTAATAACGGGAGTTTATTGTGAATGCATTAAGAAGAACTAACACTAGTTTTACAAAAAATGACTTCTTACCATGAAGTATAGCAATAGTTGGGCAATTCAGTGACTGAAGCTTTTTAGAACAAAAAAAAATCATTATCTCCGTGGGAGATGGCAAATAGTACAATGTTATTGTGAAACACCTTTGGTGTCTGAAATATGTCAGTCAACTTTTGCTAAAAGCATGAGCTTGGATTAGCTCAGCCAAGCAACATTTGGACCTAAAGCATACTTTCAGAAAGAGACTTCTGGTACCTCATTTTTTACCATGTTGTCTGACTTAGTTTCCTGATGTTTTATAAATGTTTGTTGTTTCAGCCTTCCTGTAAAATACAAAACTACTACTATAAAGCCAGTTACTAGTTTACAATGGCTTGGCACAAAAAGGCAGCTGTATGTTTTCATTTTCTGGCTCTTCTTCCCCAGTTAACATAGTTTTTTGTTTTGTTTGTTTGTTTGTTTGTTTCAAAATGGGCTTATTTCCAGATCCTCCCTTAAAGTATTCGATTCAAATAGCCACATCTGATCATTTTTCTTCTTATATTATTAGTCCTTGCAGCTTATTCCACATGTGTGCTGATAGAAGCATGAGACTTAGACCTCAGAGGATAAGCATGTATAAGGAGACATCAGTATATTTCCTTTGATGGAAAGACATAATTTCACTATAATTTCCAGTGCGTTGCTCCCAGAAAGCCCGTGAAGCAGATGCGTGTTACATACCTTATTACATCCAAACCCATCAAGGTGGAAAAAAATAAAACGGCATGCAGAAGTGTCCCTCTGCCCAGAGATAGCAGAGCAATATGCTTCAGTTCACAAATATCTTAAACTTCCTTACCAGCTGAACCCCTCAGTTTTACCTCATATGGATCTACAAGAACCAAAACTCAGTCCATGGACAATTTTATGGCACAGGCCATGATTCTTAGCCCATATTTGCTTTTGGTGTGTCCATCTAAGCCCACAGCTAATTTCCAGTTTTGTGCTGCTCACCTGCTTCATTTTAATTATGTGGTACTTAAAAAACATTTAGAGATTTTATACATACCCACCTTATAACCTTTCTCTCAGGAGGTCCCTTCTCTCCTAACGTGGGCCATATGCAGACTTAAATTTCTTAGAAAACATCCTTGTGTAGGGCATACATGCCACAAGATTTTATGGCACAACTAGTGCTGAACTACCTCTCTGCACACAGATTTATCAATTTATCATACTGTGTTCTTCCACAAGGTACAGGAAGGGAGTTGTTAACAGAGAGCATTCTGCAGTGCCAATGGAAACACCCTGTCCCTTTTCACCATGCCATCAAGCATTTAGCATACTGGAACCATTCTGCAATTCCACTGGACTCAAAAGGACACAAGAACAGGTATCTTAAATTTCTTCAGAGCTGCAAGAAGCAGTGCAAGAAGTTTGCTGAATAACGAAACTGAGCACCATAAGACAAAAGCCGCAGTTTCTAAACGTTTCAAGTGGAGTTGTGGTTCAGAGAAGTGAACAGTATAATCCAGCACATTTCACAGAATCACACAGAATCACAGAATTTCTAGGTTGGAAGAGACCTCAAGGTCATCGAGTCCAACCTCCAATCACTGCTGTCTTCTCTGATCACAAGCCTGCACCACCAGAACCAAAGGAATTAAAACTAACATGAAGTAATAGTTATTGCAAGGATCAACAGAACTTAGAAATATGAAAATGCAGCCAGAGAATGCTACAAGCTGCCTTGATAGCAGCCACCTTAATAGGACTGTTAAAGAGTTCACCATTAATGAGCTCATAGATTTCAGAGTTCTACTTGGTACTCCCTATGGTCGTGTAGTAATTTGTAGTAGAAAATGTGGAGTTTTATTTTAAGACTATGTCTATGATGGATTTTTAAAACATTTCTGACATGGTTTTGAGTCTCAAAAAGGGGGGAAAAATGCTAGCATACCTCCCCACACCTTCCCTACCAGTCTGCCAGACTTGGTGGCTGAGTTGAACACCACAGCAAAACACAGCAATACACACTTTGTAAAAACCCATTACACAGTTCAGAGCCAAAGGCAAGACATTTATGAGGCGCAGAGAAGAAATGCAGGAGCTGGTCCTCTCCATGTATGCCCAGTAGGCTCTGTAGCTGTTAGGCAGCAGGGCAGAGGCCATAAAGCAGGCATTTTTACCTTTACTGACCACACTGTGTCACTGTTTCATAAAGAACTTCCGCTCTTTTTTCAGTATATAACAAACAGAAACAATGAAATCTCAAGACAACTAGAGGAACTTTTATTGGTGATACTCATACACTCAGTTGATATCACAGTGAGAGGGCTCTGTTTCAGCTCTGCAGTTCTGCCTTAAGAGCACAACTAAAACAAAGCGATGCTTCACAGCAGCACTCACTGCTCCCAACAAATCTTCAGGTTTGGGGGTAGCTCTGAGGCACGCAGTTCATCAAACTTTGACCCCTCCTTCACAGGAGTGCTATAGAAAGTCAAGACATCCTGGGCACTGCACATCAGGTGGAGCTGTGAATTGGGAACAGCATGACCAAGTTCTGATGCCAGCTGATCTAGGAGCCGAAACTTCAGCTTGTTTTCTTTTAGGGACGTCTGCTGCCACTGATCAGGAAGTGAAGGTCCGAAAATCTTCCTGACATGAGACTCAAGTAAGCTCTGTATATCCTCCGGAGGAACATAATTCCTGCTGCGTGGTGGGGGACAGATCACACTGGGTTCAGTGGGTTCAGTCTTCTCTTCAATGACTGTGTTTGCTCCTGCTTTTACTTCTTTTTCCTCCTTCCTGTTGACATCAGACAAAAGTATTTTCAGTCTCTTGGCTACTTAAGCTGAAATCAGAGCATGTTTCTATTCCTAGTCACTTACAATGACAGTCTGAAAAGAATTTACACATCCTACAGACACGACAGGTCTGCTATGAGCAAAGTGCCACAAAGGTCGGACCCAATGATCTCGAGTTCCCTTCCAACCCCTACAATTCTGTGATTCTGTAACAAAACTGCCTAAACTGAACTACTGATTTTGCCCCAGATGCTGCTTGGCTGGTGGGTCTTCTGTAAAGAGAAACCACCTGGCTCCTTTATTTTATTAATATAAGTAAAAATCCTAACCAGCTTATGAATAAAGAAGGAAATAAGCAAGCAAATCGGTTTCAACCAGAAAATAAAGCCTAACCCCAACTATTGCCCACGACACACCCGCGGGCCCTGCAGCCCCCGGCGGCCGGCGCCCCCACCAGCCGATACCTGCGGGCTCCCCAGAGGAGCCGCCGCGGCGCCGACACGAGGCCCCGGCCCCAGCCGCAGCCCAGCCGCTGCCCCGCCGCCGCCATCAGCCCCACAGCGGCAGCAGCCATTTCGGGAAGCCCTTCCCCTTCCCTTTCTCCTCCTCCTCCCTCCCCTTCCCCTTCCCTTTGCCTCCCGGCAGCCCTCCATGACGCCGCTTCTGCCCGCTCCCGCCCTGCCTGACGGGAGTTGTAGTGCTGCTGCTGACAATAAAAGCTGGGCACGAACGTATAAGACCCGTTTTCCTTATTTATTTATTTATTTATTTTAAGTAATTTTGTTTTAAAGAGTGGGAGGTGATGCCACAAAGCTCAGCCAAAAGATACACCCGTGCTTTGATTCTGGTTTAGTGCACATCTACTTTGGCCTGGCCACAAAAGAAAAATACATATCGGGGCCAGGCACAGCCTCCAGCCGCATCTAGCACAGTGTTGGTGACAGGTGTCCTGAGAAGGAGCAGGAAAGCTTTAGTCAAGGCACAGCTTTCTCTAGCTAAAGTGAGAGGTTCAGGGAAAACTCTTTTCCACGTTTCAGAGAAGCATCGCACTGATACATGGCACAGCAATGAGATACCTGGCAGGAGCGGAGGTGTATGGAGACCTACAGGACAATAACTGAACCAAAAAAAAAAAAAAAAAAAAAAAAAAAAGGTGTTCACGACTCTGCTGTGGGCTCCTGGGGTGCTTTTTGGCAAGTCACTTGATCTTCCTTCACGATTTACATCAGGACAGACTAAATACACACACTAATTACTCAATGACTGGACCTTTGTGAAAGAGTTTTGTTATGTATTGCCCCTATAACACAATGGTTACTAACACACACACAGAATCAACAACAACAAAGTTATGGGAAACCTATTCTCTCTGCTTTCCCTTTCCTTGCTGGCGGGAGCAGGGGGTATCAGTGGCTGCAAGGAGTCGACTGCTGAGCTTGGTGGCTGTGGCTGCACAAGCACAGTCCTCAGTGGCCCTAGAAGGCCTCCATGTGCAGGTGACTCTCAAGGTTGTCATATGCCTCTCTTCCAGGTGAGGTGTATGAGGTTTCTGAGAGAGAGATCATATCATTTTCTGGACTGTATGCTCTTTACTGCTTGGTGGGCTGCTCCAAGGCATTACCACGTGATGGATGTAGCGTGTCAACCGGTGAATATCCTGGTATGACTTTAGTTCTGCTGTTTCTGCCATTTATGGCAAAGGGCAGAGCTGCATTTTTTCATAACAACCATCTGGCAGTGCTTTATTTAACAGAGCTTAGCATCAGTAACAACTACTTGGCAACATATCGAAGGTCAAACTGTGGGCATTTGGCATCAACCTAATTATTCAAGTTATGACAATTGGATAGGCCAAGATCCTTCCCTGCACGTTTAATGTTGATTACCATGAAAATGCTACAATAAAAGCACCAACATAAATAGGCCACGGACAGCACTAACTAAGCCTGTGCAACCCTAAGTCAGTGTATGGCAACCTTGCTGAGCTGAACCAAGTGCATGATTCTGCAGAGGCCCAAAAGGTTTTTTGTGGTAACGTTGCTGATCTGTCTGGAGTCCAGTGCAATGGTTGTCACACACATCTCCGAACTTTCCTCAGTTTTTGTCTTCAGTTAGCAGAATTAACATCTCCAGTTTTATCATTGTTGGATTATTTCACTTAGATCTGCTCAGAATTTCCCAAGCTCACCAACAATAGCACTTCAACTTAACTTTTGCATAGGCGACTGAGAACCACAGAGGTATGAAAGAGACAGAAAAGTTTATACAGAATAAACATCTGTGAGACAGAGATTGGTTTTGAATTACTGTTTTATTCGCACAATTAAGACAGGTTTTACGAATTTGGCTGCAAAAATGTGGTAAGGGGCAAGGGTGACTAGTGGTACCTACTTAATATGCCTACTACTCTAGGGACTAAGTTTAAACCAAAGGGAGAGTGGATTCGTGATTCAGTGTTAGTTATTGTTTATTATATGGAAATAATTCTTCATTTTTAGAATGTGTAGATGAAAAAAGAATATCCCCTCTGTAAATTGTGAAAGTCAAGGCTAGAAGAGTAAGCTAATCCATTTCCAGTTTTGTTCAGAGTAAGGAAAATTAGGTTTCTTTGTTTTTCTTTCCTTTCTGAGCACCTTTCACCACATGAAGCCGGACAGGACAAAGGCAGATTCCTGTGCTTTCAATAGGTGTAGCTGGCAGTGAAAAGTGACTGCGTGGCAGCTGCATCAGTCTTCCCAGACACAACATACTGTCCTCTGCAAGCTAAACTATTAATCTGAAAAAGAAACAAAAAAGGAGGAGATCATATTAGCTTAGAGTAAGAAAGACAACTGTAGAAAGACAGTAGCAGTGAACAAAGTGCAAAATTGTGGAAAAAGGAGTCAGCTACTGAATTCACTTATTCTATTTATGAGCTAGCTTAGTTTTGTGACACTGTTTGATGGTCACTAGCTGGTTGACAGTAAGGGGAGCATTTTTCTTCAGACAAACACTCCATGGATGTAAGTCTACATCACAAAAGAAAATTATCCAGCTGTGACTAGCAACAACCTCTGCTGTTTCTTGCATTAGATTTCTGTCACGCCAACTAGAATAATGTCCTCAGTGTACAGGAAACACCAGGAAGGGCAGGAATAAGAGGAACATTAGGAAGGTGACAATATGTCTCCAAAATAACACAGAGACGTATGACTCCTCTCTGACACAGAAAGGAGGGAGCAGCTCCTCTTGGCATCAAGGGGAAGGCCTCGTACCTGCGCCCGCTTACGGAAAGCCTCCTGTGCAGCCTTCTTGTTCTCCGATTTGCCCAGCCATGCTGCCAGGGCAGAGGCCTGCAGAGCCCTTCCGTAGGAAAAGGTCAGTTTCCAAGGTTTAGGCAGAGAGGACTGATTCATGGCATTCAGGTTGAGAGAAGCCTCCTCTTCACTTTGACCTCCAGACAGGAAGCAGATTCCTGCAAGAAAGAGACCTCAGGACTTAGAAACTGGGGCGCTCCAGCCGCCAAGCCACCATCTCTGACCTCTGTGTGCCAGAGAAATGAGCATGTCAGATGGAGGAGCAAGGCCAGTAAGAGTGACAGTGTGAAGGGATATATGGGAACAAATCAAGAATCACCAGGAACAGCAGCAGGCACAGTGCGGAGGAGAGTAGTGACAGTTGCTGCAGCTACATCCTGAGGGGTGTATTTTTTGGTGCAGGCATGCCCGGCTGTCACCATGTTGGGTTTCAGCAGTGTCCCCTCCAGGTAGACATGATGATCGTTCAAGGCCTTGTAGACAGCAGCCAGAACCTGGGGGAGCGAATAGGAGGATTGAATACACATCTGTGCTCAATGCTTTACCTCAGCCTACTGTGGAGAGACAGCTCATTCCTTGGAAGTGGGAGAAGATCAAACTAAATTTCTTGAAATTTGTCACAGGAGTTGCAGCCCTGGAGGCACCGATACTTTTGTGATGACTAGGACACTGTTTTCCTTTTTTATTGGACTTGTCCTTACAAACTGACATACTGAACAAGGAGTAAATGCCTTTATAACCAATGTATCCTTTTCAGCTCAGGAATGCTTATATTGACGGTTTGACTGGAAATCCAAAAACAGGGATTCTGCTCTCACATTTGCTACTAGCTAATTATTTGACTATGAGTGACCCATTTCTGTGATACAGTTATGAAGGACCTTTTTGGTCAAAACTCATTGAGATCTGTCAATGCAAGCCCTACATAAGATTAACTACTGATTTGTGAGGGGGCAGAGATCAAGAATCTTACCTTTTCTGTGACATACTGGCAGTGCTGGAGATCGTGGTCTCCATCAGGTAAGACTTCTGGCTCCACAATGGGCACCAAGCCATTCTGAGGAAGGAAAAACAAGGAAGTCTTTGGAGGTGGGAAAGAAAAACTGTCCTGGCTGCCTATAGTGTCTCTGGTGGCATGCCTTCTTGCTGCACTGCCCTTTCTCCACATTTCCCAAGACCCTCACAGATATCCGCTGTTCACAATACCTAGTCTATTATCGGAGGGAATGGTGAAGAAGGGACAAAAACATCTCAAGAAAGGCTGCAGAAGGGTAGATACCTGCTGGCAGATGCTGGCATAGCGTGCCAGTGTGTTGGCATTCTCTTGGATGGCAAGTTGAGAGGGTGTTGTGCTGGTGATCTTCAACACTGCACGCCACTTGCCAAAGTCAACACCATCTTTCTTGTACTGGGCGCAGCGTTCAGACAGTCCATCCAGTCCTGCATGTGAAAGAATAGAGCTTCAGTGAGAACAGCTCTTTCAGAAATAACTGAAAAGTATCATGACACCAGCCAAGGCTGCAACTCCTGTTGAGTCACCCCATGACTTTCACTAGTCATAGCTAAGGCTTCTTAGATCTCTCCTTACCTTCGATGGTGGTTTCTCCATTTGTTCCTGCTAGGGGCGATGTGCCTTTATCCAGCTGAAGAGACAGCAGAAACAGAAAGAGTTACAGAGTGAGGGAGGTCAGCCTGAACCTTGCACCCCAGAGCTTTGCAGATTGACTGTGAGTAAAGTATAGGGCTGAACAGACTGCTAGTGGAAGGAAGGTAAGGGCTGCAGTAAAGGGGAGGAACAGGAGAGAATTGGGTAATGGGGGCAACATGCAGGTGGCTGTGGGGAGTAGATCAACAGCTCTGTCAGCCACAGAAAGGATTTAATTAGGTTATTGCGTGGAAGGATGTAACTGCAGTGAATGATAAATATATGGGTGTTGGTGGACAAAAGGGTCCTGCATCGGTTGCAAATGTTTCACTGGTTAGTTGTACAAAAGCAATGCAGAGAATGATGGCAGAGACATTCTAGGGGTTTCAAAACCAAAAAAAAAACAAACAAAAGTTGTTGTTGGGAGTGAGTATAGCCCCCACACATGTACAGATACTCACTTTTATTCCCACCACAATGCCTTTTTCTTTGATGATAGCTGGAAACGGCTTTCCACTGCTGTCTTTCTGATAGAGAGTCTCGTGGAAAAGTATCACTCCCCCAATGCTCTGGTTGATGGAAGTGTCAGAAGAGAAGAGTATCTCTCGAAAAGCACGGCGATTCTCCTCTGTGTTCTCCACATTGATCCTCTGCAGCCTGTTCCCCATGGTACCTAGAAAGGTGGCCAAAGGCCAGAGAGAAATGTATTAGACCTTGCTGCCCTGGTCCCAGAATATAGTAATTAGAAAGAACTGTGGCTTCAGTGCAGCAGCACATAATTTGTCAGCATTTGCAGCCCTGTTGGCTGAGATCAATCAATGGCCTGCTCAATCAATGGACCTTAACTTTTTTTTTTTTGCTCCACTGAATTCAAAGATGAAGCAAAATGGGGACAAAAGTTTGGGTATTGCTAACTGATTGCTATCCAGAACTCACCCACTGATTCATCTGCAGCTAGGATCCCCTTTCCTGAAGCCACAATCCGCTGAGCAATGTCTGAAAGAGCTTTCTTCTGCTCTGGAGACAGCGCTGGGAACTGGTGAGTCATGGTGACTTATCTGTGGGAGACAATTACAGTTACAAGCTGAAGGCAGACTGTATGCACAAACCACGAGCCTGAGGCACCAGGCATCAGTATTCCTATTGGAGGCCTCTCAGTGCTTGTCTGGTCCACACTGTCATGACACATGCCCAGAAATCCAGTGTGAGTTCTTCTTGGTTTGGTATGTCTGACAAAACTAGAAGAGGGAAATGCAGGAGCCACATCCCAACACATCCTTCTACTGCAGAAGTGGGAAAGACTGCATTTCGCATGGATTTGCTCAGAGACTAAAGGAAGGTCAGTGAGTCAAAAAAAATGTGTGCCAAACTAACAAGTATGCTAATTGTGGGTACTGCAAACTTATTTGCAAAGCACTTCAGACCTGTTGGTCCTAATCAGAAGACTGCCAATTATCACATAGCTTGCTTTTCCACTCTTCCTAACAGTGCCCCTTCTCCCATTCCCTGCCCTGTGTTGGCAGTACTTGCTGCTTTGTCTGCTTGCCTTTTCGCCTCTGCTGTCCTGCCTTGCTCTGTAGTTCTCTCCTTCCACATGGCTGTTCTCAGAACTGTACCGTGCTGCTTGCTCTGGGCAAGATGTGGGAGCTGAGAAGGATTTGCCATCCATTTTTGTCTTCTCAGCTCTGGCAGAGGTTTACCAGCTGCACGTATCCTGCACCTGAAATCCAGGTTCTGTCTTGTTTTGACAAAATATTTGGTATTATTAAAGTTCTCATTAAATGGGATTAAAATATAATTTATCATCTGAATAGTCCACAGCACTGCATTACAGGTAAGCACCTGTGAGTTTGAGCTGTGAAGACTCTCTGTTGTCTGTTCATCATCTTCTATACCTAGAGGACCACCAGTGAAAGTATCAGCAAGTGGTACATCCATGAGATGAATCATTAAAAACAAGACCAAATATCTCCACTAACAAGTTTTATTCCAGAGGAACAGGCCTCTGGGTAGCATCTGCACCTTCTGTTTCCCTAATTCAGCCCTACAGGGGCAGGGGGCACGTACAAGCATACATGCAGCCAAGCCCTTCATCCTCTCTCCCTGCCCACAGCCACTACATCGCCAGGATCCTGTGTAGCCTTCCCCATTGAAGGGCATAGTAGACAGTAACAGGGGTCTGCCTGCTACTAATGGTGTGGTAGATGCCGACATCAGTGGAGTTCTGTGCACCATACCATGCCAAGTGCTGCCCAAATTTCCTAGCAACAATACTATCACACTGCTCTGACTGCTCTGGTGTCTCTCATTTAAAGTTGAAGGTGTTTGTACTGTTACTGTGCAAGGTTTAAATGGTACTGTCTGTCAGTAGAGGCTGGGCAGTATCCAGATGTTTTGTTTTCACCTTTTTGTGATTTTTGGGGGGCTAGAATTTATCCTACGTGACTTAGCAGCACTGAGTTATTCTAGGTTTAGAAGAATTTCTAGAGGGCGATGAAGAGTCCATTAAATGAAGGGGATTTCCTCCTCTCCCAAGTGCTGAAGTGCATTGCTGTGGTCTTGCAAAGCAGCTTTTGCTGAACTTTCCGTGGCCAGAGCTTTGGGAAGCATCCTTCTACAGTGGTGGCTGCAACTTCATTACTCCTGGTTTTTATCCTGTTTAGCCCACCTAAAAAAACTTGAACTATGGTTTATGCTACATAGCTATAAAGCAGATCTCTAACCTTCCTCACCACCTGCTTTCTGTGTCTGATATGTCTCCTGCAGAACTCACAGAAAAAGGTAACTGCCTTTTTACTGTGATTACTGTAATAGTTAATGTTGTAAGCACTTCAGCCAAACCTGTAAATTTCTATGCAAAATGATAAGGAACAGCTCTAGTAGTTCACAGTCTCAGTGAAAAGACTGCCAAATTTTTAGAGAATGTGACCTAGTCCAAGGTCGAATTAATGAATCGCTAAACCAGTAAGGGGATTTCAGAGCTGCAGTTTGGAGGTGTGTTACAGCATAAGCAGGTGTATCCAGATAATCTTTAATCCAGCTAGCTGAGTTACAAGATCATCAGTCACTGTAGTTACATTATTACGGGTATGCATTCTCTCCAGTAGTGCATTAAACAATGATACTAATGTCTTTTGTATTTTGCATGTTCCTCGTGCTTGCAGAAAGATAACAGAGACAGTTATCACCCAAAACCAGCCTGCAAAGCAAATTGCTTAAACATGGAAATACGAGATTTTAGTGGGTAATACTGGTCCAAGTGTGTGCTCAGAGAGACTGAAACAATAAAGCGTAGTTCCACAAGTCAGAGATGAATTGGAAGACAGTAAGTTTGTTCCAGTTTTCATGCAAGTATCCCATAGAGTGTGAAGAAGTAGATGGAGACTTGACAAAAGGCTCCCCAAAGCCTGTGATCTGTAAGGCTGTGGTGAGTGGTTCCCAGCTGCTCTGCTGAGCTACAAGGAGCAATAAAACACACAGTGTGTCTAACTGAAATGGTGAATAAATGAGTTCAAAAGAGCACCTGTAAGGGGAGTGACAGCTCAAGGTCCAAGATCTTCAAGGACCCTTTGTTTAGGGTTTTTTACTTTCCTGTGAGTCTCTCATGAGGAATATAATCGCTAAGGATCTTCCCTGCTGGATTCTGGAGTGGGTGTCCCTGCTGTAAGGTACGGCTCTGGGCATATCGAGGGGGCTGGAGAACACTTACAATTCAGTAACACTTCTTACAGCTGCCTTTTAAAGATTAAGCTCCCAGCACATCCACTGAAACATTAATGACTCTTACAGAGGCAGTGCAGTCTCTCCGGATGTGTCACCACACATGTCCTGAGGAAAAACAGTTGCAGCCAGGCAGGCAGCTCACTTCATTCTTCCATGAATAAAGCCTCTTTGCCCTATCCCTCTGCTTTATTTAACTTTTCCACTTTTTCAAGCAGGGAAAAACTGGAAGGAACTTTGTTCTGAGTAACAGTATCTAGAAGATGTCCCAGCAATATTTTCAAGAAGATTTATTTTTATTTACCCATTTTAGGCTGTGGGCTAGTGTCCTAAGTATCATAAACTCAAGTCATTTCACATTAATTTGTTTAAGTATAGGACAGCAATTGTTCTCTTTGTATTAACCACTCCTGTAATGTATTTTTAAAAAGTAGAAGAACAAACAAAGAAATGGGACTGCACAGAATACATAACAACAGCTTTATGTCTACCTGGAGTGTTTGTCAGGCTTCAGCAGCAACTCAAACAAACCAAGTTCTTTGTTCAGTCCCCAACCTGTGACCAGCAGGGGACAGGGGTGGGGAGAAAGAGAATGGCACAGTTGTAAAAGTAAATATCATGTTGCTGAAGTCTCAGGTTTTTCTCAGCCACTGTAACGGAGGACTGCAGGGGAAATATCTTCATGGATATCAGCACAAACACTGCATCCTGTTAATATTAATAGTGAGAACCAAAGGGCAGAGGCAAGTTGTACAGCAGAAGGAACAAACTGTTAAATTCCACATCAGGTCATCTTGTAAAAATTAATATTCTTCAGCTTCTTTTATTTTCAGACACCTGAAGTGACTGGCATCTTCTAATCTTACAGAAAATCTCACCTGAGTCCTGGTTAGCAGGTGGGAAGGGATCAGATCAGCATCTGTTTTCTCTTGGGTCTCTTCATTGCCTTCTTTTATAAAACTGTTTCCAAATGTGCTGGACCAAACTCTCAAAATATTGTTTGTGTCCAACGCATGTAGCTTTGGCTGCTCAGCTACTGGTAAACACAGCCCTTCAACACCACCCCTGACAGTCAGCAAAACAAAGCACATGTGCATATCATTGCGCTGTGCACGCAGGAGATTCTGCTTCAGGCCAGTGCACATTACAGGGTTCGCAGAAGCAGAAGTTGCACGTACAGATAAATGCATGGTGTTGACAGGGAGAACGAAATGTGTTCAAAAATTTAGGCTGTGACACTTTGGGCACAGTGTAAACCTGACTGGGTTTGCTCCTCATTCATAGATGTATGAATTCACGGGAGGGTCAGTCCCATAATGTGGTGCACACCTGATACGCTCTCTACAGCCAGCAGATCTATTGGCCTCACTTCCCCGTGCAGCTCTGTTAAAAACCTTTGCCTAAGTATGTTTGGTTCCATGGCCGCTGGGCAAAACAGGGGTACAAATGGTTGGACAGCCCTGGCACCATCTTGCTGACGGAGCACATTCCTACCTAGCCTGCCGCAGACACCCAGCTGGCAGCAGCAGCTGATATGCTCCATTGCAGGGTGACCGTTCAGGGTAGCCAGGTCAGGGCATGAGGGTGCCAGCAGGAACACCGTGAGGTTCAGCCAGAACAGATGCCCAGACATGTCCTGAGACAGCAGCGATCCCACCAGGGCCATTGAGGCTGGGGAACAGCTCCTGGCAGACTGAGCCCCTCAGGCAGCAAGCTGAGCAGGGACCAGCAACAAGGCCCAGCAGCATCCTGTGCAAGCAAGGCTATGGCTGGGGAGCCATGGGAGGACAGGGATTGTCCCCCTCTGCCCAGGACTGGATATACCATGTCCAACTGCATCTACTTTTGTGCCCCTGTGGTACAGGAAAGGCACCAACAAACTGGAGTGAGTTCAGCAGGTGCCACCAAGAAAGTTGGTGGCTGGAGCACTTGCCCTGAGAGAAGAAGGCCTCAAGGCTGGGACTAGGCCAGCCTCGAGATGGCTTCAGGGGCACCTTGCACCAGCTACTGGCACCTACAGAGGTGGCCTGCAGACAAAGCCAGGCTCTTCACAGCAGTGCCTGGCAGGAGGGTGAGACAACAGGCATAAGCTGAAGGTAGAGAGGTTCAGAATGGATTTTAAGAATTTTCTTCCCTACTGGGACAACTGAGCAGTAGAGCAGGTTGGCAGAGGGGCTGTGATGTCTTCATCCTTGGAGGTTGTCAAGACCTGCCTGAAATCATGAGCAGACAGGTCTGACTTTTTGTCTTACCCTGCTTTGAGCAGGAGGTTGGGCTACAGACCTCCTAATGTCCCTTTCAGACTGAATTATCCTGAGACTCCACATGGGAGTACTTGCTTTTGGAAGCTGAAATGAAAGCATTGACTTCTGTACGTATGGTGAAGGAGCTGTGAGGGAAGAATGGGATGTTTCTCCCCTCGTGTCTGTGGTGGGAGTGAAGGTTTTAATATAGCAAAATGTTTCACTTCTGGGTGCTAAGAAGTGAGACAAGAGCATGGGACAAAAAGATATTCAGACCTATTACACCTAGATAAAACAGCAGATGCTTTTGATTGTCATATTAAATATTGTGAAAACTCTGGGGGAAAAAAAATAAGAAAAATGATTAGGGTGATTAGTGTGAAGGTTCTTATCTCTCAGGGCTGGGCTCTTCTTAGAGAAGGTAAAAACTTGCTGTCAGACTTGCCTGAGAAAAACTTGGCTGGCGGCAGAGGAGATTGAGGGAAGTGGAGGTGACATTTTCAGGTAGGCTACCTAGTTTTGGGTGCTAGGCACATGGGATAGTTGAGAAAGCGATGGAGGATCACAGGCTCTGTCAGGATCTAAATTACTTGACAAGCAATTTCCTGAAGCCAGCTGTTCACATCTAGAAAGGTTACAGCCTGCTGCAAGGGCATAAAAATGATATTCCCAAGCCTCTCTTTCCCCATTTATTAGTTTTCTGCATTGCAGACTATATCTTACATACCCTGCTGAAGAATCTTATCAGCGCTAATGCTTCAGAAGTACTACACAGTGCACACAGATAATTACACTTTTGTCAGCACTGGCACTTGTCAGGACCAACTGCATTCTCCAGTGATCCTTTCTTCTCCTTGCAAAACAAAAATTTATGTACTCCACGAGCATAAATAAACAGATAAGAAAATGAAGCGGTAGGAAGCAATGCAGGTATGTTACTGCTCTATTCTTGTAGGCTAAGGATTCACTTACTCCATGAGTTTTGAATTACTAAACTAAGTTAGAAAGCCAGTGTTAGCAGCAAATGGGTCACATTGGCAGATCACTGCAGGATGGCTGTGTGCTTATTCCTTGCAAGCTTTTCCTGGAAAATAAAATAAAAATAAAAACAAAAACAACCCTCCCCCCACCCTCTGTAGATAAACACATTGTGTCACAGCTGCTGATTCGCATTACCACCTTTACAAGTTAGAAAGGAAATGGTTGTACTTACTTTCTTGTGGGCAGTGCCTCCGCTGCTCCAAGCTTCTGGTGAGGTGGCTGCAGGCAAAGAGACCCAGTCCTTCCAGTCACTAACTTTTATAAAACTCTTGACAGGTGATTTTTTTTTCTTTTTTTTTCTTTTTTTTTTTTTTTCACTCCTTTTTTTCTCCCTCCTCCTCAGGCTGGTTGGGGAATGTCACTGCACAGGATCATTGATTGGCTGCCAGACAACACACACACCACCAATTATTGCACCTATTCGCTCTCCCTGCTTTTCCGCCCACTTCTCCTCCCCCGTATATATAGCACCATTTATGATGCTGTGAAACTGAGACTTTTCCAATTTTTTTTCAAATTATTCCTCTTTCTAAAACATACTGCAAATATTTACAAGATAAACCATGGCAATCGGTTACAGGGATCTGGGATAATGCTTTCAGTTGAGGTTTAGATCTTCTGGAAGCTTATACTTAGGAAACTACACTGCTTAGGAAGGAAGAGTAGGAAACAAAATGCAGAACTTCTGGAGCAGATCCTTGACTGATCCTTACTATCATTCCTGTGGCTTCATAGGTATTAAACTGATTTTATTGAGTAGAAAATTTAGCACAGCAACATATTTCACTTCCTAATTAGTATACACATTGAGTAAATGCAATCCTATGGTTGCAGAGTTAATGAAATAGCAAGTTCTGATTTGCTTAAATGTGTGTGATTCATATACTATATGTGTGAGAAAGATGGTTATCAGAAGAAATATGCCCACTTAGAGATGCACAAGTGCAAGGCAAATTCTCCATCAAAATCCCATTGAAATACCTTCTTCCCTTGTTACTATGACATGCAGACTTTTCAGTTGCTTAGTGCCGTTTTTCTTTGAAAAATACAAAAGCTCTATATATGGTACATCAGCATTCCATTTTATATCAAATCACACCACGGCTATTCGCCAAATCCAAGTACATAGACCTCTTTTTTACTTTTTTTCATGTTGTTTTCTTCATAGCGCAGGTCTGTATTCCTGGAGAGAAGTACAACGTGAGGACTTTTAGGCAAACATCATACCCTCAGCAAGAGTACACGCTGTGACCTTGGACATTAGTATGTCTTTACCCCAAAGACCCAGTGTTTGCCCGAAGAATGACGTAGTTTCTCCATTTGTTTGGCTCGAGTGGTGACACCTTTAGCCTTTACACGGACACGGTGAGATGACTGATTTCTCCTCTCACTGAGCAGCACTATCTTCACTGGGTCTCTTCCTGCCTGAGCCCGTCTGTTCTAGAGCTGCATGCCAAGGTCAGTGCCTGCAGGACATCTCAACAGCGAACACACTGCCAGGGTTAGCCCTCCATGACAGTCAGTAGAGAAGCTTCTCAGAAAGCTGAGGGACAGCCTGACTGCTTCTGAGGGCCTTGTGCTCATAATGTTTTGTTTCCTTTAATTTTCTTCTCCCTCATCCATCATCCCTTTTTGCTGAAGGATGCCGTGGCACACGACATGGATAGAAAGCTGTTGCTACTTTATAGTGTTTGCTTTATATTCCATTTCTCCCACCCTAGCAGAAAGAGAAACCCAATGGCATATTAAAGTTTCACCATCACAAACATAGAGGTGTCTTGTATGGATTAAAAGTGTTTTTATGGAAATATATTACCCAAGACCCTTTTGGGACTAAGAAGGTGTTATAATGATAGTCTTCTTCAGGTCCCCAATGAAAATCCAAATATGAATCCTGCCATTCCTGATTTGGTTAGAACCTGTCATAGGCAGGAAAGTGCTTGGAAGTGTTTCTTTCCCAGTGCTGTCTGTGATATGGACTGGCTGTCTTTTAGAGAAAAGCTGGGGTAGAGTCTTCATGAAAAAAAAAATGTTTTCTGATATTTGGAAAACACTTTAGGTAATCCCATGCAACTCACTTTGCGTTCTTAATTCTTTCAGAACTATATATATATATATATATTTCCATGTGGGAAGTGACCAGTTTGTGGCTTTCCATTTCTTCTGAGAGAAAATCCAGCCCTTGTAGCACTAGGATCACAGGTCCTAGCAGAGATTTTGAGCACTGAGGGGGAAGAAGTGAGAGAACATTATGGCTGACTTCTTCACTTATTTTAGGAATGGGAGCCTTTTCATGTGGAATGAGTGATCACTCTAGGTAATGTCCCTGTAAGTAAGATTCAGTACTGTTAACATGCAGAACCATGAGACCGTCTGCAGAAATTAATAGTGGGATGACATTTAAAAGACACTTACTGGAAAAGAGCAGGTTCTGTCATCATCAGAGCTCTGTAATGATAGTTTGGGGATACACCAAAGATTAAGTTATAGTGGTATCGTATCTCCATAGATAATAAGAGGAATAGGCTTGCATGGTGAGGGGAATGCAGCATACTTACATTCAAACCAGAAACTAACCTTCCCCATAAACAATATCATTGCCTGCACTAATGCTTCTACAGCAAAATTAGTGCATTAGCCAAGATGTAAATGTGTTCCATTAAATTGTTTTTTTTGAACTCATAGTATTGCCATCTCTTTCAGCTTTCTAGTCACCTAACTTGTTTGGGATTTCTGTTGTTTGTTTGTTTGCTCTAGCTTTATTCAGAGTAACATAATGCTGCCATAGGGCCGTGGCTAGCAAGGTGGATGTCTGCTGGCATGAACACCTGTGGTAGAGGTGCCTACAGCTGCTTCAGAAGAGATTGGATTTGTGGCCATGGACAGCAAGACTTTCAAAACTCGCATTGCAATATAGTAAGACTGGGAGACCAGTGGTGGATGGAGACTGGGAGGAGAACTGAAGCCCTGGTGGGAAATGTCTTCAGAGGTATAAGGACATAGGTTGGGAAGATCTGAGGGCTTCAGGAAAACTGGAGGCAGGAGGCAAAGACAGGCATTTACATCTTTACAGGTGGCTTGGGTTATTACATGGGTTTTAATTTGTGGGTTTGCTTTCTTGAGTTTGCCTATGCCCAATATGTCATCTGCAAGTATTGGATTTTTGTAGCAGAAGATAATTTAATAGATGTCCTTGTGATATGCCTGTATTATCCTTGCTGTCAAAGGATCTGTCAATTCAGCATCGAGGTTTTAAGTGAAGCATGTTGATAGATAAAGTACTTTAAAGTCCTGGGAAAGCCTGGTTTAATGGAAAGCCTGGTTTAAAGACATCAGGTAAAAAAATTAGAATTGCATACAGTTCTTCAGGTTGCTAATGTGTTTCTACCAGCATCATTCTGGTACTGATTTTGCCCTCATAGAGAGAAGAAAGACAAATTTTAGTACCCCTGAGAAAGACACAGAAGAAAGAAATGGATGAAGCAATTTCAGAGATTACATAATTGACCGTCAAGTGAAAAATCAAAAACATAACAAAGTTAAAGCTTTCCTCTGCACTTCAATAAATGACGTGGTATTAATCTTATCAAAACTTGTGTGCATGATCAGGCCTGTGAAAAGATTTGAAATGAGATGGAAAAAACCAACGGGTGGAAAAAAGTTGGAAGAATGTCTGAGCATAATATTCATCCACATGAAAAACACCTGCCTCTGTGTGCCCCAAGTGAGTGCTGCCTGCGTGATGGGGTTAAAGTCTAATCAGGACAGACTTGGGCAGAGTGGATTCTGCCTCCTCTTCACCTCTCTGCGCCGTGCTGGATGTTTCCTGTTTTCTGTACTCTGCAGTCTTGCTTAACTGTCTCAAAGTCCAGCTTGTTCATCCCTATCTAATCAGAGGTATTGTTTATTAAGTGGTTTGTTTTCCTCATTCACCTCTCCTCCTAACCCCCGATGCAGAGAGCCTGGCCTTTAGCCCCGCTGAGAGAAACCACCTGTATTTCTAGCTCTGCAGTATTCAGCCGTGTCTACAGACACGTGTGCATGGGTGCTGGGCAGGAGTGGCGTGAGCCCACATGTGCACTGAGAAGATTGCACAGGGAGGGTCTGCTCGCTCTTCAGTCTTCTGGCTTAAAACCGGGCTGCAGCAAACACCATGACTCGGAGTGAAATACAGGCGAGCACATATGGTGATTATTATCAAAACACAAATGTTTGTAATGATTCCAGTGCTGCTGACAGCAAAGGAGGATACAACTTCAAATCAGGCTGTCAGTGGTGACATTTCTGGACTGTGCAAAATAGCTGTTGCATGTCTTCTTCCACTTGTAAAGCACAGGATGTGAATAAAAATGTAGTAATGACACTGGTCTCTGTGCCTTTCTGCTGACATTTTGTTTTTTAAAAGAAAGTAGGTAAATAACTGGCTGCTAGAGTGGGACACTTGCCTGTTTATTAACAGTTCATCTAAGTGGCACATAGTCCACAAAAAGCACACTTAAACGTGCTGCTTGATGATGTTGATACAAAGTTTGCAAAATACAGCAAGTACACCAGATGTCTGAAGTGGACTTATATGCTGAAAAGCCCATTAGAATTAATTGTGTTTTCTACAGTGCAGGAGGCACATTGCGCACCATGACTGAAATTAAACGAGAAAATGGGCCCTGAAAAATGCATAGCTGGCCAGAGGCTCAGTAACAGTACAAGAAAATACAACACTATTGTTCTTCATCCACACTTAAGAATCATGAGTAGCTACACAGCTGGGAATGTGGCTTTCATAGCTTTCCCTGCAGGACAAAGCCTTGGAAATGGACCTTTCTGTCTCTTTGCCTGGAGATGCACGAATAAACTGACTGGTGGGGAGAACTGAAAGCATGAGCTGTCAGAACAGGAGGCGGTTTGGGGAAATGGAGAGACACATGAAGCAAAGAAGCACAGACAACAGAGTGCCTAACTCCATATGCAGTTTTGGCAGATGTATGTTATACTGAAAATTATTCAGAACCATATGCTGCACCCTAGCATCTGCTGAATTTGGATACAACATCTATAAAGCTGGTGTGGAAATACATGAAAAGAAATTCAACTGCTCAAGAGAAACTGCCAGTGCATTTGTAACTACAGTTGCTCCCACACAAAATTCCCTTTTTTATTTTGTGAAATATGTAGCCTTACTATACAAAATTATACCAAAAGTTAAACACCAACACTTCAAGTTTGGTTTTATCTCAGGTCCTTAGATTTTATCTCAGATTCCCCCAGTACTTCATTGGAGAAGGGCCTGAGCAACCTGGTGTAGTAAGATCTCTTGAGTAGGGAGTTGGACCAGAGACCTTCAGAGGTCCTTTTCAACCTGAATTATCCTAGGATTCAGGGACAAGTTATTATGTCTGTGCATATGCATGAAGTGGTCAAACAGAGAAGGATCTTTCTTCCATCTAGTATAGTAAGAAAGGAGATGGACCTGCCAGTCAGGAAAACCAACAGTTTTCCTGACTGGCAGGAAAAAATAGAGAAAGAAGAGACAATGAAGTTTTAAGAGAAACATTGTTTATTTTGTAGAAAGTTTGCTTGCAAATATCTTTAGAAAAAAACTCTAGATTTTAAACAAAAACACCCTGCATCCAGATATACTGCTCTTGAAATAGCCAGTCTGGCTATTCACAATTCCTCACAACTGAGAAGAAGTATTTTTCCTTCTCTCTTCAATTTAGTGCCTTCTCAGTAAGATTTTGGTATCTGTTATAGTTAGAAAATCTGCTTGGGCTTCTAGTGTAAGAAAGACCTACCAATTTATACTTTATTTTCTGCCTGGAATCATGCTTATGTTGGATATGCTTTGGAAACAGAGGTAGTTTTTTGTTTAATTGAATAATTTTCCCTGCGTTTTGAGTACTGCTGTCTGTCCTGTCAAGCAAGAATCCTCTTGTGCAAACAATAGCTGCTGCATTGAAAAATAGTCTCAGAATTTTCAGCCTGATTTTTTTTGAATGTAAGAACAATCTCAAGGCTGTGTTTCAAGGAGTTTATGCTAGCCATGAACCCTTGAACTTAACATAGCGTGAGATATGGTAGCTCAGCTCCACTCTCTTAATGCTAAAGAGAGGTAAAAGATTTGTGTGTTTGAAACTGCATGTGTAGCCAAAATTGAATTTGTAGCCCAAACCGTGGAACAAAACCACATTAATAACTAACCACCCATTTTTGTTCCAAGGGCAAAGTATAATTCTCCGGCTTGTCATTTTTAATAAAACGTGTAGCAAAGAAAACATTAACAAAAAACTATATATACACTTTGCAGAGTTCAGAAGCAGCAGAGAGCATGTTTGTCCGAGCTGTCACCATGTCATGGTGGGCACTAAGTACCTGAATGACTCGGAAGAATCTCCCAGCTGGCTCAGTGAGAAGACCCACCTCTGTTTTAAAGGTGAATTGAGTACTTAAGGTAATAACTTCAGAAAGACCAGAAAATTCTGTTAGCCCATTCCTTGCAGAAGGGGTCTCTTTCCTGATGATAGGCTTATCAGGAATTCCCTCATTGTCAAGGTAAAGCTGTAGCCCCTCTAAATGTTGTTTGCAAATGTTTTTCCTAGCCAACTTCCCATGGCTCTTTTGCCCTGAAAATTGTTTCCTAATTTAGAAGGGATGCTTCAAGTTCATGTTCTCAATTTTCAGATATGAGGCTCAGTGAAATTATTGACTTCTGGAGGACAGATTATGTATTACTGGAAAAAAATAAATAAATAAAAAATAAAATAAAAAAATAACACGAAGACAAACAGATTAATCATTTCCCACATCAAAACATTTATTAACTCCATATGGTCACTTGGTTTCTCTTCTAATGTTCCTTTCTTCCTTTTCCTTCCCTCCTTTTTTCTTTCCCTATCCCACTTACTGTACCTTACTGTGAGATTTTCACTGTGATAACAAGTGGGCCCTCACAAAAATAACAGGGCATTGTTCTGGATTTGTACAGTACAAAGATAAAAAAAGAGTGAAGACAAAGCACAGCACATTGAAACATTCACAGCTGAAGGAGCATAAGCAAACAACTTGTATTTGCAGGTGCAGGCACTTAGTGGAATAAATAGACAGTGACACTCAAATCCTGCCATCAAATCCTGCCATGTTATCAAGAAGCCTGAGAACAGGTTTGCCCACCTGCCGCTGGTGGTTGTGTGACCGCTTTGATATCTTTGGGGTTTTCAGTGCATAAAGATTAATGGCTTAGTTCTGCCTGTGCAATTTTTCCTTTGCCTTCTGACAGAAGAAATGTTTTGCCATTGGAATGACATGAAATCCACAAGCAACCCTTACTCCCATCTGATTTCCAAAGATGTCATCAAAGTGTCCCAGCTGATCTAGTGAGACAGCAAAGTTCACGTGCCTGAGCATGCACTGCTCAGGGCGGTGAGGCCGTTCCTCACTGGCTAGCTTGCATTATGCACGTGTTTTGTGTGCTCAGCACCCATCGTGGACTGACGGCTGGAGGTCTGCAAATATTTTCTTTAGTTTCATCTTTCAGGAGCTGTATGCCTTTCCAACCTGCAACGAGACTTGTTAAAAGCTAAAGGCTTAACTCACCCAGAAGAGACTGGGGGAAGTAAAATTCAAAGTAGAGCTCTTCCTTCACCAAAAATAAAGAAACAAACAATACTTAACACAAATAACCCCATCAAAACTCCGTGAAAATATTGTACTTGGTTCCTTCTGAATCTAGGAAGATGGTTTCAAATATAGTTCAACTGAACTCCACCAGGAAGTGAATTTGATTCAAAGCTCACTGAAGTCCAGGTGTGTTATTTTCAGACAGAAACATTTAAGTGAGAGTTTTGGTCTTTTATGAGATTTCTGCCACCCCCACAGTTTTATATTTAACTGTGCTCACAGCTGGGGTACAAAATACCCATCCTGAATGCCCAACAACCACAGTAAGTTAGTGGGTTGGTGTAAGAGTGGCACCCTGATCCATTGTGGTTCTGTTGCTTGGTTTTAGGAGCAGCCAGCTTTGCTGCTTATGGACATTTTGTTTGTTGCCAGGAACAGTGAACGAACCATTTGAGCAGAGCTGGGAATTATAGCTCCAAAATGAAATAAAGGATCCTGCACTGTGGCAGCTGATGTAATCTCCCCTTTGACTTTGTGCTGATAGGAAGTCAAGGTAAATTCATGTTGAATGTCTAAGTCCAATCAGCAACTGATAAGGCCTCTTTTAATGACCTGGATCCACTACAGCTAGTGGTGATACCAAGCAACATGTCAGTCACCCTGTATTATTTATAACATCTGGAAATGTATCCATGAGAGTGTGCATTTGTGACTAATGGCTATCATTACATTTTCCTATTCCTACTGTCAGAGTTGACCTTTAACAAAGAAGTAGAGACTTAAGCTTTCAGGAGCCTCTGTTCCAAGAAAAAGGAGTGGGAATGGTGGAGGTACAGACAGGATCTGTAGGGTGAGACAGTAAGAAATAGAGGCTTAGTAAAACTTCTGGAATCTATGTGAAATTTCAGGGAAAGTTCTCATTATAACCATGCTACCTCTGAAAGGTCTGCTCAAAAACCCAGCTTTGAAGCAGAAAGGTCACACATCGGACCTTAGTGAGGATGGACAAATAAAGGCTCTTCCTCCTCACTAGGTTGAATTTGAAACATTCACTTTGTCCAACATTGCTGCTGCCCTAAATTGAAGATTTCTGTCACCAGTGGAGAGTATGCAGTATAGTTGTTTATACTGTTGTGAGAGCTTTTTACTAAGAATGATGGAGAGCAGATAATCCACACTCTCAGCTGAAAGCCTCTACTTCCCTCCCCAAGGTGTATGGTGATTAGTTCAAAGTATGTATTAAATAAGGTCCCCGTGTACATGATTTTTTTTTTTTTTGTGCAATAGAGGTGTTCTTTGGCCACTTGGAGACACTTGATGTTTGTCGTGAGTGGCACAGCATCTGAGCTTGCACGGCACCTCTCAGCCCAGAGGCAAGGCTCTCAGGGCTTTGTGTCACAACAGGCATGAACCCATCACAGCAGTTTGGGGTTGTCGTTTAGCCGAAGGCTGGAATACATTCCCACGTGCCGGACCAGGTTGGGTTCCACCACATAGGCATTCTCCCCCTTCGTGCTCAGCAGCGAGTAGAGGGCGATGTCCTTCGCAAAACCCTGTCGGCAGTGCAGCCCCTTCAGGTAACCTAAGGCACGTTGGGCAGAAGGAGCAGAGAAGAGCATGGCAGGCGTGCAGCACTCGGTGACAGGCACGACATTATACAGCGTGGGGGCCAGCCGACGCAGCTCCAGCAAGTAGTGCCGTCCCACCAGCTCTGACAAAGCCATGCTGTACAAAGCAAAGAACAAGACGATGGGCCAGCTCAGGCCGGGGCGACCAGTTGCCCAGGAGTACCCGCAGTTCAGCACAGGCCCCAGAAACATGCCCAGGCCCAGCCACTCGAGGATTCGCATGGGCTCGGGGTTGACATAGTGCTGAAGCCTCTCAGGATGGTAGAGCTTGAAGTAGAGTGCATCTCTGAGGTACGGTTTGGAGAATCGGGCCAACAAGAGGTGCTGCAAGACTGGGAATATCTCATCCTCTGGCACAGCGTCATCTTCCACTACCAGGACGTATTCTGGGTTATACGCCAAGAGCGACTGCTCAAGGCAGAAGACATAGTCCTGCTTCTCCTTCTCAAACTGGTTCAGTGCAGGGTCAGGGTCCTCCCCAGTTCTGTCACGACTGACCATTGGAAAGAAGCTGCTCAGCAGCCTGACGTCCTGGTGGCGGCTGGGGTCGGACTCCACGTTACAGAGGAGGACACGGTGGTGCTGGCAGCGTGCACCACATTGCTGGAGGAGGTGGTGGAAGCGGGAGGCCACCTGCAAGACATAGTGGAAATCATTCCTCCTCTGCACAGTGATAATGGTGACCAGCAACAAGGGCCGGAAGGTCTCGCTGGCAGAGGTCTTGGAGATGTTTGATTTCTGCAGCTTCTCAAAGTAATGGAGGGCAGCCTGGCCCTCCTGCTGGTTCTGCTTCAGGAACTCCTGGCTCATGGGATTCAGGTGCCAGCGCCGCAAATAAAAATAGGAGTGGAGAAGCCGGTGGCAAATCAAAGGAGCCAGCACACCGAATGTCACTACAGTCAGCGTGAGGAGGTGGACGAAAGGGCTGGACCAGCGGCACCACCTCCCATAGAGCTGCCAGGCATGGTGTAACATTGCTGCTGCAGAAGGGGGGCACTCCTGCTCTATTCATGCCCTCTCCCCTTCACGTCCACTGCCTCTTCTCTGGATTGCAAAACATCACTGCAGCAGTGGCTGACAAAGTTTTTCTTCCTAGAGAGGAAGAAAAAAGGTGGTTAGTGAAATAGGAACAGTCAGAGTGGGAAGACCACGAGTCAAGAAAATGGAAAGCTGAGGCTAGTCACCGAGTAGGCCAAAAGAAAAGACTGCTGAGGAGTCCTTTGCACTGGGGGCATCACAAAAACGTTGCAGAAGGCCAAGGAAATATGAGCCAAACTTGGTTACCTGCAATGTGCCCCACAGCCTTTTCAGCACATTGGAGCTCCAGCCTGAGTTAGCTGAGATAGGACTTTGCTGTGTTTGTTACTGCGCTTGAAATGTATAACAAACAGGCAACAGGGGTGCAGGAGGTTTGGACAAGGAAATCCTTTTCTGTTAAAGACAGAGAACTTCATGTTAAAAGCAGAGATACCCTTCTTTGGTCACAGTGACACAGTAAAATTTGGGTCGCAGCCAATAACCAAAGCCAGATCTCTGGTATCTCTGCCTAGCACACATTTGAAAGACAAACTTTTACCTCTGTGGAGTGACACGTGCTTCCCTTCTGTTGCTCACACCCTTCCAAAAGCGTGCATGTGTTTATACTTTACTCCACAGAGTGTGAAGTTAGATAACAAACATACCAATTTACTTCACTACAGGCATGTGTACACTAGGTGTAATGTGTCTCAGATGTCTCCTCCTGCCTAGACCCTGTGAAATACATGGTAGCAGGATTAACAACTTGCAATTGAGCCATTTACTCATATTTATAACTTAAAAGCTTATGCCTTTCATTTGAATCTGCAGCATTTGTATATGTTTATATGCACATATGCGCACACACTTCAACCAAGCACCCACCTTCACAGAAATGAGATTTTGCCATTTCGGCTTTTCTGTTCTACTTCCTTGGGCTGCTATGGACAACTAACTGCCAGGCTTACAAAAAAAACTGTGGCATTTAGGCTGTTCATATAAATTATCTTGATCCAGTAATTTCCCTTTTTAATCTGCCGTTTGCCTTTCCTTTTTATTTTCCACTCCCTCCCCTTATGAAATGAGTTATTCATGCTCCCCAGCAGACTGACTCCGTCCCCCATTCAGTGGAGAGTTTCTCCCATTTTTAACCTTCTGCCTTCACGAAGTTCTAACCATTAAATGGTGCTCCCAGACCAAAATGTTACCCTTTTTCCTTCTATCCTGTTTTCTGAAACATCCGGAGGAATTATGTGTGGATGGAAAGAAATCAGTGCCATGACATTTCTACTCTATCTCAGAAAAAAGGGCCACCACATAGAATCACAGAATCATAGAATATCCCAACTTGGAAGGGACCCATAAGGATCATCGAGTCCAACTCCTGGCATCACACAGGTCTGCCCAAAAATTCAAGCCATATGACTAGGTGCATAGTCCAAATGCTTCTTAAGGAAGGAATGACTCAGAACAGTACATGGTGTCTGAATCTGGGACTACTTCAGAACTGCTTTCATTACTGGAATCACAGATTTGGCACGTTCACTATTAAGAGAACTACTTCCTATTGCTCTATGGCAACCTGGTGATCTTATATCAAAGGCCTTTCACTAAGATTAATGGATAATATACGAGATTTACTCTAAATCTTTGTCAGGGACCAGCTCCTTCATACTGTGACACTTTAAATAGTCGATGGATAGATTGTGACATCAGTGTTGTGCTATCTCATGAGTCATGAAAACACAAGATTTCAAAGATTCGTGTAAGTAAAGATACCAAATAAAAAATCTGCACATCGATGCATGGGAAACTACAGTTGTGTTCCCATAGGGTTTGTTTTTTTTACTTCCTGATTACACAATCCTGTTTCATACACAGTGTATTGTATCGCACCAGTGGACCTTGTAAAGGCCTGATGGTTGCATTTCAGCCACTGGATCCAAGCCATCATGACCCACAGTATGCAAACCTGAAATCCATCAGATGTAAAATCTCACATTTAAATTCACTAATTCATCCAAAACCCAGGGCTGTTCCTGTTCTCTTTTTCTGCTAACCAATAGCAAATGCTAAGGGAACACACAACTACAAGTCCCAACTCACACTGGCACACTTTTAAGCCTCCTCGTGATGTAAGCAGTAATGTTGGCACTGTGACTAAGTCAGGCTCCAAATGTGAAAGTGAGGACCACAGTGGGAAAATACAAAGGAGATGAAGAAGAGCTAAAAGATAGTTTAGTTCCCAGGTGGTAAAGAAACTGACTTTTCATCTGCCAGCTCTGCCGGCGATCTGTGCTATGGGAGCTGTGAGCCTGTGGTGAGCTCTGTGAGTTCTGGGATATACATTCGTTCATTAATAACCCTCACCCAAGCAGGAGCCCTCTTTTTTTTTTTTTTTTTTTTTTTCCTCACACAGAAAAGAGGATCTTGCATCCTCACTGCAGCACTGGGAGCAGCTGCCTGAGCTCCACAGGCTTCAGCCTCTCCTATGAACCACAGAGCAAGTCGCCTGGGATCCTGCTCCTCCACAGCTGCCCCAGGGGCAGGATCAGTGGCAGCACAGGATGGTGCTGGCCAGGTGCCGGAGGGCTCCCCAAATCTGCTGCCCCAGCTGGTCCTCCCCCAGCCCTGAGACTCCCCCTGCCTGGCTCCGGGCTCCTGACACAAGGTGAAGCAGCCAGGCACCTTGCTGGGTTGTCCCTATTCACCAGCCTTCCCAGCTGAATCTGGCTTTGCTTCGCCTCCACAGTAACAAAATTCACAATCTTCCTAAGGGACTTGCACTGGTTTTGCAACCTGAGGAAAGCAACCATCTAACAAGCACTTGTGCCTCTCCTCCAAACTTCCTCTGCCGCCTAGGCTGCTAGCATGCACACCAGCTGCCATGCCAAATGGCAGCTGACCTCCAGAGGAACAGGGTGCTTTCACTGGGTAGCAGAATGGCCAAGTAGACTAATGATGGCCAAGACCATATTAAGACAGGCTGAATACTCTAGTTCATGCAAAAAAATGTGATGAAAGATTTAGAAAAGAAGGGGGACACTGCATTGGCCTCCTCTCCACTTCTTGGCTGTAACACTGGGAACCAGGAGCTCCAGGTTGAGAAAACAAACTCTTGCTTTCACAGAGATAACATTTGATCTTACATGCAGGACTTGAGACCAGAGTTTCTCATCAGGCTGTTTTCTAACCACTAGGATGGTTCCGGGTTTACCGAAGCTATTCTGTTTTCAGAAGCTGTCAGTTCTGTCACTTCCTTTCTTTTCACCATTTTACAGGGCTTGTTCTTTTTCAAGTGGCATTTCAGACATCAAAATGAGGTGTGAGATGAAAAGAAAGAAATTGGAATGGGGTTTCACAGTGTTTTAAAAACAAACTGCATGACTCACGAATAGTTACTTCACAGCCATGTGAATGCTTGCAGGGGAAGACATTTTTATACCTGCTCTGTGTAGAACTGAGCCATCACTTACAGCTGCGGTGATACAAAGCTTTGTTTTTTTTTTATTGTGTTTTTGTTTGTTTGTTTGTTTGTTTGTTTTTTTCTTTATTTAGATCCTGATGATGCAGATTCCCTCCAGCAACACCTGATTCACGTCAAAAATCTACAGCCCATCTTCATTAGCCTCCTAATTACTTGGCTGAATTGTACTGCTCAGGGAAATGCTACCTTTGCATACACTGAGGAAAAGTAGAAAAATGCTCAATTTCCTCTTTGGGACACAGAATACTGTCACGTGTTCTGGTGATTTAAAAGAGAAAGCTGATTTTCTGCCTACTCCAAACTCCTCTTCAAGGTGTCCTGAGGGCAGGTATTCCTGGAACAAAGCCTCCCACGTGTCTCAGAGCTGAGAAATTCTAGGAGGCTCCTGGATTGCTGAGGCAAGAGAGGGCATCTCCGTCCTCTGCTGCCTCCTCTGTGAGATAAGGCCATAATTACTCCTGCATGATTACATCTTAAATGATCCTTTGCCTAACCGATTATTGTCAATGGAAAAAAACAGGGCTTTTCTAACATACGGAGCAGCTGTAATGAAATCACGCTCTCTGATGCCACGGCGTCCTTGCCATGTGAAACAGGGACAGTAACGTTGTTTGTGGTTCAAGTCCCCACCTTGGCCACTGTGGTAGTAGGAGCAGTGCCCATACAAAGCTGTAGCTTTGGTTTTTGTGTTCTTCCCATGGAGGCATCCCCAGATGAAACCTTTGAGCAAAAAAAGCCTCTATTCCCCAGCCTCCCTGCACCCTCTCTAACCAAGACTCTATCGATTGACTTCCTATGGCAGAGACAAGAGCTTTGTCTTGAGGATGGCATTGTTAGTGCACCAGCAAACAGTCCCACTTGAATCTGAGGGAAGCTGATTCAAGCTCTGCAAAGTCATAAAGAGCCACAGAAATCTCCTTCTGCTTCATACATTCATTCTGTCAGCTCACAATGCTGTATGGATACTCGCATCTTCTGAAAAGAAAGGTCCCTACCACCAGCTGATCCGTATCGCTGGACCAGATGGCCAGCTTTTCTCATCTGCAATTCATCATGCAACAGTTCTTTCCCTGTTTTCTGACAGTTTTCAGTAAGTCAGTTGCCAGATAATGTTTCTTCAATGTGTTCAGGCTTGCATTGAAAACAGCAGTGTCAAGTAGAAGCCAAGTGTTTGCAGATCTGACCATTGTATTTAAATACAAAACTGGGAGCTGGGCTCCCTAGAAATTACAAACCAACTTGGCCAGAGCTGTGCTACTGAAAACATTAGCAGAATGCTAATGGAAGGAACTCAGCAGTTGTTCTTAATATTTATTGGCAGGTACCAAATATATCTCTTATGTCTTCTATCAAGCACTGCTTAAGGCAGTTGCCATTATGTTGTTTGTAGACAAACGTAGAGCGTGCTAGTGCCAACAGTTGGCCAGAATGGCTAATAGCCAGTAAAAAAACACAAATTTATAATGAAGCGGCCGTTTGCTGTGGAAGTCATTAAAGGTTCTGCTTGCGTTTCTTCTTTAACACAATGGTTGTCAAATAAGCCAGGCTGTTTCATTAAGCTTTCATCCTTGCTATGGCAAAGAGCATGCTTACTGGTGATACATGTGACTTCTCTGTTCTCTCTGAAAACTTTTTTTTGTTTGTTTTAATCCATGCAGGAGTTATATGGCATGAGAGGTAGAAATCAAGGGCACAGCAGTCTTTTCTGACCTGCCATTCCCCAGAGCCTGCCAAAGAACAGTAAAACTTGTTTGGTCCAAAAAGCTGGAATTATTAAGTATATAAATTATTATTAAATAATCTATTATTATATTGTATTATTATTATAAATTATTAATTATATATATATTCTGATCTACAGGCAGTGGTTTGTAACTCTATGCTGTTGATAAACCTCAAAAACTCTGGAATTCTGTCTTGAAGGTATGTTTGCTGATCAGCTGGCTAGCTCTTCTCTACTAATTGTAGTTAACTTCACATGTTCAGAAATCCCTGGAAGTCCAGGGACTTCAGTTTAGAAGCAACTGAACTACAAGATGAGGTATATGTGTGTGGCAGCTGGAAAACACTTTCTCCATACTCCTTGAATTAAGATAGTAAAACTGTGGAACATCAGTGAACCAGGCTATGAACTGAATGTATTTTAATTAACTATTGCCCCAGCTCTTCTCTTCCTTCTTAGTTACATTAATTTTCCTTTGCCATACAAAGCTGAAGAGTGCCCATTTTCAACACCTGCTGACTTTCAGCTGGCCACCTTGGTGCTGTGCAAAGTCACGGGAAAGAAATGTATTCCCCGGTTGCTATTGAGCAGCAACATCCGTCAATACTAAGAGCAAGTGGGAGTGAAAAGCAGCCTGGAGAAGTGAGTTCTGCAAAATAATAGCTTCACACAGAGGCTTAAGGCAAGGGGTTTTGTGAGGAACTGTATTTTAGAAGATGGCACCAAACTTTCCTGTGGCTTTAAAATTAATTATGCAATCTATGTCCATCTAAATTTACATTTTCTTCTGTGACAGAGGTAAAACAAAATGAAACAAAACAAACAAAAAAACCCCCCACATTGTTAAAGGATTTGATAATCTGCATAAAAACTGTTGCGTTTTGTCACAGAGACCTGCCTGGCGCCCTCCAAAATCCGGGAAATGGCTTTTGGTTTCAGCCCACTTGTGCTTTATCAGAAAATTTACACTCCTACTTGTTAAAAAAGAAATGGTATCAAACAAAGCTGCTGCTAATAACAACACCAGCTACTACCTTTTGCTATCAGTTCTTGGAATCTCAAAGCTAAATATTATTTGAGTACCAAAGGTGCTACAAGTATTTTTAATTTTAACTCGTTGTATGTCACAGTCTTTTATTAAAATGAGACCAGGGCCTCTGCATGCAAGATACTGAACACAAATACAACAAGAGGCAATTTCTACCATAGTGGATCCTCAGCCTACACATATAAAAGGCAGGAGGGAATCTGTTTTTCCCAGAAATGTAAGAGATCAGTCTGGTTTTGTTGTTGCACACAAATGGTATTTTATATTTTAATCACGTTGGTAACCCACACAGGTAAACTATCTAAGATAACTATTAAAAAAGCAGCCACTAAATATGGCATTCTGAAGTAACAGCAGCTCCTTGCAAATGAAAACAACCTGAACAGATCAGCAAGGAGAATTCTCAGTCCTGGAGAAGTCTGTCCAGAAGGAGCAGGAATGAGATATCCCACTGCAGCCACTGGGGAATAGCTCATCCCCCACAGCTTTTCTGTGCAATTTCTATGCACAGTTGCACCCCTGGGGCTTGCTAGGAAACCAGCCACATTTCACAGTGCCTGGAAGAGCCGGTTAGATGGATAGACAGATCCCCGATACCTGGGATTTGGGCAGGGCTGGGGATGTGGGTGTATGGACACAGACGGGGGGGGGAAAGAAAAGCAAATGGATGTGGCGGTGGCTGCACCACTCAGAGAACGCTGCAGCTTTGCTGTTCTTCATTTATGACTGCAAAGAATAAAAACCAGGTAATAAGGAAATGTGAGACTACTTCTGCGTGCAAAGGCCTTTGCTGATAAGGCTGCAGGTTTCCTGTTGGGACACATCTGTGTAACAATGAAAATGCAAAACTGTACCAGGTGACTACCACGACATTTTGATTCTGACTGGTGTTTGAAAGCAAAACTGTTTAGTCATTCTGATAAACATCACTTCTCTTTTCAGGAAGACATCATCTACTAATGTTAAAAATACTACAGCTTTTTCCTCTGTATTCACTTGACACCGAGGGATTTGGCATTTTTCCCCTCCTCTCCCCATGTATAAACCAGGCTGCTTTTCCTGAAAGGCACGCTAAGGGTGATGTCCCGGTTCTGGAAAAGTGCTGTTTCTGATCCCCACAGGAAGAAAATGGGCTAAATACAGAAGCTGGAAAATATTTTGTTATATAATTAGCACTGCCCTTGTTGGGCTGGCCAGAAAGCAGCACATTTCACACGGGCAGCAGGGTAGTTCTGGTTTTTGTGCTTGCTGAACCTGGTGTGTCTTTACGGCAGCCATTGGGTGTACATGAAGCAGTTTTCTCAGCAGCTGCATGAGATTAAGCAAGCCTGTGAACCTGCAGTTCACACCGGTGTGACTTCACGTTTTGCTGCACCGCCAGCTCGGCTGCACATTTCTTCCAAAACCTATGCTTTTAGGTGCCCATGGCTTCAGCCCTTAAGTTTTCCTAGCTGCCCCCCTTCCCTGTAGGGAGAGCTGCCAGGTGGCAGCACAAGGTGACCCGCAAAGCACTGGGATTACCGCAGTTACCTTACTGGGATGGTCACAGCGGAGGGGCCGTTGGATAAGCGGAGCTGAGCCCCCACCCAGCTCCCTGCCCTCAGCACCAAAACGCACCGACGGCACCCCAGCGCGCCCCGTCCCGACCCCCCCTCGCCCTGATTGTTGCCCCAAAATAAACTTAATGCCGAGGGCTCCTTTAGCTGACACCCACCACAGGAAGGAAGCTGGCTGTTTTTTTTTTTTTCTTGTTGTTTCCGTAACACGGTGCCGGTTTTTGGTGCCTCCCACCCCCCACTCTTTCCCTGGGGGGGGAAGGACACTTTTCAGGGGGTCTCCGGCCACCCCGAGCCCTCCCCGCCGGCCGCGCATCCCCCTGCGCGCTGTCCCCGGGATGCGCGGCACTTGCGCGGGGCGACACCTCCGCGACACCCCCCCCACACCCGTTCTCCAGCAGCAAAAGGCATCGTGACGAGGACCGACCAATTAATTAATTCATTAATTACCCTGCCCCCGCCCGGGGCAGCCGTCCGGCCCCGCTCCCCGCCGCTCCGCTTGTTGCTCACTTCGCTCCCGCAATTTTTCTTTCTTTCTTTCTTTTTTTTTTTTTTTTTTTTTTTTTTTATTCCTTCCTGCCTCTTCTCCTCCCTCTCGGGCAAGTGAGGGTGGGATTAAAGGCATCTGAGCCCAAACATGTGACTGCGCCGGCACAGAGATGCTCGGAAAGAGGGGAAGGACGGCAGTGGGGGCGAAGCGAAGCGGCGCGGCAAGGCGTGTGAACGGAAAGCCGAAGTGCCCCGGGGGGGGGGAGGAGCTGCCCCGCGGCGGGGGTCCCCTCCTCCTGCTGCTCTCTCAAGGAGAGGGGAAATAAATGTTACCCTGGCCGCTGCCGGAGCTGCGTCGTCCTCTGCGGCTGCCCAAACCCTGCCCGGAGCCCTGCCCCGGGGAGCTGGGTGCGGAGCTCGGACCCCGCCTCTGCGGCACGGCCGCCGCCCGTGCGGCGCAGCCCCGGTCCCCATCTCGGTTTCTCCTCGTTCTTCGAGCCCCCCGGCCCCTCGCCCAGGCTTTTGGCCGAGTCAGGCTGCCGGGCTTCGAGGGAGAGAGGAGAAAAAAGGAGAAAAAAAAATAAAACAATGGATGGGAGAGGAGGCAGCATGGCATCGCGCCCCGCTTCTCCTCGCAGTCCTGTTGTGCACAGCCTTCACACTGTGCCCGTGACGCTGGAAATATCTGCAGATGCCTCGAACGTGCAACCGAGGAAGTTTTCTGTCCTTCACTGTAATATTGGCTCCCCAGTTAAGCACAGCTTGCATTTTGCTGGAGCTCAGTCCTCTGGTTGGATGCTTCTAGCGTGCTGTACTTTTTTGTTAGTTTTATTTAATTAATCAGCTTATTGTCGTTCCCCCTAATGAGCAGTTTGGTTAGGGGTGCCTATGGGCCTCACTTCATATGGCTGGCAAAAGCTGAAAGGCTTTTTATTGTGGAGACCGTGTGGGTGAAGGGGCAAAAAGCCAAAGGTGCAGTAACACTCGTACTACGAGCATTGTAGCATCAGGCTTTGGTTGCTGTAGTGACTTGCTCTGCCAGCAAAATTTGAGGCACTTGCCCAGATGCATGTTAATACATGAAATAGCAAGGAGGGTCAATAGAAGACATTTTTCAGATTATTTGTTTTCCCAAATCCTTCTTTTATCCCCATCTCTTTCTCTGCCTGCCACTCTTCAATGACAGTGATTCATACTTCACCTTCCACTTCAATGTCATCAGGCCAGTTTGCAGTTGGTGCACTGCAAACATGACAGATCCTGGCACAGAACAGAGGCAAAAGGGCACGCGAGAGTAGGGGGGTGAGAAAGAGAGTTATACATCCCTGGGAAGGCCATTAATGTGCTCTTAGCAGGATGAGAATTGCAGAATTTGTGAGAAACAAAAAAATATTTATTCCCTCCTGTGACAGCATGTGTGTGGGAGAGCTATTGAGTGACATCAGCAGAAACACATGTCACATTGCACCCAGCATTACATTTCAGATGGGGTTTCAGCTAGCAGAATGATTTGGCAGTAGCAAAATAACAGGAATGGGCCACAAGGCCTTTTCTTCATGGATAAATGTTTAGGTAATTGTATTTGTGTGTGGAGCCTTTCTTTACAGTCTTTTCTGCTGCTAGCTTGCTCAGTTGCCTGCTTTTTGGAAAAATAAAAATAAAAAAATCCACCCTCAAAGGTTTATTCCTGTAAAACAGCTCCTGTTAGATCTGAAAGACTGAAGGATAAAAGTCACCACTAATTCTGGGGCAGTAGCATGTTCTAATGAAGTCTGTCATCTCTGACTGCTCATCCTTGTCATAGTGCTGTCTGTCCCCTGCTGCCTGCTAGCATAAGGGAGACTGGTCTGGCTGAAAAATAAACCTTTTGTTCTGATGGATTATTTCTTACCCGTATCTTTTTCTCGTCAGCCCACCCTGCCAAATGACTATGTCAGCACAACAGTGAGGGGCCTGGAGAGCAGAAATGAACCTCCGGGGACGTGAACACTCCCACAGTAGTAACCTGAATGCAACCTGAAATGTGCACAAGTAGTTACTTCTGAAACCACTCATCTGCTGCAACAACAGGACAGGCCTTCAAGTTTTAATTGGCAAAAAGGCGTGCGGTGAGAATTGTCTCACTGATAATTGTGCAGAAAAAGGGCAGAAATTCATGGCCTTGGGGGGCAGTTGAATTGAGAGCCCTGGTTTATGATGGATGTGTCATTTGTGCTCTGTGCGTCACTTTCTGTAATGCCCTTAGCTCCTGTCTCATGTTCCTTGTCCCCCCCTGAGCGTGCATTCATTAGCTTTCCTCCCACACAGCAAGCCCTGCTTGTTCATGTTTCTGCTATAGGCAATGGCGTGTGTGTGTGTATGTGCACACTTAGGTCCAGTTGATTTTGAGCTTCATGTGCTGATTATCCTTGCAGGCGCCTCTTCTGGGTATGTTGAAGGCTTTTGTTCAGCAAGACAGAGATGTGAGTCTCTGCTCTGCACAGGACTGTGTGAGGTATAAAGTAGCAAACTTACACATGAAACTTACCTCCTTCAGCCAGCTGCAATGAAATTCAAGTAATGTATTCAAAATTTATTATGGTCGGGGAGATAGCTGTGAAAATACAAGAAAAAGAGAGATGGACCAGATGGACAGAGAGAGGAAGGAAGAGAAGCAGGGAGAAAAGGAGGGAAGGAAGGAGGGAGGATAGGAAGGGGGAAGGAAAGGAAGGAGAGAGAGAGAGAGAGAGAGAGAGAGAGAGAGAGAGAGAGAGAGAGAGAGATTTTGTAAGCCTAACGTCCTCAGGAAAAAATCCAAAGAAGGAATGAATGGTATGTTTAGCACTACATGTTGTACCAGTATGTGTGTAACTTGGTTAGCTGTAAACGTTGTGATCTTCTGCGGTGTGGTGACTGTGTTATTCATTTACATTTAGTTCGCAGATGATAATAATTATCCAGCTATTCCTGTACCTTCACAATAGGTATCTTCTTGTACATATCTGCTGCTCACTTCCAAAGCTAACTTTTTCAATCTTTTTCTTCTTTTGCCTCTTACTTAAAGAAAAAAAAAATCACAAAGTAAATCAATAAATATTTCCTACTTACATTCTGTTTTGCAGGAAGCAGCAAACATTTTTGATCGCTGTTTTCAATAGAAATGCAGTATTGATGAAAACCAAATTATATACAGTGGCTTTCTCTGTTTTCCTTTTAGACCCAGTATTGATGACTGGGGACAAAAAGAATTCAAAGTCCTTTGTTGTATACTGGAGGCAGCGAGCTCACATTGTCTGGGCTATTGTGTTTGCCTTTAGACAACAGTAGTGAGATGAAATACAGCTCCAATGCGGATGAATTCATGCTGGCTTAGCTGTCTAGGGAACATTAATGTTCTCTGAAAGGGCTGGAATCTTCTGATCTTCTTTTCACCATGGACTGTACATGCAGTTATCTATTTAGGACTAAGCACACCTCAGGTACTTCCCAAGACTTCACTCTGTTCAGCCTTTTATACATAAGCGCATTTCAGACTTTTCAGACTTATTTCTATAACTAACTCATCTTGAAGATATAATATACCATTACTGTAAGCTCTTGTACCTGCACTGTACACATCTGAAGATGACAGAAACACACTTATTGCTAAACGTAACCCATTTCTTTTTAGAGGTTATTGCATATCACACACACACACACAGAGTTTTTCTGTGCTTCCTTTGCTTCTCTGATCAAATCATTAGGCGGGGCTGCTTATAGCAAAAAAAAAAAAAAAAAAAAAAAAGTACTGACATAAGCTAACATGTTAAATGATGGCAGAATTTCAGAAGGACTACAGGTGTGATTACACTTAGAGATATGGATCTTATCAGCTTAAGTGTAATGCTCTAGTGATCCAACTTCCTAGCTGTCTTGCTCCGACATTCTGCCTCTTGCAGTCCACAAACTGAGTATTTCAAAAGACAGGGACAGAGGTTTTAACTTGGAATTGGAACCACGCAGCTCTCCAAGCTGTCTGTCAGAACACACTGCCTTTCATTGACTTGCTCTGCATTGTAACACAGGAGAACAGTCTGGAACAGTGTTACTGTTTGCAATACAAAAAGAAAGAATGGGGTGAAGTGGCAAGACACAAGATTTCCAAACTGAGGCTCAGATGGGAATTATCTCACACAGACTTCTGGAAAGATTTTAATTTTCCCTTGCAAACTGGAGTCAAGTTTTTGTTTTGTTTTGTTTTGTTTTGTTTTGTTTTGTTTGTTTGTTTGTTTTTTGAATGATTGCTGGGCATATTTCACTAACAAATTCTATGCCTGTGTGAGAAAGCACTGAGCACAATTATATATATATATATTCATGGCAAATATTTAGGTTTGCATTTCTAGAACAAAAAGGTCTGCTACAGGGGTGAGATAAACTGCATGGGTAGCTGGAAAATTTGGGTAACACTGACACACAGATTTAACTACGTAAGGACTCTGAGGCAAATTGTATTGAAATATGGCTACTTTTAAGCTGAGTCAAATCTCTAAGAGACAGCATTATTTGAAATGTAAGCAGTTTTATTTCAGTTTAGCTGAAAGGTTTTTAGAAGTGAAAGCAGCAAAGTAAAATTTATGCTTTTTCCATTCTAAATGATAGTGTCTGTACAGGATGAAGCACAGAGAGGAAAAAGGTTCAAATTTATATCATCTTTTTAATTAATCCGGATTGATTTTCTTGAATGTTTAAGTTTAGACAAGTCCTGGGAACCCAACTAGAGCACTGGCCATGCTTGAAGAGGGACATAAAAGTCCATGAATGACATATGAACATCTCATATAGACCAAGAAGGATAACACGTTAACTAGAGCTCCATCTGCTTGTATAAAGCTATGACTGATTTTTCTAGAGCTTATTCTGCAAATTTCTCTGCTGATGAGTATTTTCAGATAAATCTTATTTTCTTTTCCCAGTTTCACAAGGCAACGGTGTAGAACTCACCAAGCTACAAATCCATTTCTGAATAGCAGCTCTTTAAAATTTAAGCACATCTGTTAGTATGAATAGTACACCTAAGTTTATTTTGAGGAAACTGTTCACAGCACTGTTTCCCAAATCATATTCACATAGGATCCTTTCACACACAGACAGCCAATTAAGTGGGGTATGCTGGCCTGCAACAAGAATAGAAAGAAAACACACTCCTGGTCCATTTGCTGGGCCTTTTATTTCTCTCTCACTATCATTACTGCAACCAGGCAGTGAGACAGCAAGGCAATAGCTAGTAATCTCTGTCAAGTCCGCTCAGTCTACACTACTGACTGGAGTTTGTCATTACTTATGTCTTCAGATCGCCTGCCAGAATGCTTTGGGTGGAGAGGGAGAGCAACGTGCACTTCTTCCGACTTTTAATTGATCTGATTCCAGCATTTATCTCCTTGTAGCTCCAGGGTTGTCCGGGACTTCAGGTACTGCCAGTGAGTGGTGTGAGCAAACTGTGTGTGTGTTACTATTGGTGATCGTATTTATGACTTACTGAGAGGTGTAGAAGCTACTGCTGTAACTATACAGTTAGATTGTATGGAGAACTCATGCCTGGAAAATACACAGAGGGCCATCCTTGTGAGTAACTAAACAGGAGCAGGAAGTAAGTAAGGCGTGTTTCACAGACCTCAGTATTTCACAAATACAACCACCTAATCACCTCCTGTATTCATACCTGTATTCTCCACTTAGCTTGTAGCACCAAGTGCTTCTCTACAGGAGGGAGACAATTAGGGAAGTAAAATGTCTGCAAGACAAAAGTAAGAAATTCTGTGTGGAGTATAATTACATTTCTCTCCAAATCAGTTCTAGTTAGCTGAAAATGGAATTTTATTCCTTAATCAAGGTAAAATATCATTTGTATATCCCTTCCCAGATGCATCATAAGTATTCTAGTGTTAGAGCTGTATGCTGTAGAATTAACTTAGATAAATTGTAACTATTTTTATTTTTAAGTAAAAATTCTTCTTACAGTAAAGCAAGAACCCACTTAGTAGGTCCAAGTGCATTGGCTACCAAGTTGCAGTTGTGTTAACTTTCTCTGTTCAGCTTTTCTAAAAAAATTGTAGCATCTTAAATTATATAAACAGTAATTGTTGCATATATCAAGGATGCTGTACAGTGGTACGTTTTTGTGTGATCTGATGCACATTCTGCATTGGATGGATATCAGGTACAGTACCCATGATGTTATTAAATACACTTCTGCTGTCCCTAAAATTGTATACCCATGTTTGTACACTGCATCATTACCTTTTCATTTCATTTAATGCCCACAGCAACAATGTTAGTTGCTTGGCAACATTTGTGAGAGAAAAACAAAAAAATGTCCTATTTTTAAAGCACATCCTTAAAGAGATGCAACAAGATAGGATGCTGGAACAATTTTGAGCAAGGACTGACTGAAGCTTTGTGCTTTATATGTCATATTTAAAACATAAGACGGTGATTTTCTTATTGTTTATCACACTTTGGTAGCATGAAAGTAGCTGATACACAAATCAACCAATCAGAAATGGATGTCTTTTAATGTGCTGATGTTTCTATTTCTGCTTCAAAATCTAATGATCAAAATAGCTGAATAAAATGGAATAATCTTGGAGCATAATCAGTGTATGAGGAAATGAGCAGCTGTTGGTGAGATCTGCCCCACATCCCATGAGATCAGCCCCGCATCCCATTTATTTATTGACTGCAGTTTTTTTCCAAGGAAAGAACTACATTTCATTTGAAACCTAAGATCTGCACATACATAAGACAGGATCTGGCTCTTCTGTTTGAAAGTATGTCCCACTGCTGTTCATCTTCCTCTTTTTTTTTTTTTTTCATTTTCTTTTTTTTTTTTTTTCTTCTTTTTTTCTTTTCTTTTTGAGATTTCCCTTACTTTTCCGGAGCACGTGGTGTGACCCAAACTAGTAGGCTCTGAGCACACATATAAACCACCACAAGACACACTAAGTGTTGTGCTTCGTACCCTCTATTCAGCAGTAACTGTCTCTGGGTTGTTATGAAGTAACTGCTGTACTTCCAGTTTACAACCTAGCAGATGAAAAGCTGATGTGTACTGGCACAAAAAGAAACTTTTTCCACATAATGGTTTATGCCATGGGCGTTGCTCGATTTAATTTTGGCCTCTGGTTAGCTCTTTTAGGGCAGTTAATCTCCTTCACAGTAGTTGCTTAAAATGACATCTTTCTGGCTTATTATTTTACCTATCTATCTACTGCCTGTCTAGACGCATCTGGGTAATGTTTGAATAATTCACAACACTTTGTCTCAGCATCTTGGCTGGTTGAAGTAGAAGTATTTTAAGTCAATTTCTAAGACTTTCATACCAAGTTTTGGTATACACTACTCCTATTGCAATTTGAGGGGGAGACAACATTGGGACTTTTGTGGATCCTTTTGACTTGGAACAGAGATTAACTGGCTTGAGTATCCTCAGCATAACCCTGGGCACAGGACTGCAGCTCTTGCTTATGCAGGGATAATCAGTCACTCTGGGAGTCCTTTTGTGGTCACAGCCTTAGCACACTGGCGCTAGGAGCTCAGAATTGCCCTCTGGAGGCTGCTCCTTACACAGTGTTATTTATTCAGTTAATCTCTGGGTTTCTGGCATGTTTCTTCGTATCAGTCTCCCCCTCTGCTCATAAGAACACAAGAGCACACCCTTTCCAAGAAACTCTCTGCCACTCCAGTTGTTACGCAGCTGTAGTTTTGAGTGAACTATGTGCTTAACCCTCTTACAGAAATTGCAAATGAAGGACAGTGGCTGAACTTGCCAGTTCCAGGAAGGAGCAACTCTACCTCTAACTTTTCTAACAGACTGAAAATTACAAATTGCTGCAGAACACTCTCTGCTGTTCCTCTTCACTGACAATGGATTGCTCAGTTCTCCCAGTTTCTTCACAAAAGTTTCTCACTTATTAAGTCACCCTCTCTTCCTCTTTCCTTAGCGCCAGTACTTAAGCTTGCATTCTCACCCACATCTGCTGTACTGTCTGCGCATAACAATTCACAAGGATGTGACAGTTAATCTATAAATACCACTAAGGAAAATAGCACATTTCTTCTAAAGGAGGTAAGTGTCTAAGTGCCCAGATGAAAGTTATGTGGCTTTCAAGAGTTGTTTAAGATCAGAGTGAAAATGGAGGGGAAGAGGACAAGGGAGGAGGGCTATCTTTGTCTCATTTGCAGGCTGTGTGCAAAATTATACATCTATCTTGAAGGACAGCATCCCCTTATTAGCACTATAATATGGCTGGCTAAAATAATTTTCCCATTTAAATCCCATTTTAGGGCACGCCCCAAATTGTATCTGGTAATGAGCTGTATGAAAGAACAGCTAAAAGACCAGTTTGAGTGCCTATCTAAAACATGACAATTAACAGAAACGCAGAAGGGAGTGTACTGAGTGAAAAGCTGCTTTGCAGGAAATTGTTTTTTCTTTTCCTATGGAGTAAATGCAAAAGTACACATGGATAAAAGGGAGAGACAAAATGAAAAAAAAAAAAAAGTTTGTGATTGCTTTTTTTTTTTTTTTCAGTTTTGCTGAAATGATATAAACTACTGTTTTTTTCTGGTCCACAGTTGAGGAAAAACAGAGAAAAAAAAAAGCATAAAGCAAAGACTGGGAAAATACAAAGACTGAAAGCTATGCTGATTTGAAGACCACATTTGAAGTACATATAATTCAAAAAAAAAAAAAAAAAGGTCCTTTTTGTTTCAAACATCTTGGTCAAGGACTGGCTACACTGAGAATCAATGACTTCCCTACCTTTTCTTATTTGCAACAGGGCCTCCAGTTGGAAGGAAGTGCTGTGAGAGGAAAATGCATCAGCAAATTTATTTATTTATTTATTTATTTTTTATTTATTAACATTAGAAGAGGTTTGAATGCAATTTTTAAAAATACTCCCTGAGGTAGGTACTCACCTTCCTATTTCTGTTACATGGCATTTATTTTCTGCCACCATACTATCTAAATACAGATTCCAACTGAAGTAGCATACTGTCCATCTTATCCCAGCTGGTCTCACATTTGCTCAGGAAAACACTACAGCTAATGTACTCACCAAGCCGGTTGCTGGCAAGCAAGTTTAAAAACAAACAAACAAACAAAAAAAAACACAAAACAGCAACAACAACAAAAAACACAAACAAACAAACAAAAAAACTTTTTTTTTTTCTTTAATTCATTCGGGAACTCAGAATTCCGTGGTGGCTGAAGTCTTCTCCCCTGTGGGTCAGGGGGGCACAGCAACCAATTATATTTTGTAATGTGGTGATCATCTCATCTTCAGTATTTCAAGCAAGGAATCCCACTGTAGAAACAGTAAAAACATGATAGAACCAAATTTCTGGAAGATATAAATCACCCTTGTGATATATGGAGTAATAATTCGTGTCAAGAAGATGGTTGATATTAATAAAGAAGGGGAGATGTGGGAGTGTGGCCATGGGGGTCGACAAGCCCCATGGCTGGTGATAACATCAGACTCTTAACGATGAGGCCATCGGGAGTGTAGAGTTTAGAGGGAACCAAGAAGGGTGATTCAGGAGATGCCATGCCCACCTCCGGTTGCTTGTTCTCCAGCCATTAAGGCATGGAAGTTGCTGGGGGGTTGCTGTTGCTGGTCAAAATTGTTAGACCAATGACAAGTTGTTTGAAAAGGACTACTGTGGGGCGAAGGGTATATAAGAGGGGAACCTGTCCTCAAGATGGAAAGGCAACACGATACAACAAAGTTATGCCACCAATAAAGAAGTAGGAAGAAGGAATGAAAAGGAACAGGCTAGCGGGATGCAGACCAGGATGGGAACAGGCACATTGGTCGCCTCCTGAAGATGGGTTCGGCCAAACTCAGCAAACAGCTCTGAGAAGCTCATACGGAAAGTCGCTGGAAATGGGTGCGCCAGAGCTGGGAAGAAGCTCAAGCTGACAGAAGAGGAGCCGCGCACACAACTGCCCCTCGCTGGTCAGCAGCTGCGCATTATGGGGAATCGGACGTCCTTAGGAACAAAGACTGTCCTGGCAACCTTACAGCTTATTCTCCTTATTAACAATTGGACAGTTTATGAGCCTGAAACATGGGACCAGATTGAGGTCAAGGTGTGAGACTCTGCTACTAACAATGACAAGGTTGCAGTGGGATTGATCTGCACCTGGTGAGCAATCTCTGAGGCCCTAAAGAGCCCTGTGGGACCACAGTCAGAAACGTGTGGTTTGCCAGACAGCGAGGAAGGTGTGGGCTCGTTTACTGATCAGACTGCCACACCATCGGCCCCTCTGCTGCTACAGCCATCGAAGGCTTTTGCTGTTATGCCCCCTGCTGACCTGGACGTGCTTTTTGACCCAGGCCTATTGGCCTTGAAGAGGAGATGGAAATGTTTTCCTTTGATCTGGGAAGAATAGGATACATAAGGCCCAAAGACCGAGTTGCTTAACAACTTAAAGTGAGACATTGTTCCCATGACTAGCCCTGGAATTCCCCGCTGTGTGTAATCAAGAAAAGGAATGGAAAACAGATATTGTTATATGCTCTCAGGAAAAATAATGAAGTCATGGAAGATATGGGAGCACTTCAACCAGGATTACCAACTCCAACGATGCTCCCCCAGTCATGGACATTAATAGTAATAGACTCAAAGCATTGTTTGTTAAACACTTGCCAGAATTCGGAAAACTTTGCCATGTTTATGTTTCAATTGATACCTTTTCTGATTGCACATATGTATAGGTGTACTTGGGTTTAATATGTAAAAGCAATGTTCTGTATATTTAGAAAGTTTGATGTTCGTGTGTGCATGTTGGTAGAGCGTAGACTCCTAGCACACCCAGCACTGTTCAGTTGCCTTTTATAAATACTACTAAATTCAGATTGAGTTGTATCTTCATTTATAACACCCTTAAACTGCCTGAAAGAGGAACGCTGTCAGCCTGATGGTATTTATAGGGGGCTTCCATCTCATGCTTTTCACATCCTACAAAAACAAGCGGGCATGAAGACGTCGTTTTAACCCCCAAATCTTAATTTTAGCATGCTTTAGGTAGTACTTCAAGCTTTGAAGCATTTGGGTGGAAAAAAAAATGGTGACCAGCGCCCCCCCTCGCCACCAGCGCGCGGGCCAGGCGGGCGCCATTTTGCTTCAGGGCACGGGCGCCGGCTTCAGGCGCGGCGGCAGCACCATGGCAACGGCGGCCATCTTAGGCGCGGGCAAGCGGCTTCCCGCGCGGCGTCCATGACGGGTGAGGGCGAAATGGCCGCCGGAAGGGAAGGGGAAGGGGAAGGGGAAGGGGAAGGAGGGGGGGCGGTGGCGGCTGCTCGGCCCCGCCTCGGGTCGCGGTGGCGGCTTCATGCGGGCCGGAGGGAGGTGGCGGAGGCCGCTGGGGGCCGGGGCCGGGCCCGGGCCTCGGGGCCGGGCTGTGTGAGGGAGATCCGGGACAGGAGCGGTGAGGGGGAGCGGGAGGGCGGTGGCGGCGGGTCGGTGGGGGGCGGGAGGGCAGCGGGGCCTCAGCTCGCTGAGGGCGGCCCCGGGGGTGGCGACATAAACAAAAAGGTTATGGAGGGTGCTCGAATTAACTGCGGTGGTCGAGGAGAAGGTGTGAGGGGATGGGCGTGGTGGGGGCAGGCCGAGCTGAGCGTTAGGCGGGGTGGGGAGGTTTGGTTTCAGCAGGTGGCTGTTAAAAACAGTTAAATGGAAGTTATTCTTGTTTATTTTTTAACTTAGAGATGCATTTCGTATTTACGTTTCGAGACAAGTTACAGGAATGTTGAATGAGATATGTGACATTTCAGCAGCTCGTTTAGAAAACAGCCCCCATTCTGTATATGGTGGAAGCTGTTGTCATATTAAAATATTTGTTGAACAGTAAGATCTGGCAAAGCAGTCCGCATACCAGCTTTATCTTAAAAATACGATAGCCTTGTTACTTCCAGTAGAACCTCTCAAGTAAAGCAGGTGTATGAGAACTGGCTGGTTTAGTTTGTTCTACAAAAAGGAAAACATAGCTGTTCTGTAAATGCTACTATAGAATAACATGGAACAATGCAGATCTGCACGTTGTGCATTTCATTTACTTCTGGGTTTCATTTAGTTTAGAGGTAGGGAGATCTGCGGATTGAATGGGCACAAGACCTGTGAATGTTGGAAAGAATGCTGCTTATCTCTAATGAAGACTCTAGTTTTGTTTTCCAGCATTAACCACTATGTAAGTTTGGAAACCCTTCAAGAAAACAATTGTTGCATTGCTAAATAACATGTTAGGAAAATGCAAGAAATAATGTTTAAATATGAGGGAAGAAAATGTTTTAACAGTGTTGGGTTGTCAAGTACTGGATCAGGTTGCACAGGGTGACTGTAGAATCTGGAGATACCAGAAACTGAACCGGACAAGGCCCTTGGCAGCCTGCTGTAGCTGACCCCAATTTATTCAAGAGCACTGAACAGATGATCTTCAGAAGTGCCTTACAGCCTCAGCTACTCTGATTTTCTAACCAGCAGTTCTGAACTTTTAAAATTGCATTAATTTGGTCATAACTCCACTCCAAATGTGCCTGTCTCTCTGCTAAAATGTAGGAAAACTCTCCAAATAGGTCTTTGCAAGTCTTTACTTGGAATTGCTGCTCAGTTCAGTAGGATTTGTAGGATCATTTTGCAAACTTAGGGCTCATCTTTGAGGTGTTGCTGCCGTGGACTCTAATGGAATGAATGTTGATGTAACCACAGTTTGGTTGGTGTGAAGTGAACAGATGCCATGTACGCACAGTCTTAGAAAGTCTCAGACATACATGGCAGCCTGCTGAATCCTAACCCAGATCGCTTTTAATAAAAGAGCAAGAGAAAAAGAGACTGAATCTGCATTGTTTTCTTTCTGAAGAGCATGATAAAATAAAGTGCCTCTGCTGGAACATCATAGATCAGTGGTAATAATGATGGATATTTTTTTCCATCCTATTGCTGTTCACTGTGCTAACCCCAGTGGTGTCTTTTAAGATTTTTGATCAGTATTTGCCCAAACCTTCTGAGTTACACGATATGTACTGTGTTGGGCATCTTGTTAACCATGATGGGTAGGTACATAGAAACCCCTAAATGGAGCTGGTTATGTTGGTGTGTTTACTGTTTTTTAATGGTGTTCTATAACAGGCAGAATTTGGAGAAGAGGGGACCTTGTATATCTAAGTCACCATGTCTGGAATTGGCAATAAAAGGGCAGCTGGAGACCCTGGCCCTTCTGCACCTCCAGAAAAGAAGGCTGGGGTTGAAGACTCAGGAACCACAGTGGAGACCATCAAACTCGGAGGTGTTTCTTCAACGGTATGTCTTTCTTGTATGTTGCCACTCAACCTCTTGTTGTTTATTTTTTTTGTTTGTTTTTTTGATCTGGGAACAAAAACATCTCTCTTCCTTGCTGATGAGCCTGGTCTAGTGATCTGGCTTTCGTGGAATGTGCCACTCACTTGCACTTCTGCACAGGAGGAGATGGACATTCGGACCCTGCAGACCAAGAACCGGAAACTAGCAGAGATGCTTGACCAGCGGCAGGCCATTGAGGATGAGCTGCGGGAGCACATAGAGAAGCTGGAGCGTCGGCAGGCCACTGATGATGCCTCTCTGCTGATCATCAATCGCTACTGGAATCAGGTTAGCAACATGCTTGGTTAATACTGCTTTCTTGCACTTTCTTATATTCCCCTGTTCTCCATTAATTCACGTCCGTACTTTGTCTTGTCTTGCCTGTTGTGTTATTCAGTTTGATGAAAACATCCGCATCATCCTAAAACGCTTTGACCTAGACCAAGGTCTTGGAGATCTCCTGTCTGAAAGAAAAGCACTGGTGGTACCAGAACCTGAACCAGACTCAGACAGTAATCAGGAGCGCAAAGATGAGAGAGAGCGAGGTGAGGCACCTGGCTGGAAACAGTGGAAAGAATGTTTTTCAGCTGTGGACAATGTTGGTTTCCCTTTCTAAAGGCTGTCACTGGCTTTCTGATTATGAAGACTAGCATTATTTTTCTGCCAGAGCACTTACTTTTTGCATCTCTTTCTGTTCCTAGGTGAAGGACTGGAGCCAGCATTCTCCTTCCTAGCCACCCTAGCCAGCAGCACTAGTGAGGAGATAGAGTCTCAGCTGCAGGAGCGTGTAGAGTCCTCCCGGCGTGCTGTTGCCCAGATTGTCACAATGTATGACAAGCTGCAGGAAAAAGTGGATGTGCTGTCCCACAAGCTGAATAGTGGAGGTATGACCAAGGGGGCTGATACTCAAGGACCCCCATTTGCCTCCAGCATGGGCATGATGCTGCATTGTAAGCGTTAAGAATGACTAGGTTGTAATCTCATTTAGTTTCCAAAATAAGCTTGCCTAGCTTTCCAAAATCCTAATAATCAAAACCTCCAAGTTCTGCATGTTAGAAGCATATGATAATTGCCTCTAACTTTGAATGCTGAGAGGTCTGCCCAGTGTTGGGCTAAGGAGAGGTTTGTTACTGGCTGCAGTGTGCTTCTGTACCACAAGAGGTTACGGATTGCCGTTGAACCTTATCACCCAGCTATTCCTGGCCACCAAGTTAAAGGTTTCAAGTAAGGAATTCAAACAAGTATTTCAAACTCATGCTGAGCTTGCAGCTGAGTAAAAGGCTTAGGAATAACTGACTCTCAGTTTCCTCTGGGTTTTGAGCCAAATGGTACCCATCCAATGTCTTTTGGACACAAAGCAGAGATTTGCAGAGGAAACCTAAATGACTAGCATCTGAAAACTAATGTAGAAGATTCACTTTACACTCAGATGAATATTTGAAAAACTTGGCTTAAGGTTAGAATTCTAGTCTTTTTAGAGATGTGAATGCAAATTTACGTGCAAGTACCAAGTCATCTTTGTTTTCCCTAGTTTCTGGAGTGTTTAAATGGTCTGATTAAGGAGCTCTGCAAATCTAGCATTGGTGTGCTAGAGTATTACTATCCGTAGTTGGCAGTCTCAGACTCTGTTGCAGTAGTGCCAGTGCTATCATGTGAGCCTGGACTCAGTTGTTATAATTTGTCATTTGGTATATTAGCTTAAACCACCTGTTGAAGGAGGTTTGCACATGAATTTGACCTGCAGTAAGGTGTCAGTGGGATATAAGGACATGTTCTGTATTGCTGATGCTGACACGACTGGAATGATTTCTGGCATTAGGAGATAGTAACTGACAGTTGGGAATGTGTGGTATGTTAAACTGCAAAACCTTTTGCTTAGTGAGTGCTCTGTGTGGATGGAGATCAGACTTCAGGAACCACCTGCTGGAAGGATGTAGTAAGCTCAAGTTAACAGTAGAAACTTTTCTTTTCCCCTTTCTCTACTGTTTAATTCTTAAAAACAGCCTTCATTGATTTCTGTTCATTTCCTTTTCTTGTGCCTCCCTCAGATATTACACTGATGGAAGAAGCAGTCCTGGAGCTTAATTCCTACCTGTCACATGAAAATGGACGGCTGCAAGAGCTGGCTGATCTTCTTCAGGAAAAACATCGAATCATGTCTCAGGAGGTATAAAAAGGAGAGAGAAAATTTGTTTTGGGTTCTGTGCTTGATTATTTCCCACTTAGAATAATTTGTGGTAAAAATTATTTGGAAGACAGGTTATTGCTCTGGAGAGGGGCAGGAGCAATGGAATTTGAAAGACAAGTTCTGAACAAAGGTTACGGAATAGGTGGTCGTATGTAGGTTTTTCTGTGATTCAGATTCATTTGCTTTTTACATTGCTGAAGGAACGAGAATAACTGGATCAGTGAGTTGAGTGGTTGTGACTTTAGAAAGCAAAGCAGAGGAAATGGTAAGATGATGTTAAGATGACTGCGTAAATATCTGAGATGAGACACTTGACTTGATATCCCTGTCATTTTCATCTTCTTGGTTTCTTTGGGTCATGAATGAAAGTGTAAAAGCCTTAATTACAAGATCAACACAGTCATTAATTAAGGAATTAGTTAAGGGATTCAGATTATTGGCAGTATTTGCTTCAGAGGCATCAGTTCCTTTAATACCCATTTTTTGTTAACCATGGCCTTGTTCAGTGTTTATCCAAAGGCACTTTAGTGGTTTGTAGAGTAGCTGACTGTAAGGATTTAAAAGATTAAAAAAAAAAACAGTGCCTTTGAATAAGGTGAGTGGCTGCTTATACACTCTGCCAGATATACCCAACTTCTTGCCCTTTTTCCATTATCAGTTTTGTCTTATTTTCATTACTGTTTTAGGTACTGTTTTTTGACTTTTTTTTTTTTTATTACTGTTTTTAGCCAGTGTAAAATTTGGATAGTTCAAAATTTGGATACAGAGACTAATCTGTCACAGTAGGAAAAGGCAATAGCAAAAGGTGCAAAGGACATGAATGCAGGCTATGATATATTCATACATCAAAACAGAAGAAAAATAAATATTTAGCACTCTGAAAAACTGTTGATTCTATTTAATATTTCTATCCAAAATACTCTTTTGATTGCAGTTCTCCAAGCTGCAAGAGAGAGTGGAGACAGCAGAGTCTCGTGTGTCTGTTCTGGAGACTATGATTGATGACCTTCAATGGAATATTGACAAGATCCGAAAGAGAGAGCAACGTCTTAACCGGCACTTAGCAGATGTTCTTGAACGGGTAAGCACCATTGTCTTTACCCGGAATCCAGATAAATGGGTGTGGTTTTGAGCTGCACATCATCTTCCAAGGGTACCTTGCTATGAGAAATTAGAATCTGTACTATACCATCTTTGATTCTGAATATGCTGTAGCAGCGTACTCTTGGGGTTTAATGGAGTGTATATGAAACCTGTTGCCTTTTTTGCAGGTAAATTCCAAAGGCTACAAGGTGTATGGAGCTGGGAGCAGTCTCTACGGGGGCACAATCACCATTAATGCCCGCAAGGTAATCTCAAGGACTTGGTCACGTGCAGAGGGAAGGATAAAGTCATGAACAGATTGTATATAGGATCTTAGGTTGGAACAGAATCTAAACACCTTCTTTAATACAAATCTCCTGGGTGACCTTGAGAAACCATTTTGTTTGTATCTAAGTTTCCTGCTGTGAAACAGACCTGAGGGAAATAGACTCTGTCTCAGTTGGTGTTACCAGCCCATTACTTTTGAAGTAGTCACTTAATTAGTACCATCAGTAAATATATTAATGTCAGAACTTAAAAGCATTTTATCCCCAACAGTTTGAGGAGATGAATGCAGAACTGGAAGAGAATAAAGAGCTTGCTGGGAACCGCCTCAATGAGTTGGAGGAACTGCGCCAGGATCTTGCAGAAGTAACGACACAAAATGAAAAACTTAAGGTGTGATATCTGTACCTGTGTGATGTTGGAGGTGTTCTCTGTGGTTGGGTCCTGTCTGTTGTGCTGTACTGTGTCTCTGGTAATCCTTATTTGTAGTCTTCTATTCTGTGCTTCCTCTTCACATCCTGGGATGCATGAAAAACAGGTTGAGGGATTCTGTGCCTCTACTCCACTATTGTGATCACCACTTGGAGAACTACATCCAGCTCTGGGGTCCCCAGTATCTGAAAGGCAGGAAGGAACCTGTTAGAGTGGGTCCAGAGGAGGGCCGTGAAAATGACCAGAGTGCTAGAATACCTCTCCTATGAAAAAATGCTGAGGTGGCTGGGGTTGTTTAGGGCTGGAGAAGAGAAGTTTTTGAGTAGACCATATTAGCATCATAGAATATCACAAGTTGGGAGGGATCCATAAGGATCATTAAGTCCAACTCTGGCACCACACAGGTTTACCCAAAAGTTTAGACCATGTGACTAAGTGCACAGTCCAAACGCTTTTTAAATTCAGACAGGGTTGGTGCAGTGACCACTTCACTGGGGAGCTTGTTCCAGTGTGCGACCACCCTCTCTCTGAAGAACCTCTTCCTGATGTCCAGCCTAAACTGTCCCTGCCTCAGCTTAACACCATTCCCATGGGTCCTATCACTGGTGATTACGGACGATAGGTCACCTGCCTCTCCACTCCCCCTCGCGAGGAAGTTGTAGACTGCGATGAGGTCCCCCCTCAGCCTCCTTTTCTCCAGGCTGAACAGGCCCAGTGCCCTCAGCCGCTCCTCATGTGTCTTCCCCTCTAGGCCCTTCACCATCTTCATCGCCCTCCTCTGGACACTCTCCCACAGTTTAATGTCCTTCTTGTACTGTGGTGCCCAGAACTGCACACAATATTTGAGGTGAGGCCAGACCAGTGCAGAGTGGAGCAGGACAATCACCTCCCTCGACAGCAATGCCGTGCTTGATGCATCCCAGGGTACAGTTGGCCTTCCTGGCTGCCAGGGCACACTGCTGGCTCATATTCAGCTTGCTGTCAACCACAACCCCCAGATCCCTCTCTGCGGGGCTGCTCTCCAGCATCTCGTCGCCCAGTCTGTACGTATAGCCAGGGTTGCCCCGTCTCAGGTGCAGGACCCAGCACTTGCTCTTGTTAAACTTCATGTGGTTGGTGATCACCCAGCTCTCCAATCCGTCCAGATCTCTCTGCAAGGCCTTTCCACCCTCATTCGAGTCCACAGCTCCTCCAAGTTTGGTGTTGTCAGCAAATTTGCTCAGAACACCTTCTAGTCCTACATCCAAATCATTTATAAAAACAGCCAGATGTGGCCCCATTTACCACAACCCTTTGAGCCCTGCCCGTTAGCCAATTGTTCACCCATCGTATGGTGTTTTTGTTCAGCTGTACGCTGGACATCCGGTAGGATCCTATGGGAAACCGTGTCAAAAGCCTTGCTGAAGTCCAAAAAGATTACATCAGGTGGTTTCCCTTGGTCAACTAGATGGGTGATCTTATCATAAAAGGAAATCATACTGGTTAGGCACGACCTACCCCTCATGAACCCAAGTTGGCTGGTACCAATTACTGCATTGACCCCCAGGTGCACCTCAATAACTTCAAGAATCATGTCAGCAGTGGTGATCCCAGTTGATGTGTGGCAAGTTGAGATCCCCCATAAGGACAAGGGGAGTTGATATTGCAGCATTTCAGTATCCAAAAGGAGCTTACAAGAAAGGTGGAGAAATACTTCTTACTAGTAGTAACAGGAGAAGGGGAAGTGGATTTGAACTGAAAGAGGGCAGATTTAGATTGTATGTAAGGAAGAATTTTTTATGACTGGAACAGGTTGCCCAGATAAATTGTAAATACCCCATCGCTGGAAGTGTTTAAAGTGACATAGGGCAGGGCTTTCAGGAGCCTGATCTAGTGAAAGAAAGTTTTGTCTATGGCAGTGACATTGACTAAATGATCTTTAAGGGTTCTTTCCAACCCAAACTATTGTGTGATTTAGGTGGGTTGTGTGCTGGACTTGTACACATTTGTCCGACTTAAGCTTACATTTCAGTGCATTGGTGACACCATGTGGTCATCAGTGGAAATTATACTAGTTTCTTATTTCCATTCTTCATTCTGATGCATTTCTTTGGTATATTTTAATGATGTCTGGTTATTTAATTCCACATCTCTGGATTGACCCCTTTCACTTTATATAATATAATATATAAAATAATGTGACTATGTAAGAGAAACAGCCTAGCATATATGAGTAGAGAGAAAGAACAGACTTTTTTTTTTTTAGCTGATACTTAAGCATATTATATGCATCTACTTCACAGCAATGCTGTTAAAGTTCTACTTCTTAGGATACTTGTGCTATTGCCACTGTCAAGTTGCTTGTGGCAGCTTAATTCACTGTTATTCTACCTTGCAAAATGGATGCTGGAGACAGGGAGGTGATGTCATTTTCTGTGGCATCTTCTTGTGTCCTGACCAGGTTGAGCTGCGACGAGCAGTGGAGGAGGCTGTGAAGGAGACTCCAGAATATCGCTGCATGCAGTCCCAATTTTCTGTTTTGTATAATGAGAGTCTCCAGCTGAAGGCACATCTTGATGAGGCCCGCACTCTGCTTCATGGCACCCGCACCACACACCAGCGCCAGGTGGAACTAATCGAGGTAACACCTGTGCTCCATCTGACTGGGGAACATTATGAGCCCATCAGCTATCACTGTTGATTTGGGTGGCTCTGGTGATGTTTGGGAAATTTCTTCCTGGTGATAATTTATCTGTTCTTGTACCTTCTACTGATGAGGTGAGTGATACTCCCGGTCACTGCACCAAGTTCTGTCCATTTCTTATTCCACAGAGGGATGAGGTCAGCCTTCACAAGAAACTACGCACAGAAGTGATTCAGCTAGAGGACACTCTAGCACAAGTCCGCAAAGAGTATGAGATGTTGAGGATTGAGTTTGAACAGACACTTGCTGCCAATGAACAAGCAGGTATGGAACTTTTCTGCAATGTTAAAAAAAAATAAGTAAATTAGAAGACTGCATTGCAGCACAGCGCTTCAGTGTCATTCCTTTTCTACTATTAAATAATTGTTCTGTCAGGTTTCAAAAAAAAGCTCTTTTCATGTTTCAGGGCAGGCCAGTTCCATGGTTCCATGCTATCTGACTTCCTTATAGGTGTTGCAAAATACTGCATTTTGCTAATAATTTAGGTTATGACAGAGCATTTTGCATTGTTAAAAAATTATTTTGGGGAGGATTAATTTGCAAATCTGGGATAACAGCCTAGACAGGACACTGGTAATGCTCAAATTCTATCCAAAAGAAAGAAACAAGCTGTTCTTAAAGTAGCCCTTAAATTATAGAGATTTCTAATAGCATGACTGCTGTGAGTTAATATTCAGCCAGTTCCCAAGCAGAAGATAGCTAATCTCCTTCTTTTTCACCTGTTTATTGCTAAGCCTGATGTTACATAGCTTAGAGTATCTCTTTGGTTTGTTTGGTCTGCTTGGTTGTGCTCCCTCTCATCCTCTTGTGCACCTCTTTTCTGCTCACTGTGGAGGCAGAGTGAGAAACAGAGAAGACCTTGACGCAGCAAGCACTATTCGGCAATAACCAAAACATCAGTGTGTTACCAGCATTGTTTTGGTCCTAAATCTAAAAACAGAAGCGAGTGAGCTGCTATGAAGAAAACTAGCTCCATCCCAGCCAGACCCAGTATGATTATATTTTTTCCCCCACATTCCTTAAGGGAATAATATTAAAGGAAAACCAGGGCTGAGAATTTGCAAGGACTTATGGTAGCTTGTAAAGCTAGTCTGATTTTTTTTTTTCCTCTAAATGCTCTGTTGTGTGGTAGAATTATTATTACCTTATTTTGACCGCTTGTCACTATCATTCAGCTTGTTCTCCATCTCTATGAAAGTCTTAACAGAAGATCAGCAAAAGTGTGTTGTTACGGTTGTGTGTTTCTGATTTCGTAGGTCCAATTAATCGAGAGATGCGTCATCTCATCAGCAGCCTCCAAAATCACAACCACCAGCTGAAGGGAGAGGTGTTGAGATACAAGCGCAAACTGAGAGAGGCCCAGTCTGACTTGAGCAAGGTACCGGAGTGGGAAGTGGCAGAGGGGAGCAGGGAATGCTTAGTGGAATGGGGAATACTCTCAGTCCTGTGTAGAATAACAGAGTGGTTTGGGTGGGAAGGGACCTTAAAGATCATCTAGTTCCAATCCCCCTGCTGTGGGCAGGGATGCCACCCACCAGACCAGGTTGCCCAGAGCCCCATCCAACCTGGTGTTGAACACTTCCAGGGATGGGGCATCCACAGTTTCTCTGGGCAGTCTGTGCCAGTGCCTCACCACACTCTGAATTAAGAACTTCCTACTTGTATCTAATCCAAACCTATCATCTTTTGGTTTAAAGCCATGACTCCTTGTCCTATCACTACATTCCCTGATACGGTGTCCCTCCCCAGCTTTTTTGTAGGCCCCCTTTACATACTGTAAGGGTGCTGTAAGGTCTCCCTGAAGCCTTCTCTTTTCCAGTCTGGACGCCCCCAATTCCTTCAGCCTGTCTCCATAGGAGAGGCGATCCAGCTTCTTGATCACATTTGTGTCCTTCCTTTGGACTTGTTCTGATACTTCCATGTTGTTCTGGTGCTGGGAGCCCCAGAGCTGGATGCAACGCTTCAGGTGGGGTCTCACGAGAGCAGAGCAGAGGGAGAGAATCTCCTTCCTCGACCTGCTGTCCACGCTACTTTTGGTGCAGCCCAGGACACGGTTGGCCTTCTGGCCTGCAAGCACACGTTGTTGGCTCATGTTGAGCTTCTCATCCGCCAGCAACCCCAGGTCCTTCTCCTCAGGGCTGCTCTCAATCCATTCTCTACCCAGCCTGTGTCTGTGCTTGGGATTGCCCCAGCCCAGATGCAGGACCTTTCACGTGGCCATGTTGAACCTCATGAGATTCACACAGGCCTGCCTCTCAGGCCTGTCAGATCCCTCTGGATGGCATCCCTTCCCTCCAGCGTGTTGACCACACCACATGGCTTGGTGTCACTGGCAGACTTGCTGAGTGCACTGATTGCAGTGCACTCAATTCCACGGTCCATGTCACCCAGAAAGATATTAAACAGCACCAATCCCAATACTGACCTCAGAGGGGCACCACTGGTCACTGATCTCCACTTCAGTGTTGAGCAGTGGACACTTGGACAACGCTGACTGCAACGTTCTGAGTGCAACCAGCCAGCCAGCTCCTTACCCACCAACTGGTCTATCCACCAAATCCATGTCTCTCCAATTTAGAGACAAGGATATCGTGGGGGACAGTGTCAAATGCTTTGCACAAGTCCAGGTAGATGATGTCCATTGCTCTTCCCCTATCTACCAGTCCTGTAAACCCACCAGATTTGTTTAGCACAATCTGCCCTTAGTGAAGCCGTGTTGGCTGTCACTAATCACTTCCTTACTTGTAATATCACATCCTTGCTTTTAATATCAGCCTTTCTATTACAGCATGCAGTATGTGTGTAGTGTAATTTCTGGTGGAGATCCACAGTCTCCTGCTTTCCACTTACCAAACTAATTGTCTTCCTTTTGTAGTTATACAGTGCTCTGTGAAAAGTATTAGCAATTTCAGAAAAAGCACACCAGCTGATATCTGGGACAATGAGGGGAGAGGGATAAGGTTCCTTCAGGAACAGGTTCTTCACTGAGAGGGTGGTCGGGCACTGGAGCAGGATCCTCAGGGCAGTGGTCACGGCACCAGGCGTGCTGGAATTCAAGAAGCGTTTTGACATCACTCTCAGACACAGGTCTGATTTCTGGGCTGTCCTTTGGGGGATGCAGGAGATGGACTCGATGATTCTTGTGGGTCTCTTCTAACTTGGATATTCTGTGTTACAGGTTTCTGGCTAAATACTTAATGGTTAATTTCCTTCTGTGTCTTATCTTGTTCTGTTGCATGACAGATCCGCTCTCGCAGTGGCAGTACTATCTTACAGTCCCAGTCCAGCACTGAAGACACAAAGGAGGAGCCTCCAGAGATCAAACAGGAGCCAGATGATCCTTCTGCTCAAGTACCTGTGCCTAAGGCTGCTTCCGAAGATGCTAGTGAAGTTAAGGCCAGGCGAGATGAAGAGGAACGGGAGCGGGAAAGACGTGAGAGGGAGAGGGAACGAGAGAAGGAAAAGGAGAAAGAGAGGGAGCGAGAGAAAGAGAAAGAAAAGGAAAAGGAGCGGGAGCGGGAAAAACAGAAGCAGAAGGAATCTGAGAAGGAAAGAGAGTCCAAAGAGAAGGAGAAAGGGAAACATGAAGATGGAAGAAAGAAGGAGGCTGAAGTGATCAAGCAGCTGAAGGCTGAGCTCAAGTAAGAGTTGCTGATCCTCTCTTTCATGTGTGAGTGGAGCTAGCTTGGGTGATTGCGTGAGATAACTTGTGTCTCTTAAGAGATTGACTACAGACCTGAGAGGTTTCTAGCACCCTCTCTGTCTGATAATGGCTTGGACAACATAGTAACACTTCTACAATAGCCTAAACCATGAATACCAAATCGGGTACTTCTTAATGTGGGTCAGGTAATCTTTGCTGCTGTCATTACAACTGTGTAAAGCTTTACAGCAGCAGAATATTAATGAAGGGCACAGTGGTCTTCCCCGTCTTAGGTAGTACCAAAGCAGAGATGGGTAGCTGTTGCTATCCATGTTCCATTGGGTATGTACTTCTGTCACCCTCTGCCTTCCCTAAGTTTTTCAACCCATATGTGCCTGAACCTGTTTTTTTTCAGTCTCCATCTTGTACTCCTTGACTATTTTGCTTTTACCAGAGTGAGAAGAGCCAGAGAGAACTCCGTATATGTGCAGTGTGGGAGGTGGAGCAAATACTGGTCTGACTCTCATGCTAGTTATACAGCAACGTAGCTTTTCTGCCAGGTACTCGCAGTTGTCTCTCTGTACTTCCAGGAAGGCCCAGGAGAGTCAGAAGGAGATGAAGCTGTTGTTAGATATGTACCGCTCTGCCCCCAAAGAACAGAGAGACAAAGTGCAGCTGATGGCAGCTGAGAAGAAAGCAAAAGCTGAGGTAAACTTCACTTCTCTTCCCTCTTTTATGTTTGCATGCTACTTAAAACTCCAAGTACTCTGCACCTGCACTATGGTGCTTTTGTCTTCAGGCTGGAGGTGGTTTCTATTCCTGCGTCTGTTACTTACAAGAGAGATTGGAATAGTCTGGAGATGAAAAGAGAGATTACAGGATGCCCTTTTGTGGGATAATATTTTCATCGTCAGTATTAAAGGTAGTGGTTCTTTCAAAGCTGTATTTAGCTCTCTATTGCTGTAACATGTAGGTTGTTAGCTTTACATCATTAACAAGATTTAGAAAGACCTGAAGACAAGGAGGGATAGGCAGCCAATTAGACAAAAACTGAACTATGCTGTTAGGAATATCTTGACAGTGTGGTCTCAGATTTCTCAGTGGATGTGGTAAAGAACCATCACCTGGTGTATTTAAAACGAGGCTTGAATAATGATTTGAGAATTAAAATTTTAAAATGTTGCATCTGAGTGAATGTGTAGAAGATTCACTGAAGAGTTATGCTGTGATATTAAGTGATGTTATGAGCATGGCTGCCTTCTCCAGCCCCTCTGGTTCAGGACTTCCTCCTGTCCAGTCACTGGAACTCATCATGGGACTCAGGATCTCTGCCCAGGCCGGGGGTTGTGGCTGCTACTTTTTTTTTTGGGGGGTTCAACAGTAGTGACACTGAGCACATATCCCAAATATATGCAGAGGACACAGGACACTGACACAGCCTATCGGACAGATTGTTGCTGAGAAGCCACTGCCTTCAACAGCACCTACACATAGGACTCAAATAAAAAAAACAGACACGAATAGCTGAGTCTGTCTCCTCTTCTTCCACTGGTAGAGATGAAAGTTCACTATTGAAGGTGTGCATGCACACACAGCACCATCCAGGTTCACAAGTGTGTACAGATTTGCAGATCCCTCAAAACCACCCAGTACCTCTGACTGTGTCCTGGGGCCCATATCCAACTCACAAACCAGTTTATCAGTAGCTGGCACTTGGTCCCCACAGCACATGTATATATGTGTGAGGTTACACGGAGGTGGTTAAGAAAATATTTGCAAGGAAGGTATAAGTAGAGAAGCCAGACTGCCATGATAAGGCAGATGACCATACTGACCAGCTGTATTTCACCTGCAACCAGATCCTTTTGTACCCCCTTTCTGTCTGTAAACCTCTTAGTTGATCCTTGCTCCCCCTTCCCAGTGCACATCCTTTCATGGGTTTGCAGAACTCTACTGATTTCTTTAACCCCTCCTATTTTGGAGTCCCCTCTGGTTTAGTCTGTTCGTTTGCAAACCCCAGGTTGATCTTCCTGGAAGTGACACCTGTAGTTTGTTTACAGCCCAATAGTTAGTGTGACTGACAGCTTGTTTCTTGTCATTGTCTCCATGTCTGTTTTGTCAGGTCTGCACCTCTGCATGTTCTGTTTCTGGTTTCTCCCCTACATTTTTTTTTTTTTTTTTTTAATTTTTTTTTTTTTTCCCCTCCTTGGTGCCCTAGTTGACAAGATCCCCAGCCAGATAACCTTTCTGGGATAAACGCACTTACGTTCTCACATCAGTAAGGAACCAAACCTGGTCAGTCACACTGTTGCTGCCTCCTGTGTTTTGTCAGTCAGGTTATGTCTTTGTATGTTTTGTGTATGGCTTCTTCCTTTTTAATTATCCCTTTTTGCACTGAAAGCAATGCTTGACCAGATGCCTTAAAGGAGCAGGTATTCTTACTCTGTTTAGCCTTGTATGTGCAACTGCAAGAGAAAACTGATGTACTCCGGTAAGAGGTGATACGGAATTTTCAAAAGTTTTGTAATCAAGATTTCAGTCTTATAGTCTGTCTCAATACTTTCTCTGCCGGTAGTACAATGTCTTGTAGAAGTGAGATGGATTTTATTTTCCCATACTTTGAGGGCAGTTTTTCTGAAGCTTTGCATAATTGTGGGGAAAACCAGCTCTTAACAATGTTCAGGCCACCTTCTTGTGTTCAGTGTTTCTGTCTTGTCTGTCTTCTAGCTGGAAGAACTAAGGCAAAGGGTAAAAGAATTGGAAGACAAGGAGAAAAAGGAGAGTAAAAAGATGGCTGATGAGGATGCCCTCCGGAAGATCCGGGCAGTAGAGGAACAGATTGAGTATTTACAGAAGAAACTCGCCATGGCTAAACAGGTGAGAAATTTCTGCTAAGTTCTGTCACAGTTTGAGTGTATTGGAAGTAGGTGCCTTCAGTTTACAGCCAGGAAGATTACCTGAGGGAACGAATTTCTGTTTCTGTGTATTCATTCCAGTGATGTGCAAGTTCTGTCCCTGTTTATTGAAGCGAAAAAGGAACAAAAAATCCCAACACCAGCTGTCACAAAGCTCATGTCAGGCGTGGTAGGGAAACTTAGTTGTCCATGTGGCTTAGGTGAAGAGCACAGAGGAGAAGTGTCTGGGTCAGCCTCTACAGGAGGAAGTTGTAATTTCTTTTTAGAAGTATTTTTATTGGCACAGTTCATACAATTCATGCACGTGCACAGTGTTGTGACATACCTTCCCTTTAAGTCGTCTTCAACAAAAAAAGGCTTAATCTAATGTTAACAGGGTGGGACCCATTGAGCAGGGGAGAGGCAAGCCAATCATTTGATGTGTATTCTTTTAGAATTGATTTTTTTCTTATTGTACAGAATTGCACTGTCTTGTCATTCACTCCATTTATATTGAAGCAGCCTAAGTGAGTATAAAGGCCTTGTCACCATTTTATCTGGAAACTGTTGAGTTGTCCATATATAGTGTTATTGGCCTATTTTATATGGCAGCTATTTAGCTAGCTGCCAGAAGCTAAGAGATGGCCTGTGCCACATCTGATTATTTTTTTTCCCCAGCAGATACAAGCTAGAGTCTGTGAATTCCTGTCAAGATGAGGTGTTTTTTTTTTTTTTTTTTTTTTTTTTTTTTTTTTTGTACACCTTCTAGTTCAGGGCATTTCTGCTGTGATGCAGGCTTCTAGGGAGTACTTTTGTCTGGTTGCAGGGAAGATACCATCAGTCTTCTTTGGTCTGTGCTAGTTTTGGTGTCTCTGAGTACAATTTTCAGGGTAACCATTGGGGTACAGGAAACAGTTCTACCAGAGCCTGTAATCCTCTTGCAGGAGGAGGAGGCTCTGCTGTCAGAAATGGATGTCACAGGCCAAGCCTTTGAAGACATGCAGGAGCAGAACATCCGCCTGATGCAGCAGCTGCGGGAGAAGGATGATGCCAACTTCAAGCTGATGTCAGAGCGCATCAAGTCCAACCAGATTCACAAGCTGCTGAAAGAGGAGAAAGAGGAGCTGGCAGACCAAGTTCTAACACTGAAGACACAGGTAACCTGGGAGAAGTAGAGAGGACACACAAACTCACAGGAAGATGGAGGTGTTGTTTGTTAGCCATGGTAGACAGCCAACCCACACACAACTGCTTACCCACCAACACCCTGTGGTATGGGAGAAAGAAGGGTAAAAGTGAGAAGTCCCATGGGTTGGGATGAAGACAGTTTACCAAGTAAAACAAAACCTGCATGTAAAAGTGAAGCAAAATAAGGAATTCATTCACTACTTCCCATTGGTCACGCATAATGGTTGCCTGGGAAGACAAACACCATAACTCTGAACATACGCCCCTGTTCCTCCTTCTTTCCCCAGCTTTTATTGCTGAGCAAGATGTCATGTAGTATGGAATACCTCTTTACCCAGCTCAGGTCAGTTGTCCCAGTTGTGTCCCTTCCCAAATTCTTGTGCAACCCCAGCCTACATGCTGGTGAGCAACAGAAGTCTTGATGCTGTTTCAGCACTGTTCAGCAGCAACTAAAACAGGAGTGTGTTGTCAATGCTGCTTTGGTCACAAATTTGAGACATAGTGTCATGCAACTTGCTATAGAAACAATTAACTCTATCTCAGCCAAAACAAGTACAGGAAGGAATGTTTCCCCTAATCATCCTAGATAAACCATATCAGACTTTGAAGGGGTCTGTCCTAGTAAGGAACTGCTGTATGAGTATAAACTCATACAGGTTCATTGCTATGAACAGCAAGATGAAGGAGAAAACGGGATCACAGAATCATAGAACAGTTTGGGTTGGAAATCACTACCTAATCTAAATCTACCATCTTTTGATTTAAAGCCGTTACCCCTTGTCCTATCACTATACTGCCTGACAAGGAGTCCCTTCCCATCTTCCCTGTAGCCTTCTCTCCTCCAGGCTGAACAACCCCAGCTCCCTCAGCTGGTCTTCATAGGAGAGGTGCACCAGCCCTCTGATCATCCTCAGGGCCCCCTGGACTCACTCTAATATGTCCATGTCCTTCATGTGCTGGGGGCCCCAGAGCTGAACGCAGTAGTTATTTTCCTATGTTAACAGTTCTACATATAAATTCTTCCATCTCTGAAGACCTGCAGAGCATGCATTTCAGCCCTTCTGTATCTCCTCTCTCTCTCTTCCCAAGGTGGATGCCCAGCTGCAAGTTGTACGTAAACTGGAGGAGAAGGAACACTTACTTCAAAGCAGTATTGGAACAGGGGAGAAGGAGCTAGGTCTCCGAACACAGGCCCTGGAAATGAACAAACGCAAGGTGAGCAGTTGCTTGATTTCCTCTTGGATTATAAGATGGAGTGGTCTTGAGGGAAGCATAGAAAGCTCCTGTCTTCCGTTGTTAATATGGTACCTGATATTCCCTCCTGTTGGGCTAGTATACCAGAATGCTGAGGAGCTCTAAAAAGAGTTCTAATTAAGGTGTGGTAGGCTGATGTTTCCTTTGATAAAGATGAGCAAGGTGTAGTTGTTTCTGTGATAGGTTTCCTGTAAAAAGCACCATAGCTCAGGCTATCATGAAAGAGAGAGCAGCCAGATTAACTGTCATCGTGTAAAGCTTTCATAGGAAATATGAGAAAAATGAAAGAAAACTATGGTTGGGGAATGTTAAGACATCTGTTAAATGTGTAAGATCATAAAACAAAGTAGGCCTGTAGAGTGGAATAAAACTGAATGTCATGGCTGATCCTGCCATTGTTATCGAGTCTTTAGTAGAAATACAGGAATGACAGACAGAAAGGAAGACAGGAACAGCACTTTGAAGAGGAGATGGGGGAATTCCATGCAGTCGCTTGTGAATAATACCATGTTCTGAAGTACTAAGAGAACTTGGCTAATAGATTTACTAGTGCAGGGACAGTTAGAGAACGCTAAGAAACTGGTGAAGAGAGAAAACAGTTTAAAAACAAACCAAAATGCGACAGAGTTCATCTTGCAGTTCTCTCTAGTTTAGCTTTAGGCCTGCCTATAAATTTAGTTGAGAAAGTGTAGGAGTTGAGGGCTGAAAACACTTGAATGAGAACAGGATTGTGGGAGCATTAATGCTTTTCTAATAGGGTTGCATTATAGTGTAATGGGGCTTATCTTTAACAAAGAGGAGTGTTCAAATTAAATGATTAGAGCTTGTTGACAAGAAGATAAATTGTTGTTCTTGTAAAGTTTAGGGAATAAATTTAGTTCTTCCATTTGAAAATACCATAATCAGATTGAAAAAAGTAAATTTCCCATGGCCCTGGAAGTATTCTATGGGCAGTCTTGAATTGTCAGGTGGAGGGACTAGAAGTCACTAGAACTTTTTCCATGTCTGTTATTTCTATAATGGTTTACTTTTTCAGGCCATGGATGCAGCCCAGCTTGCAGATGACCTGAAAACCCAGCTAGAGGTGGCTCAGAAGAAGCTACATGACTTCCAGGATGAGATAGTGGAAAACAGAGTAACTAGAGAGAAAGAGATGTTCAACTTCAAAAGGGCTGAGGTATACAGTTTGTGCACAATCCTTCCGTATCTGTCTCCTTTGGTGTCTGTCTCCTTTTGCATTGAACTCAGAGCAAATTCCAACTACGTGAGTTTCCTTACTGTTTCCTAGCTAAAACTTTTTTGTTGTTGTCCATTCACTTGGATTTCAGCTCCATCTATTGAAATAGCCTCTTGGCTGTTTAGGTTTTGATATTATTGACAATACGAGTGGCACCAGCTGATGATGTCATCTTTTGTAAGTCTTCTGGTCTATCAGCAATAAAAGTACAGGTAGAGTGACTTACCTAGGTGTGCTGTTGGGCAGGTGCTACCTCTGTTTCTTCCTTGGAGTGACAGAAGACACTGCTCACTTATTTACCGTCTTGTTTTCATACAGGAAGACATTTCTAGGTTACGCAGGAAGCTGGAGACCACTAAGAAGCCTGACATGGTTCCCAACTGTGATGAGATATTGATGGAAGAAATCAAGGATTACAAGGTGCGTAGCTGTCTCCCACTTCCCTCTTAACTCTGCTTTAACCAAAAGGCTGTGTAGTCATGCTTTCAGTATATGACATTATTTGTTTAGACTCTGGCACTGTAGACCTACTTTGCGTAGAGTAAAGCACCCTTTTCATATGAGGAGTGGAAAGACCCTCATCTTTAGTCACATTTTAATGTATCTAGTGCAACGCAATGAGCGCTCTCTATAATGATCCTGTCTTGCAGGCCCGCTTGACCTGCCCGTGCTGTAACATGCGCAAAAAGGATGCTGTCCTCACGAAGTGTTTTCACGTCTTCTGCTTTGAGTGTGTGAAAACACGCTATGACACCCGGCAGCGTAAGTGCCCCAAGTGCAATGCCGCCTTCGGAGCCAATGACTTCCACAGGATCTACATCGGTTGATTCTTCCCACTGGAGGTTGCAGGACATTGCTACTTGTGGTGACCACCCAGCCTCCCTCACTTTCTCTTACTGTTACCTGTGGGGCAGTCGGTGCTTCTGTCTGTTCATCTACAGTCTCTTCTGGGCAGCATGAATAGGGAATGGAAAGAAATAGATTGCGGATTTTGGTTCCTTTCTTCTCGATATTCTTTTATTCTCGCCTTCATTATTTGTGTTTTTTTTTGTTGCCTCAGAGGATGTTTTCCACCTGTCAGTTGCACACTGTCAAGTTGGAAAATTTCTAAGTGAAGTCCTGGCTTGGTGGGATGAGAGCTGTCTGTGTTCCTACAGAAAGAAATGAGGCCTTTACAGAATCACAGAATCAACTAAGTTGGAAGAGACCTCCAAGATCACCCAGTCCAGACCCAATGCTGACAAGTCCTCCACTAAACCATATCCCTGAGCTCTACATGTAAACGTCTTTTAAAGACCTCCAGGGATGGTGACTCCACCACTTCCCTGGGCAGCCCGTTTCAATGCCTAACAACCCTTTCAGTAAAGAAGTTCTTCCTAATATCCGACCTAAACCTCCCCTGATACAACTTTAGCCCATTCCCCCTCGTCCTGTCACCAGGCACGTGGGAGAACAGGCCAACCCCCACCTCGCTACAGCCTCCCTTGAGGTACCTATAGAGAGCGATAAGGTCGCCCCTGAGCCTCCTCTTCTCCAGGCTGAACAAGCCCAGCTCCCTCAGCCACTCCTCATAGGACTTGTTCTCCAGGCCCCTCACCAGTTTTGTCGCCCTTCTCTGGACTCGCTCGAGCACCTCAATGTCCTTCTTGTAGTGAGGGGCCCAAAACTGAACACAGTACTCGAGGTGCGGCCTCACCAGAGCCAAGTACAAGGGGACGATCACCTCCCTAGCCCTGCTGGCCACACTGTTTCTGATACAAGCCAGGATGCCGTTGGCCTTCTTGGCCACCTGAGCACACTGCTGGCTCATATTCATCTGACTATCCACCATCACTCCCAGGTCCTTCTCTTCCAGGCAGCTCTCCAGCAACTCATTTCCCAGCCTGTAGCTCTGCTTGGGGTTATTGCACCCCAGGTGCAGGACCCGGCACTTGGCCTTGTTGAACTTCATGCAGTTGACCTCAGCCCATCAGTGCAGCCTATCCAGATCCTCCTGCAGAGCCTTCCTACCCTCAAGCAGATTGACACACGCACCTAATTTGCTAGCCGCCAGTTGACTGGGACCTCCCCTGATAGCCAGGACTGCCGATAAATGATGGACAGTGGCTTGGCCAGCTCCTCTGCCCGTTCTCAGTACCCTTGGGTGGATCCCATCCGGCCCCATTGATTTGCGTACATCCAAGTGCTGCAGCAGGTCTCCAACCATATCCTCATGGATAGTGAGGGCTACGTCCTGCTCCCCATCCCCTTCCACCAGCTCAGGGTGCTAGGTATCCAGAGAGCAACTGGTTTTGCCACTTAAGACTGAGGCAAAGAAGGCATTAAGCACCTCAGTCTTTTCCTCATCTCTCCTCACAAAGTTTCCCCTTGCATCCAGTGAAGTGTGGAGATTCTCTTTAGTACTCCTTTTTGTGTTAATGTATTTAAAAAAAATCTTCTGTTGTCTTTAACAGCAGTAGCCAGATTGAGTTCCAGATGAGCTTTGGCCTTTCTAGTTTTGTCCCTACACATCCTTACGTCATCCTTATAATCCTCCCGAGTGGCCTGCCCTCTTTTCCGAAGATCATAAACCCCCTAAGCTCTAGCCACAACTCTCTGTTCAGCCAGGCTGGTCTTCCCTGCCAGCTCGTCTTTGGGCACGTGGGGACAGACCACTCCTGCGCCATAAAGATTTCCTTCTTGAGGAGTGCCTAGCCTTCCTGGACTCCTCTGCCCTTCAGAACTGCCTCCCAATGGTCTCTGCCAACCAGTGCCCTGTACAGCTCAGTCTGCCCTCCTTTATTTCAGGAATTTGCTCTGGTTGTCAAAGTATTAAATCCCATGGAAGTATGGGGGCATTACTGGGTGTGAATAGGAAGCTATTCCCGATGAAAGGCCAAACAAGGAATGAACTGGTACGTTTGTAGAGCTCAGTGGAGTAACTCTTTAGGCATATATCTTCCTGAGTCAGGCCAAGAATCCGTGAAGACTGGTGCATTAGTAAACGTCCTCTGTCCCCAAAAGCATATGCAGATCTTTATATTCACAAGGGGAGAAAGAAGCTGTTGGTAAATCTTTGAAAATAGCATTCCACTGATGACCCTGGTTGATGTGGACATCTTTTCCTAGGCTGAGACATTGCTGTCATTGTCCTTAGGTTCCAGAAAATACTTTGTAGGGGTATACTTTTGGTGCAGTTTTGCCACAAAGATTAATCTTGTAATGCACACGCTATAATAAAAGTTGTGGTCTGGATTATTTCTCTGTTTTTCTTGACTTTGGTAGTATCTAGATATGCTTCTATCTTTTGCATGGTTATTGGAAACATATTTTCCAAAGCCTTCAGCTTGTAAAGCAGAGTGGTGAATTTCTTCTCTCTTCAGAAATAGTTATCTGGAACAACCTTCGTCCTTTTGGCTATACATTCACAACTTTATTCCTAACACAACAGAAGTACCGATGCATCCGTTCTGTCATTGTTGCTAGAAATCTTGTGAAAAGACACAACATGCATTGTAAGCTCTATACTCCCTGTATTGTAAGGTTACGTTTGAAATCTGCTGCTGAAAATGAAAGGTAAGTCACTTATTTATGACATTCTTTCATAAGATACGGTGTTTTTCCTGTAAACTTCTTGGAAGTTCCTCTTGGAACTGCCAGAGTTTTGTCTCATCCATGCACCTTCATTGAATCATAAAATCTGAGTTATCTTCCTGTATTTGCTTATACCAAAACAAACAAAAACAATAGCGAAGTGAAAGTAAATAATCACACACTATCTTGTAGTATGCATTGCTATCTTTAGCTGTCCAAAAGACTCAAAAATATGAATTAAACCCTCTGAACCATGTAAATTACTGTGAATCCTCAAAAATAAGAAGGAACACGTCCCTGACTTTGCAAATGGAAGCTGGAGCGCTGAGAGATTGTGTTATGGCTTACATGCTGTCTTAGTGCGTTCAGGAGGAATGAAAGCAGAACCTTCACTTTCATTAGAAGTTGCTGTTTGGATTACAGTTCGTGACTTCATGTCAGAGAAAGGAGAGGATGTGTTAGGAATAATGATACTTACAGGAGATTTCGTGGTACAAATGCCTTCTCATCAGAAGCAGGACTTGGGTCACCAGCAAACATTGCCTGGGTCTTTGAACAGCTTTACTGTAACAGCACACTTTTTTGCAGCTGTGAAAAACATGAATTATACAGCCTTTATAGGTGTACAAAGTCCTAAAGTCACGAAGTCACTCTGCATTTCTACTTCAAGTCAAGCTGGAAACTTCTGTGCATATACTGTCAGTGTTGGGTTTACTCTGGTCACAGTAGCAAACAAACATTTGAAGCACTCTGGATTTGTTTCACAGATGGAGTTCGGAGACACTCGTTTTCCCTTTCTTCCCCAAGATAAAAATATCTTAGTATAAAATAATATTTTAGTTTAAGCTGAGTAAGTCCTTGAAGATCATTGTGGACGCTATTAAACCTCTTTCTGTGCTTATAATTTAAACACTGAGAAACAGTGAACGTTTTAGATAGTCTGTTTTGGCTTGCCTGAGTGAGTGAAAATGGTTTAAAAGTGCATCAAGGCTAAAAATAATTCTGTTGAAAAAGGAGTACAAATATTCTTTAGATAAGGTCTCTCCACATTCAGTAACTGAACCAGAGTAATCAAATGTAAATAAAGAAAAAGCCTCTGTAGCATTAACAAGGTGGGAAAGGGTGATGTGTGTGTGGGTGGAGTGGATTTGGGAGAGTGTAAAGAGTTTGCAAGAGCTCTCGATATGGTTTCTGAGGAGCATTGTCGTCGAGAAGGTGGCTATAAAGGTGACAGTTGTGTGTCATGGGCAAAATAAATCAGCGTGGAATGATGAAATGGAAGGATTACAATTTAAAAACAAAAAATGCCATCCAACATAGAAGAGGTCAGAAAGAAGTACAGCTGCAAAGTCTGGAAATTTTCTTTGATTTTCCTTCCTTTCACCAACCTTACACAGAATGTAAAAATGTCAGGACACATCACAGGTCACTTATATCATTAGCTTGACCCTGTGTCAAGCAGGAAAACCATCATCTGTGTTCTTGCTCAATCCAGATGCCATCCATTCTTTAAATCTTTTGACGTTACTCTGCTTGTGATAATTGAAGCTCAGAAAGTGTTTGAACCGACTGCTGTCCTATAAATCTGCCTGGCTCTTCTATAACATCAAGTTAGTCCTAAGGATAGCTCTGTGTTTCCAGTCCATTGGCTATAATCTACTTCTGCTTTCTCCTCTGTGGCCTTTGTAAATATGTATAGGGCTTTGTGGAATCCAGACAGGATGAAATCCTTGAGGCGGTCAAGTTCCTCCCTCAGTCTGAGGAGGGAGGAGTTAAACTTGAGGCACAAGACAGAACCATGACAGCCTCTTGACGTAGCCATTCCCAACCTCTCCATGTAGCCTGCAGGCATTGGTTTGTGTCCAATATTCCTCATCCTATGGTGGGCAAACAACCTGAAAGCCATCGCAAACATTGTTCCCTGTGGGATCAGGCTGGGTTCTTCTCTCTCAGATGAGAGACAATAAAATAACATTGCTATGGAAAAGCAGGACTGATTGAAAAATCCTTGTTTTTCTTTGTTTTCTGGGTACTAGTCTTGGTACAGAATTGAGAAATCTAAGGACCAAGCAGCTGGGCAGATGTGTGAGAGCTGACCTCCTCTACATCCCCAAGTCTTGTACTTTTTGCACGTGGGGTTAACCCACTCTTCCCTGTAGTGCGTTCAAGGTCTGGTGAAAAAGGCAAACTCCAAGAACCTTTCATTTTTCCCTTTTTTCTTTGCGAGGTTGATGTTTTGATAGGGAAACTGTGCACCTTTAGCAATTAAGTTCAGATTACCTTAAACTGAGGTAGCCTTCAGATTTGTTTCATGGTTGCGTGACTATTTGAAACCATTGCGATAGTGTTACAGAATGCTTTTGTTTAAAGGAACATCCTTACTCAGTGCTGCCTTTTGGCAAAACCTGTCTCTGCTGGGCAAGAACTTCAACCCTCAACCAAAAGGCCTCTGGTTAATACTGTGGTAATTCGGAGCAGTCCCCGTTTTGCATTTGACATGTGAGTAGCCTGTAAAGCACCCAGTAGAAACACAGATTTTTGTTTACCATCAATTATTAGGTGGCTGACATTTCATTTGCGCTTCTGTCTTTAAAGAGTGGTTTGTTGAAAGATTGGATGTTTGGATTGGACTTTGAACCAGAACATGCACAGTTAAGATTTTGTTAGGATTTTTAATTTCACATCTTTTAAAGCTAATATTGATCAGCTTTCCCTGGACTCATAACACATGTAGAGATATGGAAGTAACAAACTTGATAAACCTACCAATAAAATTGGCTTGGAATATTTCTTTCCTAGTGTTTGCCTCGTAATAATGAAAAAAATAGCGTTCATTTGTTCTAACCAAGTGAAGTCAGAGGTTGGAAGGTACAGATAAAAAGCTCTTCAGAAGCTGGTTATCTAAATGAGTGAGTGAGGGAGGGTAAGGGAAGGCAACAAATGCAAATCGAATGACTTGATCTAGGTCGTGCAGTTTTTTAGGTGCAGGGAAAGAAGGGACCTTCTGGATGTTTCAGACCTCTTTGATGTGTAGGTGTCACATCACCTGGCCCCACATTCCTGTTTTATGTCTTAATCTGCTCTTTTCTGGGTAACTGGCTATTGAAAGAAGCAGCTGCGCTTGCTGCCCAAAAGCAGAGGCCAAAGACTGATCAGGGAGTAGAGTATGAGCTCCTCTTAATGGGGCTAATTGGTCTGGGTATTGCTGCTATCAGCATTAAGTAGTCTGTGTAGAGCTTTTCATTTGCAGGTGTTTTTGAAAGCTTAAAAGTGGGAGTTAAAAAAAAAAAAAAAAAAAGTAGTATGCCTTATTCAAACCCCATAATACATTTCCATGTCTGGCAGAAGCCTTTAACCACACCTGCTAGGACTGTCACCCTTGGCAACATTCACACAGTTGGCTGGAGATACACGGAGGGTACAGGTGATTTTGCTGATGTATCAGGGAGACCAGAGTTAATTCTGCCAAACATTCTTTGTAATACAGGATGTGTTGTGAAGTGTTGTTTAAAAACTCATGGAAATCCTGTATTAATAACACAGTCACGTGGATTGATGTATTATTTATTCAGATGCTGAACAGCTTACCCTTCCTTCCACTCATCCAGGTTGGAGGGAGCTCCATTCAGTACATTGCCTTAGAAACAGCAAATCTCTATCCCCTTTACAGTGATTTTTGGTCCACTAGAAGGTTTTGGTGCCAAATTCCCTTTGACTTCGGTGGGAGTTTGGTGTCTGAATAAATCAGTGGACCAGATCCCCATTATGTTACTTTGGCTGTGAGAAAGAAGCTAAACATCGATTGTAGACAGAGAATGTTAAGGGAGTGGTTTCACAGAGGAGAACCGCACCTTTGGTCATAGATAATGGTCTGCAGCACTGCTGCCCTCTTCCCTCCCCTCATCCTTGCCTTGTGCCACTGTGAACCCATCCCCTCACATCTGCCAGTGCAGCTGTTTTTGCATGGCTCCTCTCTGGGTGGGAGTGCAAAGTGAACCCAGGCTCAGAAGCAGACAGAGGTGGTGGTTTGGTTTTTGCCAAGTTATTTCTAAGCTGGTTGAGTTCCTTTATCACAGTCACAGAGCAGCCACATCTGCATTTGTGCTGACAGAGCTAAGGGAACAGTGTGTACTGGGACTGCCACCAAGAATTTGTCTCGTGAGCTGCAGCCCGTGCCAGGAGGGAAAGGGTTGCCAACATAGAAACTAGCACCTGGTGTAATGAGGCAACCATAAGGAGCCTTAGCATAAACAGAGACTAAATCCATAGGTACCACAACAAAAACATACCAACAAGGGACATGCTTCCAATAAGCGGTTTAGATTTCCTTGTTCTTTTTTTTTTTTTTTCTTTTTTTTTCTTTTTTTTTTTTCCCTTTTCTTTTTGAATTAATGCACAGAGAGGGCTAAAAAAGAAGGAACTTAACTGTAGTGCCAAGTGAAGGAAACAGGAACTCCTGCTGTTGAGACAGTTCTTGTTTCTCTAGTCCCTTGGGAATAGCTGACGTTGGCTGGGAGAATGCAAAACTTGTTAGGAAAGGAGGAGGACCCAGGAGGGTGGCAGTGGCTGTGGGCTGCTGCAACGCTGCTCTCATAAAGAGCATATTGCCTGTTTTATTTTCATGCCTCTTCCCGGCATTACAAAAGCACGTTAAAAATTTTACAGAGGAGGGGAGAAAGGGAGAAAAAGGGAAAGGGCCTGAGTATGCTGGCCTAGGGCTCTGCAGTCCTGTTTTTTCTCTGATACTCTTCCAGCTCTGATTTCCTGTCCATGGCGAGCTGCAGCTCCTGCTTGATGATTTGGATCTGCTTCTCCAGCTCTGTGAGCTCTTGTGTCACCGAGGTCCTGGCCATGCTGAGGGTGTCTGCTTTCCCGTTGGTCGTCAAAGAAGCCGGAGTCTCTCTCCTCACCTGTGGCAGGGGGATGTCTTGGTGCTGTCGGATCGCCACCTCATTTTGCCCCTCGTTGGTGCAGACGTATTTTTTCCGGTGACTGTTGCCCGTGTTGGCTGTATTCCACACGGCGTGCTGGCTGTTCCCTATGTGGGACCTGAACAGAGGTGTGAGAGTTAACACAAAGTCACAGCCTTCTCTTGTGAGGATGCAACCCCTCCCTGGGAGCCATCCTACTGGAAAAATACACCGCTGCTGTTATCAATTACATTTAAATATTATTCCTTTATCTTTGGAATTATTTTTCCTCTGAAGTATAAATTATAAACACAGATGGCCAAATGTCTGTGTTAAACCATAGCAAAGAATCAAACAGAATCCTAAAATTCAAGTTCCCTACATTATTTTTTTTTTTTTTAGTTATTGAATTACAGTCCTCTCTACTCCAGCTCAGGAAGATTTAAGTCCGCTTCTAAAGCTTTCTGAAAGCCTTTGTGGCTGCATCATCTACAGTTCTTTACAGCATCAGTCCGCTGGGGGAATGGACACAATGACATGGTTTATCCAAACCTTTCATTGTAGAGCGTGAGCTTCCCAACAGACATCAGTGTCATTATCGCTAACCTGCCATTTCAGATGTTTTTTATTTCACAGTTTAGAGCACAGCTTTTTGATAAAGCTTTCGTGACTGCCACAGCTTCTACTGCTTGTGGCTCAGGTGATTTGGGGGGGGTTGAATGTAACAGAGGCCCAAGTCCGCAGTTAACACTTGTGTCTCATCAAGTACGTGAAATCCGATAGAGTTCAGCTACTGATGTTGAGAAGTTTTCCTAGTATGGAGTATAAAGAGTTTTGGAAAGTTAAGACCTGAAAAAAACAGTGGAGTATCCTCCCTGAGGAAAACTGCTATACCATAATACAAATTCTTTCCACCTCTTTTCTATATCTTGGTGCTTTTAGTAATTCCACATTCCTGAGCAGGAATAAAATAAAGTGCAGTAATATAATTGTTTTGAGATCCCTGGGTCCTATGTTGCTGCATTATTATTCATTACAAGCTGGGCACCATGTTACTAGGTGTCTTGAGTTAAATTCACCACAATTCTGTGCAAATGGCAGCTTAGACCACGTGAAGAGCAAAGGCTGTAGGTGGGCATGCAGAAACACACACACGAGCTGGGCGTTGCACAAGCAGGATTTTTTGGCAGCAGCACATCTTCACTCTGAATCATTAACGAATCTTTTTCTAAGTATAAGGCTTGTGACCATTCCTTGTGTTATGAAGTTTTTGCACTGCTCAGTATCTGTCAAATAATTCAGCCAGTGCTTTTTTTTTTTTTTATTTTTAATTATTGTCAGAGATGCAGCATGCCCCCACTTGGAGGACTCCTTTGCCCTTGGACTGTATTAGGATCTGAGGCTAGTGTGAGTGTGAATGCTACTGTCACTGCAAGGGCAATGTTGGAGGAGGAAACGTTTTGCAGCAGGAGGCACTTGTTACTGCCATTTAGAGATCAAAAGCAAGGAGTTGCTGTGGCAAGGAGGTGCTACAGTGAGGATTTATTGGGGCAATAAGATGAAGGAATGAACAGAGGAAATTAGTTGCATGCATTTTTATGAACTCATTTATATATAGGCAGTCTAGAAGCCTATAAGTGTTTATTTCTTATATTTGCTGACAGTGGTGCAGGGCTAGCAAACAGAGCAAGACATTCATTTACATGTTCTGGCTACATTGAAGTTACACGCAGTTACAGTCATGCCAAATATACAGCAGCAGCCAGGAAGATGTTTCTTTTCTACATTCTATGTCTCTACTCATTTTCTACTCGGGTATAAAAGCTGCTGCCTGCATCAATAGTTTTAAGTTACTGAGCAAGTGTTTAGTTTTAAGAGAATGCTTTGTGTTCCCAAGGGTCATAGATAACTCAAGCTGTTTGCTCTTCAGAGCACAAGTCAAGTTTGTTGCCTACTTTTTTTCTCCAACAAGAGACAAAGATTTTTGAAAGGACTGCATTTTCCTTTTTTCAGCTTAGTTCTTATTCTGAAAAATAAGAAAGCTGAAAAAAAAAAAAACAACAACAAACATGTACCACCTGATCAGTTATTCACTGCAAAGCTGTCTCACAGGGCCCTACACATCTGCCAGTTCATTAATATATGAGTAAAAACAAGGCAGCGAACTTTAAAATCTGCAATGCCTGTGTTTAGAATGGAGTGCTTTATTTAGCTGTAAGGGAAATCATGAAAGAACAAGATTTCTGGGTTTAATGCTTTCTATTGTAAACAGCTAATTTCTGCTTCCCTTTCTTGTCATTTCTATTGTTTCTTTTTTTTTTTCCTTCCTGTTCTGTTATCTTTGGGGTGTATTAGACCCATAGGTAGATTCCCAGATACACTGCACTTCATTTAAAAGGACTTTCTGTACTTTGTTTTTTAAGGCATGCAAAAATTCCTACCTCTTTTCTACTCGTTTTTTCTTAGGCTGGCATTTGTCTTCAATAAATGAACTGTTCAGAGCACGATGTAATCTCTAGAGGGAAAAGAAGAAAATAAATTACTAAAAGCAAGATTAAAAATAGCTCCATAAATACATAAACAATTTGGGCTTTGTGTGATGGACTTGAGTATAAATTATTTTGCTTGTTCAAGGATACAAGCAACGTCTGTGCTTTGTCATTACAACAAATGTATGTTCCCATAGTTTCTTGAAGAAGGGCAATCTGAAAGGTGGAGAGGTAGTTTGCTAGCAATCCTTGTTTTTTCGAATTGCACAGAAGAAAGGTGGATCTTAGCAAACTACATTATTTTCTAAAAAAATCTCTTTCACTATACTGCTTGAAAGCAGTAGAAGCTTCTATTATTATTGCTTTTCTTTTTTTATTTTTCTTTTTTTCTTTTTGCTGTGAAGTAACCTCTTCCTTTAGTGCAAACTTGCAGAGCAATTTTCTTCCATTTTTTCCTTAGAGTAATGGAGGAAATTACCCAGCACTTCGTGCATGCATCAAAAAGGTTAGGAGCCCATTATAATAAGGTAAAATCTTTAGGCTGTCCAGGCCAAATTAATAACACTGTTGGTATCCAAAAGAGTGGTATGGTTAAAAGTACAAATGGAAAGGCTCCTTCTGTAGACTTTCAGTTGTGAACATTTCGTAGATTCATAGAATGACTTTTGGAACAGACCTCAGAGATCATCCAGCTCCAACCTCCCTGCCAGGGGAAGGGATGCCACCCACTGGACCAGATTGCTCAGGGCCCCGTCCAACCTGGTCTTGAAAACCTCCAGAACAGGTTTAGAAATTTAGAGGAGTTAGAAGCTAAAGGAGTGAAACTCATGATATATCATTCAGGGTTTTGAGGTCTTGATTTTTTTTTTCTTCTTTTTTTTTTTTTTTCCCTTTCTTTTCTTTCTTTCTTTCTTTCTTCTTCTTCTTCTTATTATTATTTTGAATTAGAATTACATGGAAATGTGCTTAAAGAAAATTTCCTCTTTCCTAGAAGGAGAATAAAGAAACATTTTCTGTGTGACTTACAGAACTAGGAAATTCACATATTATTGCTAGAGTCAAGAAAGAAGGATTGAACACTTCTAAATCTGAACATAAATAAATATAAAGTAAATATTTGAAAGTATTTTCTTTGTGCTTTTGATTTTATCCTTAAGACTTTTCAAATTCCAGTAGCTGCTGTCACACTCCAAATGCCACTTGGTGGTGCTCTTCTTGCAGCCTTTTATTCGTTACTCTTGTCCAGGCTTTCCTAGTCACCCTGACATTACTTTCATAGGATTACTACTGAATACATACCTGACTTGTATGGAGCCAGTACTTCATCTTGGATTTCTTCTTGATCCGTGGTAGAACCAATCTGTACACAATGTGTTCCCCAATGGTAGTGAGAATGGACAAGACAAACCCAATGCACAACATCACAAAGAGCCCGGAAAAATGCTTGATGCCCATTTGCAGTGTCTGTGAATAAAATCAAAAGGGAAAGTTAATGAAGGAGACTGTTAGTTTATTTCAATAGATGTTTCTGTTGCATCATTTGGAAATGTGGTCTGACACGGCAGTGAAGTATTGCAGAATAGTCTGGATCTTGGTCACAGCAAAAGCTTTCTGTGCTGTGTGGCCACTGGAGAGCGTGGTGTTCAGGCAGAGCAAAAGACCTGTAATGGGAGTGAGATTCAGGCATAGACCAGGATTTTTTTATTTTTTTTTTCTGTGCTATTTCCCTAATGAGATGAAGTGCTGAGCACTTGAGAATCCAGTACTTGGGGTATCTTTGCATTTGCATTTGTAAAAGCACATACTGCTTGACAGAATATACTCAATGAACTGTAGAGCGAATCTTTCATCAGCAGTGAGCTAAGACTGTTCATATTTTCTGAGAACTGATCATTAACTTTCTCTTTTTGTGCTTTACCCTTGATGGAAGGTCGTGGAGAAAACATTTTGAAGTAGTAGCACAAACACGGCATCTCTCTGCTCCCTACGTTAACACGACTAAAACAGTGTTTTTTAGGAATCATCACCACCATTATGAAAAATGAACACTCACCTTGGCTTCCCCTGACCCACTCCTTTCATGTAGTTTACGAGCCATTTATTATTTTGAATCTCTTATTGGCATTAATCATGTCTGAAGACTGAGGAACCACGTACAGCGGCAGTCTATACCACAAAAACTTGCTCTTCAATTCATAGGTCAGGCATGCCTGTTATGTAAAGTCTTAGTACCCTTATTGTCATGCCCCTGTAACTCAGTTATGAATTCATCAACAACTAAAAACTCTTCCTAGTAATTGCTGCCCACAGACTTCTTGGGAAATATTTCCAAGAATACAGATTTTACCCCTGCCTTTCTATTAAAGAATGTTACTCACCATGACATTAGAAAATTGCTTGGGTAGGGTTACATGTCAGGAGACGCCATCTGGGATGCTAACACCATGAATAATTGACCTTTGTGTGCCTTGAGCTTGTTGTTTTTGTCATGAGAGTGCTCTGTTATGACTATAGCTGTGCAACCCACAAAAGAAACCAGATCTAGCTGACAGTTAGATAAATCACATTTTTGGATAGATCTTATTATGAGGTCATTTTAAGCCAGAATTCATTTGTGATGAGTCTACTGAAGTTGAAGACTCTGAAGTCTCTTTATATACTTTTACTGGGTTACTGATAATATTTCCCTCTCGGTTTCTTTATTTGGTTTCTTCTCTTTAGAACACAATGATACGAAGCAGCATATCACAGGTTTCTAAGAACAAAGCTTCAGCAGTCAAGCAGAGTTTCTACTTTTTTTTTTTTTTTTTTTTAAACATAGAAATGGCAATGAAATGTCATTCTGAGGATCCTCTGCAACCTTCTTGCCCCAGGCAGAATTCTTGAAAAGAGAATTCTCTTACTAATGAATCAACACTTCAAGAGCTGTAATGGGGGTGTAAAAACAGTTTCTAAAGAAAACTACTGCAGCCAGGAAAGGAAAGGAAAGAACAAAAATACAAGATAATGACTTCGGGGTAGAAGAGTGTCAGAATCTTGAAACAAGGTTTTGCTCACGTTGACAGTTCATCAGTTCAACCTAAACAAAACTCCCTCTCAGCACTGGAATTTCTTAGCAATTTGAAGAATCTGTTGTCCCATAGGTTGTCCTTCTTGTGAGGGGAACAGGAGGGGTTACAAAAATCACAGGTCGTAATACCCTAAACCACTGAAAAAACAAATTCTTCGTTTGAGCTCTGTGTTACTGACCTGCTTTTGTTTGTTTGTTTGCTTTTAATTAGCAGTAAAACACAATTTTAGCCTACATAGCCTAAAAGCAGATTGAGGCCCTGCATCCAATCTTTTTCTCAGCCTGTAGACCTGAGTATGGCCCATCTCTGAATTCAGCATAACAAACTACTTATGAGAAGCCAAAGCAGTGCTATCTGTGCTAGCTGAATAGGACACTCACTCTTGTTAATCCTTCACAGAGCATTAACAAGTTCAAGCATCACTTGCTTCCCAAAATGGGAAGTTCAAGGACCAATATGAAACAACATACTTAGAGTTGCAGACTTAACAGTAACTACAAGAATAAATTGAATGAGAAATAGAAAAATAATTGATAAGGAATGGACTTGCTCAGTCATCTGAAGAAAACACCTATATATATGCTCCCAGGCTGCTGCTGTTTGGTGTCACACAGAGGTGTCTACAGAAGGACACTGAGCTTTCCATAGATTTCCCTGGGGACAGGAAACTGTGAATCAGCTGGGCAAAGGTCCTTTTCCTTAACGACATGGGAAGTAACAAAGAAGTGCCCAAAAGCGTGGGAGATCAGTAAAGAGGCTGATCTGCCAGTGTTAGGTTGCTGTATGCCAGGGAGCATTTGTATTGCTCTGAGAATAGAGACTAGGTTTAATGGAATATTATAAAACTCTAGCAATTCAAAGAGAAAAAAAAGGGAAAGAAAGACAAAAAGATAAAGGAGACACAGTGGCAGTTGCACTGGGGATTCCTGCACACCTGAGATGTCTCCTCCAGCCTGAGGCTGGTGATTGATGCCATTCTAGTGCTGGCTGCAGAAAGAACACTTGGCCAGCTCCTCGCATGAAAAATAACTCCCTTGTCTTCAGTAAAGTTGTGCTGATTTATGCTGATGAGAATCTGGCTCACTGTCCTGTCAGCTCTGCAGAATAGTTTTCTACCTTCCCTGGAAACAGGTGAAAGGAATTCCAGCAGTGGCATCCCAGATATGTTTTTCACTTGTAATGGATAGCTTTTGAAATTGTCCCGAACAAGACATCTTTCACTGGGAAAGGCTGTGCCAAAACAAAGCTTCCATAGTATTTCTTCTAGCAATAAAGAAGATAATGCATTGCAAGAGCTACCTGATAAAGGCTACAGATTAAAGGGAAATCTTGAGAATAAATTGCATGGCAAAGAGGTAGAGGAGAAGTAATTAGCTCAGTGTGTGTTACAGTGTATGGAGTTATTATCTGTAGTAAAGTCAGCAGATTTACATACCCTTGTAAGAAGGCAGATTATCAGCTGTTCATAATTACTCGAGACACATACACATTGAATAATAAAAGCAAGCATCTGATAGAGGCACCTCTCATTTTCATAGTATCATGATGATCAGTATCACAGCAGCAAACTCCAATCCTTATTTTGTCATTTGTCTATGCATTTGTAGGTGTGCATATAGGCTATATTGTGAAAGAGCAGCAATACACTATATTCTCTGTACACCCAGTGCTTTCCTGGCTGCTGAAGTGATGTGGGCCAGGTTTGTATGCTAGTCCTTTGCTGACAATATAAAAGCAACAGATGACTTCTTTAGTGCAATATCTTGTCCTTATTAAGGAATAAAAGCTCACAGTCTGGTGAGCTTCTATTAACCCAAGATAGAGTTCTTGCTCCAAATTTGTAATCATAAATTCAGGAGGTAGCTCCCTGCATTTTAGAAGCAACTCAGTTTTATCCATGTGGTGGTTCTGAAGCAATAAGCAACCAGAGTCAATCCTTGGATGATTACAGCTGATAGGGTGGCAAGGACACAGTGGCAACAGCCTCTGAGTCATTTGCCGCTTACAAATGGGCAAATTGGCAATTTGTGAAAACTAACAAATACAAGAGCAGACATGGAGGTATCTGCCTTTTTATATACCCTTGGAGAGACATTTCTGATTTAACAACCCTTATCTCCAATTGCTGCCTAAACATTTCCTGCTGTCTGTTCCATCCAGAGTTACGTGCTTTTTCTTTGGGCACTTAAGAGATGCAGGTGAAGGTGGAGGATGCAGAGAAGACTTTGTGTTCTGTCTGAAGGGGAGAGCAGAGACAAAAACTGCACTCAGTATTTAATTACTGGATTTCAAGTGCAAAAATCCTGCTTTACTCTGTGCTTTGAGACACTGCAAATAACTTACTCTCCCTCCTTGTACTGAGAGCTGTGAATAGGCCATGGAATACATTTGTGGTCCAGCTTTGACTAATCAGAAGCCTCTAAAGATTTCTGTGGATTCCTTGCAGGTTGGCAGCACCACACAGCTATTAATGCTGTACACTGCTGAACTCAAGCTCTAAGGAGGGTTGTCATGTGTGTATTAGCTATAATAATAAAATAAGCAACCCTTTTTGATAGCATTTTCCCCACAAGGATTTTAAAAAGCATTACCGAGATCAGGAAGTTAAATTTCGCAGCACCTCTGTGAAGAAGGAATTATTTCCAGCTTTACTAGGGATAAATGGATATGAAAGGCAGATTTTTAAAGCCATTTGGGTATCTCAGTAGATTTTCAAAATCCTGCTGACACTGATGCATGTATTTAGGTAACTAAACAGTATTAAAAGCAGTCCCTGTCCCCAGATTGAAGCATTTTTTGTAGCTGCTGACAGACTGGCTTTTATTTATTTATTTATTCTTTCTTATGGCTTTGTGTGCTCTCAAAGAAATGGCAGCACTGAAGTAATATGTATTTAATTTCTTTAGGGAGATTATCCTTGGCAAAGACCGGTGACTATGGCTTTAGGATTTCAAGTGCAAAATTTTGAGCTACTGTAAATCATTTTGTCTCACATTAACAAGACAAGTTCCTTTCCCTTCTTGTGAAGAGTTTTGCACAGGACTGGACAAAACACTCTCTTTTGTAATAAATCTTTTTCGTAAGGCTCATCCATTATCTAAGCCCTGTCTGCAGCAGGAAGAACAACACACATACCATTGGAATTAGGTGGTGAGTTGTTTTTTGCTGTGATATTAGAGGCTGGTGAATTGGAAATAATAGTTTTGTCCCCTCAGATAGAGAACTGTTTTTTGTTTCTCAGTTTGGACAGGTGAATCTAAACCTGGTATTCATTTTCCAGGATACTCAAAAAGTGCTTCTCCAGACTATGCTGTTGGAATCCAGACTCATATATCCCTTTCTTAACGACTATGGTGGAAAGTATTTTGCCTCATAGAGCAAATGAGGTGATGCCCCTCAAGTGGAAGGAGCCACTGCATCTTCCTGCATTGTGACAACCCCCTTGCAATGCAAGGGTTGTCACAGGGTAGTGCTTTCCTTGTGGAGGTGTCTGTGTGGCCTTCCCTTGACACCTGCAGTGCTCCAGAGACAAACAGCCAAACCACAGCTTCACGATGATGGGTAGAAACCCAACTGTTGAGTTGTCACATTACTGGTATAACAAAAATTGAAAATAACTGTTGACCCTTAAGGAAACTAGTCAAAACTAAGAGCACAAAGGCAGTTTGCCAGATGATAACTGGGTAAAATTATTTCAGGATGAACGGCATGGTACTGAGCAAGGTACTATCTGATTGTGCATCTCCGTGTGATACTAAGGCCAAAGATCCCCAATGTAAGCACACGCCACAGCAGGTAAAGTTTGGCCAAGTTTCCTCACACACTCTAGAGAAGAGCCGTGGGTGGATTCCACCACCAATGAGAGAAGACAGGATGAAAGGACCTTGCCTTCACTGCACTCCTGGTCTGGATCAGACAGGAACTCATGGTGAATGGCAGATCCCCACCACCAGCATGTGGCATGCACAACAATGTGGCTTCCCCAGTGGGAAGCAGTGGGTCTGTTGTACCAGGTGAGTCTGTGCCAGCATCACCTGTGTGTTTGCATATATTGCTGTTGTAAATGTCAGGTTAGATACTGTTTGTGTATTACTATGAAGTATCAATAAGTTGTTTAATTTTACTGCTATGTATCAATATAGAAAAGTGTAACTTTTTGCTCCTTGTATTGGTTGCTATTTAACTGAACTGCCAGTTCTGTAGGTACAGCTAGCCCTTTACAAGGGGTGTCTAACCCCTGGATTACAATGGGTTTACAACCCCTGGATTACAAACCTCTCTGTGCTGGCTCATCACCTGAACACTCTACCCTGATCATGACTGCTTGGCCTAACAGTAAAGACCGCTGCTCAGTGATAGGCAACTTGTCCATTCGTGTTATCCATCCTGCCTGCAGTCATAGTGTCCCTAGCTGTTCTGCTACCATGAATGGGAAGTTGCAAAGCTACCAATTCGCTCTATTTTGGTTTGCAAAAATGCTACAGGAAGAAGGAATTTGCAGTCTCTCCTAAGCTTGGGTGGAGCTCATGTGCTGGATGGGAAAGTCCTCAAAGTTTGGTTCCCGCTGACATGGTGATACTGGGAATAACAGTGGAGTGAGGCAGATCTAAGTGTATTACTGTTCGCAAACTGTAAATGCAGCAGAATGATTAGGTGATTCATCCAGATGTAACATGCAGGTATAGCTCTGCCAGCTCCACTTCCCTTCTGAACTATGCTTTGCCCTAAGCAGAGAGACACAAAGAATCCGATTGAGACTAGGGTATGACAATTTTAAATCAAGAGCATTCAAGCTGGCAATCAGTGAGAACAGTCACCACTACCAACAATTACTTGTAGTGGAGAGGGCAATTCACTGTAGAAATTCATTCAAGTTGTGTTAGCAGCATCGCCTGTGAAAGAATACAGACCCGAATATAGAAATTGGAATAAGGCTTTCATGATTAGAGGCAGGTCTCTATGTCCCATTTTCCTCACACCGCCTTAACCTATATGGTGCTAGTAAGGCATTGCAGGTCTTCCAGGTTAGTTCTCATGTCTGAATGAATCTGAGCTGTATCAATTCTAGCTGTCTGGATGCCTGAAAACTTAAGAATTTTTCCTTTTCTCACTGTGAGAAAAGAATATACACAGGTGGGCTTCTTCACTATATGTTTGTTTAAGAAGTCAAAAGCAACATAATGGTGAGCTGGATGAGTTGCTTCAGAGATTCCCAATATCTTTAGGGATTGCAGGAAACACTGGAGTCTTTCAGTATAAATGAAAGGGGGATTTTATGCTTACAGCCTACTGGGCGATAACAAGCTTGTCCTTATTGATGAGGCAACAGACTCAGTTTTAATTCTAGTGCCTGGCAACAGGGGAGCTGTAGATCAGCATTTCCCAGGTGCAAGTATTTGTCTGGATCTATGTATAACGAGGGAGGGGAAGAGCAAGGAAAGAAAGTTAAATATCCAGTGGCAGCAGTACGTTTGCGATAGAGGAGGCTGGAGTTTGAATCGGCATGTGAGATTTTGTAGGTATCTAGAAGGCAAGAGAACGGGAAAAGACACGGGCTTGTGAGCATTCTCTTAATGGCTGCTGTGCAACTGCTCAGACGTCGCCGATGTGATATTAAGCATTGTTATGCCCTTGACATGTTTAATTGAAACTTCAGACAGCACCTTTTAGGGGATGCTATGGTTAGGCTTCTGGGTATCAGTATGACATATTAACATAAGTGGCACTGACAATGATAAAGCTACCTTTTCATGTGATTAAATCCTGTGAGCCACAGAGGAAACTGGTTTTCATGAGGCTTCTGATTACAGCTTCACATTTAGTGCAAGGTCTCTTTTAATTCAAAAGAAACAGTGCTGTCCCTTGCTATGACTGCAGATTGTTTCAAAAGATACTTTTTAGACAATTTTTTAACCTTTTTTCCCAGTTTTAAAATGCAAATACTTAATAAAAGGATTTAATTGTTTCACTGGGGAATTACTAATAGGGTAAGTTTGTCTCTGCTATAAGGAAGTTTTCAGTTTTAAAACAGTTGGGGTAGTTAATACTGTTATGATCTGGTAATTTTCATGAGATTTAATTCAAAAGATTATGTTAAAGTGTAGAGTGACAAAGGGTCATTGAGTGAAGTGCTTGTCAGGAATGGATCTGCAAGCTACATATAAAAGAATGTTCCCCCTGTACCTTTCTTGTTAGATGATAGTTTAATCTTCAGATCATCCAGATCAAAAATAGCAGTGAATACATTTTTATTTAGCTGTGCTTTCTTATGTTGAAGCAATCACAAAAATTTAAATAAGTTGAATAAAAATAAATTGGATTTTCTTATACAAATGCTCACTGTTATAATTTATTTTATTTCATGTTGACATAATCTTAATGAAAAAGTTAAAAACGTAATGGAAGAAGCAGAAATACCCCAAAAATCAATGTATTAAAGCAGTCAAAGTTTTTCTTCATCTGAGGTCTAGAAAATAGAAAATGCTAATTTTCTAGCAATATGGTCAGCAATGAGAGGTTGCAGACAAGAGGTTCAGGTGCCTACTAAAGATCAGGAATCAGAGCTCTGGGAAACTGGGCTTCTCTTTCAGTGGAGAACAGCCACGCTACCACTTCCTTGGGGAACAGGGAGGATTGGGTTGATGTTTGGCTGAACCTGCTCTGAAGAGAAGACAACACACTTTCAGCTGTGTGTTTTGTACCAGTGAGAACACCTAACTGATGTGTTTTGGAACACCTTGAGTTAAAAATCTGCAGGCATGCTAGATCTTTTGATTCCTCAGTACTTTATCTTTTTTCACTTGACAGTCTTGAGAACTTGAGAAAAACTGCTATTCTGATAAGAGCAGTCTTTTTTTTTCTCATAAATAACGCCTATATCTTCAGCTGCCACGAGCTGGCATAACTCCTCTGATTTAATACCAGGCCATAAATCCATGAGGATTTGCCTCCATTTCCTGTAACTGTACTTATACTTGAGACCTGCTGCTCATCAGTTCTTAGCAGGGTATCTTAGAGGGCTGTTCCTTGGCTGCAGTCCTGTCTTTGGTGCAGACACCTGTGACCCATGTTAGGAAGTGGTCAGGGTTACATTACTAATTTGGGATGTATTAAATTCCTGCTGTCTCTGTTTCTTTTGCTTTTGTCACTCTTTGTGTGGGCTACTTCAGCAATCACTCCTGTGAGTTCAGAGTCCTTGGCTGCTTCTGTAGCTGGTGATACACGTAATGGAGTGGAATCAGACAGCTTTGTTGTGCAGTGGGCAGATCACTTTTTTTAATGCACCATTACATACCCTGTTTGTCTCCAGAAGTGCTCTCTGGTTGCATGCACTGCAAGCCTAACTTAGCAGCACTGTCTTGCTGATGTTTTTCTTGCACTCTGAGCTGAACACTGCTGGGTATAATGACTCCTGCTTCTGGATCTTAATGCTTCCCTTCACTGTCATGTGTCTAAGTCTACTGCACGTTGTGTAGGAGGAGCAATGACTGGCAACTTGGGCAAATCCTCAGTACCTTCAGTTATGTGACCAATTGTTCATCACTTACCTCTGTGACAGCAAAGCTTCTTTTCCCACACGGAACCACCTTGTACCATTTGTCATGCAGAACATCCATGAATCCGTGGGACTTGTACTGACTTATCAGTTCGGAGATGTTGGAGGTGAGCGGAGAGTTAGGGGGAAGACCAATACCATATCCTAGAAAGAAAAACAGCACAGTCATGTCTCTTTCTCATTTGCTTCTTACTGAATTACATTGCTTTCTGGTATTGAGTGGCACTGCGGCAGATTAGGTTGGCATTTTATTTGAGGTCCGAACCTGGATGCTGGTTTCCTGTGGATGGAAAAAGCTGAGATGAGGCACTGTAGTACAAAGTAAAGTAGCCTGATGTAAACAGGATTCAGAATGATTAAAGCCACAAAACAGTATGTAAAAATGGAGATTCAAAAATTGAATATGGCAGTACACATAGATGAACAGACCTGTTGTATATCTAGAAATACAGCCTTTGTCTGCCTTCATCATGGGCTCTTCTGTTTTACATTGATTTACCAATGCAAGACAGCCTTAATGTCAAGTAAACCACTATGATCCCTTCATACTGTTATAGCCATGGATGTGACTGTGGTGTCAGATGTGACATTTTCTTTTCTTCCTGTGTATTTTCTGATGAGAAGCTGTGTGCATATAAATGCACATGGAGCACTGCATACTGTTATAACACAACAATTTAAAACCCAGGGGTTGGACTTCCCATTCATGCAGTTCTGCTCCGGCCAGAATTTGATATTCATGTGTTCTTCAGCATGCTTGCAAAGGTCTCAGTCTAAATGCAGGTGGATTCAGGAACTTTAATATGGTCTTTACAGAATCCTGGTTTGGATTTAGAGAAATATAGTTTATGCCTGCAAAACACGCAGTTGCCTGCAGAGGTGTCCTGACAATAAACTGTAGAGATTCCTTTCTAATTCACTGTGGATTTTTTTGTTGTTGTTGTTGTTGTTTTTATTTGTTTTCAGTTCAGAATGCCAAATTTCATATTGTCCCGAAGAAGAGGGAACGGGAAGGGAAAGGGGGAGAGGAAAGGGAAGGGGGAAGGAAAAGAGAAAGAGAAGGGGAAGGGAAAAGGGAAAGGGAAGGAGAAGGGGGAGGATGTACATGACTGGTAAATTTGCCAGCACAGTGCCTTGCCTTTCAGTAATGTAGTGGTATGTGTACTTGCTGCTGATTTTTTTACCTTGTGTCTGTATTTCTACCTGAATGTATCTGCTAACATTGAAGGAATGGTTTCAGAGAAGGCATAGCTGCAATTCATTGTTACCACATTTCCAGCCTATTTAAGTGTTCCAAAATTTGGTGCTATGAAGTCCAGTTCTTTAAAAATGTATATTTGCGGGTTAATTTAGTTTTTCTATGTTGAAATGTTCAGTAATTGACTCAAAGTTGTGGAAGCTGATGGCTTACTTTGTTAGAGCTGTCCTCTCTCAAAGTGAAGATATATTGAGTTACACATGCATGGTGAAAAAAGCAGCTGCACACACACACGTCCTACTTCTGTCTAAACAGCTGTCTGCACATCTATCATTCCCAGTAACACCAAAAAAAAAAAAAAAAAAAAAAAGAGAGAAAAAAAAAAAGAAAATGTACTTCTTGCAAGTCTCTGGTGCAAACTCAAATGGGAAACACTGACAGAGTGAAAAGAAGAATTCTATAAAATCTCTAGTGCTGGTGACTTTTAGCTGAACTGGTTAAAATGCTCAGCTTCTCCTGGCCTTCATTTTGCTTCATTTTGCCTTACTAGTCAGATTTGAACCAGATTTCTGGAGGAGACTGTTTTAATGGGAGATGGGAGAGGCCAGTATGATTGCCCTTGGAGGGGAGGGAAGGAGGAGCTTCAATCATTTTTGCTGCTTATCTATCACAGAAGTGATTCCTGAGGACTAATGGCTGCCCATGCTGGTGGTGGCTTCAGACAAGCCTTGTTTCCAGGCTGCCTTCTGCTGCCTTCTGCTGTGTCTTTGTGAGTACATCAGGACTGCAGGAGTCCACGGACCCGGATAGGCTCTGCTCTTTTGCTGCAATTAGCTACAGATTCAGCAGGGATCCTGCAATGACCTTTAGAAAGGGAATGGTGGAACTGTGGAATGGCATTCTGAATGCACTTCTCTGAATTTTGAACATGTGTAATGAAAGTGAGCCTAGAGAAAGCAAGCCTTATCTCAGGAGCAACTTTATTTCATTGTGAGTAGTGAAAAGGGCTGTGCCTCCTGCTTCTTTGGAGGCAGACCATTTGAGCTCTTTGAATAATTCCTATATAGAGTATAGGAACAGATGGTGCAAATGATCTAAAAGCTTAAACGAAAAAAAAAAAACACACAGAAAAAAAAAAAAGGTGAAACCTTGGTCCTGCTTCATCATCGAGAATTTTACCATAAGCTTCACGGGGTCTACTGATATAGTTTCACTGAACCACAGAAAAAGGAAGTACAAGAAATAGAGCAGCATGCTGTAAAATGGATTATTACCTTCAATGGCAAAGGGCTTTCCCACAGTTAGAAGCTTGCAGTCGGCATCTATTGATACTTCATAATCTAAGAGTGCTTTATCCATAATGAAGGCATCAAGTTTCTCTGGATCATTCCTGTATTCAACATCAAAGTCAGAAACAGAATCATTTCACAATCTATGACTCGGTGGTACTCACTGAACATTTATCTATCTAGTTCTCTGGAAGCTTACCAGAGAATGGAAACAGGAACCAGGGACTGCTATTGTCAATGCAAGACTGATTTATATTTGAAGGAGGGAAACAAGCTTGAAAGATACAAACTTCGTGCTTCTAGAACAGGGCAGCAGGGCTATGACTTACATTGCTCCCATGAAACACCTGATCTGAAAAATGGAAAACACTACAACAGGCTAGACTTTGACTCAGCTGAAAGGCAACACACAGCCTTATTGGAAGAAAAGAGCAAAAATTGCTAATACGCTTGTGCTGTCCTGGTTTCTTTGTGATTTTGAAATTTAGGTCATTAGACCAAAACACAGGAAGATAACTCCATACAAAAGTGTTGTTTCCCTTTCTGAGTATGTGGTAAATTAATTCCCTTCACCAGATTAGCTTTTCTCTGTGTTCAGATTTCATGAACACAGGCAATTAGATTTTACTAACGTATTAACAAATTACGAATAATGAGTGTGAGATTAACAAATCTCACACTTGCACAAGTTGATGATAGAAAGGAACAGTTGCACTGCCTGTTTTCATCTGCCGCAGGGGCTGCACCCTCACCCTTGTCACTTGAAAGGCCTGGATATTCTCCTGACGTGAAGTTATACCATGTCATTGATTTCAACTGAATGATTCCAATTTAACCCAAACAAAGAACTGCCATGTATATGAATTTTTATTAGAATGGGCTTGGGAAAAATGTGTAAACAGGAAACAACTTCTGGTGAAAATTCCTCAGGCCATCTGCTATGCAACTTTTGTGTGTAAAATGAATGAAGTATTTCAGGCTTGTTATCTCCTCTTCAGTTTCCTAGCAGAGTGAATCGATTGTATGACCCCAGATTGTTAGACACAAATGTATTTGAAACGTGGGGATATCACAATTCTCTAAAGTAAAATCTGGTGTTTATTACTTTCTACCAGTCTAATGATGCTTTTATTAATTTTAATGACAATTGCTTTAAGGGCTCTCTCTGACAGGCCTTGTCTCCCACTAGCATGGTGAAGATGCTGAGGATCTTCATCCTCGACTTCTGCCTGGAGGGTGAGGATTTTTTTTTCCTGAATGTTTCTCACTGCTTCATTAAGGTCTCCACGAACAGAAACCTGCCAGGAGTAACACATTGCCCATGCTTGATGGCACTCTAGCAGTTAATGCAAAGCACAGCTTCCCCTGGAAATGCTTCAGCTGATTCTGTGTTAGCCTGCCCTCCGAGTATGACTCCATCCAGGTGATTACAAGCTTGCCACACTGCCTTCAATGACTGTTTTATGGGATGAGAGACACTGAAAGTGGGAAGCTCATCACAATCTCACTGCCATGCCAGATCTGCTGTTGCATGTAGAGGCTCACTTAAGATATGCTACTCCATCCGGGGTTGCAGGGACATTGTACCGCCGCATGTACTCGTGCATCTCTGGGAAGCTTTGCCTCACGTAGTCTTCTGCACTGCTTTCTCGCACGGTTCCAAAGCGAAACCCTTGGGATGGGTGGTGGAGCTAAGGAGATGAAATTACAGATTAGCAGAGTCACTTGCCTCCTTCACATACAGGATCTTGGTCTTATTTGTGAATGTTTGTCAGAAATTCTCAGCATAGACCTTTATCTTATGTTTTCCTATGATCTGCTTTCTACATCACAGAAGAGGTATGTAAGGACTTACCAGGTGACTGATTAGCCTGTTTGTGTATTCTCAGGATTTTCTTCATTACATGGAAAACATTTCCTTTGAGACACCAAGAACCCCCAGATCTAGGTGTTTAGTTGTACCATTTGTCCTAAAATGGTGTGTAGTGATGGGACACGGAGTCATGGTTTTAAACTAGAAAAGGGTAAATTTAGATAACATGAAAAAAATTCTTCACTCAGGGCATGGTGAGGCCCTGGCACAGGCTGCCCAGAGAAGCTGTCGCTGCCCCATCCCTGGAGGTGTTTAAGGCCAGGCTGGATGGGGCTTGGAGCAACCTGGTCTGTTGGGAGGGGTCCCTGCCCATGGAAGGTTGGGGTGGACTAGATGAGCTTTAAGGTCCCTTCCAACACAAACCATTCAGATTCTTTGATTCTATAAAAACAGTCAAATTTTCAGCAAGTATCATGACAAGCTTTTAGGCTTGCTAGGATCCAGTGCCTGAGGTTCTGGATAGGCAATAGGGTCTGGATGTATTCTGTCAGAATATCTTTACAGATTCATTGAGGATGACATTTACTCTTCTGCAGAAGGGCAGCACCACCACTTCATTTCTAGAAGCCCAGAAATCATGTTACAGACTGCTGCTGCCTTTGCTGTCATTCACCGCAGTGAAACTAAACACTGAATTGTTGTGGACACAAAAATGCCTCCTGTTGCTGACAGGAGGATGAATACCCTCAGCAAAGCCCAGGGTCTACATTTGATTACCCACCTATACACATACCATTTTTGTACCAGACAAACATGCAATTGTGTGTCCTTTCCTTTTCAAAACCTGCTTCCTGGGTCCACCTCCTGTATCTGTATTACAGTCCTGAGTAGTTTGTCTGATCAGAAATTTCACAGACTGGTGTTTCCATGGTATCATGCTTGTCTTGGGAATACTTAACACTTCATGGGGAAATTCTCAAAGTGCAGCAGCTCAGGCAGTGCCCTCTAGTTTTGCTGAGCACTTCCTTGAGAGGACTGAGTGTTGCCAAGATCATGCTAATTGGAAAGCCTTCAGCAGTGTACCAGCCTCAGAGCACAGGAAGCCAAATAAAGTTAAGGCAGACACACTCTGTTTCCCGGGAAGCTGAAGGTCTCCACAACAGTTTGCAAAGACGATCCCAGCATGGCCATGTTCTGCTTTGCAAAGAGCAAGCAGAGAGGTGTTCTGCCAGTCCATCTGGTTCCCTGCATTATCATTTCTGCAAAGCAGAGCGCACAGCAACACAAAGCTGTACAAAAAAGACCTTCCCCACACTTCTTTTCAATGACCCCACAGATAAAAGAATATTCATAGAACATAAGGATAACAAATGTAGGATGTAAATTCATGATCTTATAGTTCAGTCTGAGAAGGAATAGAGAAAGGTCTTTTGAATGGTATTTTGGTATCCTGGAACCAATGAGTATACTTTATTCCTGGTAAATTTATCTGGAAAGTGGGCAGCTGCTTTTCACATTGTGCTCTGCTGACCTGGTTCTTGTGCTGCAATCCAGAAATAAGACCTGGAGGTAAATGCTTTTGTGTGGGCATGGAGGGAGCCTTAGCATGTTTTTCTCAGGTATCCTGGTCTGGATGACTACAGGATGCACAATGCAGGGCGTATATCCATCAGCAGCTGGCCATAGTGCGTGCTATGCCAGAAGGACCGTGGGCGCAGAGGGAAATGTTCTTGCCTGGAAGTGTGGAAACAGCATTGAAGTGCCAGAAGACATAAATAACAGAGAGCGGTGCTGTGACAATACATCATGGAGCCTTCCAGAACAATGTCAATCCAAACTAGGTCTAGTCTCCAGACATGGATGGTGACCTGCTTAAAGAAGAAGAGGCTCCGTGTACATGGAGCTCTACAACCATCGTGTATATTTGTCTCTACAACCAAAGAAGCTAGTCACCACAATAAGTGTTCATTCTTCAGCTTTTATTTCTTGGCCATTTCAGTGAAGAGACCAGAAACTTCTCTGGGTCTCAACACCGAACCATACTGCTACCTTTCAAGTCAGCTTAGGTGCTTGTTGTGGCATCTGTGGTCCCCCTAGTGATGCCAATTGCAGTGCCACACCTGCTCTGCAGATAAAGACTGCTGATGGAAGATGAAGTCTAACTGAGACTGTCACCAAAGCAACAGATCTAGATAGATTTTTAAGCCTCCACGAAAAAGGCAAGTACAAAGGAAAGAGTTAAGTCCATCTCCATTCAATTTTCTGTCCCAAAAGCCTTATTGAGGACTATTCATGCTTTGCTTTGTGTTGGGCACATTGTCAAATTTCACAACAAATGATGACAACAGTGGAATATGTGTTAGATCAAAGGTCCATCTGGCTTAATATCCTGTCTCTAGCAGCACCATATGCCTTGTGGGATGTCTTGGAAAGACTGTGTAGGGAAGTTATGTAGTGATCCTTTGCATCCTATGCTCTTCCTGCTTCCGGTAATTTGTGTTTTTCTTAAGCATAATTATGTGTCTGCAATTCTATATTTGATGACTCTTGACTCTTTTCTTGAAGGATAAATCTTAATAACGTTCTAATCCTGTATATCTGTTGTGACTTCTGCTTTCTTCTTACTGCTGCTTATTCACATGAGGAAAAGGCTTACTTGCAGCTATACTGAACAGCGGATTAACGACACAAAATGCTGCCAAAAGCAGATATTGGACTACCTGCACTGCCTTCCCTGCCTAATCCACTAAGATTCCTAAGGGTTACTTGCTTCAAGAGAAGATAAAAACTTCAGGATGGAAACAAGACTTCAGTTTTCACTGTTGTGTCACTGTTGCTTTCTTACTTTCTGTAGTCCTCTCTGGGAGAGATTCTGTGAAAAGATGGAAACCACAAATATCTGTATGTTGACAGTACAGGTAAATGTCAGTCTTTGTGTGAGTTTTGCCTTATTAATTGGTCTTTCCTGTTCATCATGCGCTGCTTCTTTTGTGTTTCTTAGATCTTAAGAATTCTGTATTGAAAAGAGTTTTGCCAAAAACAAGTCACACAATCCTAATACTTAGGACTTCAGAGAAATCCTTGAAAACATTAACTCTAAAATAACAGCATTTTAAGAACCACAGTTTGAAGATTCAGGAATTTACTTTTTAAACTGGTGATTTGGTGGAGGCAGTTACTTATTTCTGGTATCAGTAATAGCAAGTATAAAAGCTGTCTCATGGAGAAAAGACAGCAATTCAAATTAGAGGTATTTTTAATATGTGAAGACTGCACTTCTGTCTATATGCTGTTGTGTTTTTTCGTTAAAAACTTAGTCAGTATGAAAGGTGAATAACCATTACAAAGCAGGTAATGGGCACCAGGAACTGCTAACAATTTTTGCATCTGTAGAGTAGCAGGAGATTTGCTGGTGATGCAAGTATGATTAAAATAAACAAACACAAAGGCTGCAAATCCATCTCCAGGCGGTGGCAAGAGCCATCCTTGCTCTCATTTTAAATAACCTTTCAAGGTGCCTCCAAAATCATGTATCTAATGCTGTAAAAAGTCAAAAGAACAGGGTTTGTTCTATCCTAGAGAGGAGCTTTCAGCCTTTTTGGGAGACAAGTTGGTCCCGATGTGACAAAGCATTGAAAAAGTTATAGAGGTTATATAGGTACAGGTGATCTCTCTCTCTTTATTCATCTCTTTAACTGCCAGACCTCCCTTCTGAAGGCCTGGGAGAAAAGGAAATCACTCATTTTCTAAAAGGGTCATTGCTCCTAACTGCAACAGGTCCTCAGCCAGAAGGCTGACTCTGTGCACTTCTAAGTAGCCTCTCCAACACAGTGCATGGGAATTGAGCATTGCTGCAGTGCATGGGGCTCATTGCTGTTTAACCAGACATTTGAGTATTAGCCAGCGAGGCCACCACAGCACACCACTCAGCAAAGTACAGTGCTGAGCTATGGACTGGGAGAAGCAGGAGGGCACCACCGGGAGCTGCCGGAGGACAGAGCAGAGCCCAGGCATGCTCACCCCCTGGAAGGACCTGGGTGCATGCATCATGGTTGAAAACTGAGGGGGCCAGTTTGTAGCCTTTCAGGTGTTATCACGATTGTTTTTTAAAACCGTCTCCCCTGTCTACTGTGAGATAGCTGGTGCACATGAAGTTATGATGCACGTGGAGGCCTCCCGTTTGGATCTGGGTTAGCATGTGGGGCCAGCTCAAGAAAGAAGAAATGGATGTAGTGCCAGACGGGACTGATCACTTATCTTCTTCAGTCAGCACTCTGACTTCACATATGCAGGGCTGTGAAATGCTAAGACTAAAGGATCTTGTGGCACAGGTCTGCGAGTGATTCAGGAAGATAACCAATCTTCTCTGAAGAAAGAAATCGTGGAAGGCCTACAACATGCTCCTGGGAAGAGCAGGGCAAAGGTGCAGAAGAAAAGCTAAAGACCTCTGGAAAGTAAGTATGCTTTCTGTAATTAGGGTACCAAGGCTGTCCCTGTGGTCTCTGAGGACATATCTAAAGTGGGATGAATATGCTGGTGTTCCTAAGGGAAAGTCTCACTGTGTAAGAAAACATGGTATCCAGGGTAGGGGCAGTGGTTCAAGGTGCTGAGAAGGTGAAGTGTTAGTTGAATCACTTGAGCACTGAGGCTCAGGTCACTCAGAGGTTAAGGAAACTCCAGAGTTCTGCAGAACACCCATCCTCTCTGAAAGTGCCAGGAAAAGCTTCGGGACTTCTCTGAGTCTTCTGTACTTTGTATAGCATTGTGCTACTAGACAAACAATGTTTGGGAAACAAATTTGCTGAAAGCAAATGCTGCAGACACCATTTCCATTGGCATGCCACCTTACTTCTGGATCTTCTTGGTTTCTGTCTTCTGTTGTTAAAACATCTGCTGAGTGGGAAGTGGAGAGCTAGTGTTTTATTTGGGAGGAAGATGTTGAGAAGAATTGGGTATGTGCATACATCTATGCCTTGGGGTGCCAATTATGCATGAAAATACCAATGTGATAAAACCACAGGAGCAGAAACAGAAAAATAAAATCCTAAATGTCAGGGATTTGAATTACTTGGCACATTCCAGTTTATGTAATACAGTGCCACTGCATTCAGTACCGTCAGCTAGGCTGAGATCACCTAGACTCAGACCTGAAAATACTTAGGCATAGAAATGTCCTGTGCAAGTTGGGATTTAAAGCTGAAAATGCACAAGATGCTACTAGGAGTTAACCTCCAAAGTTGGCTGTTGTGTTTGGGGATCTTTCTGGCAGATTCTGGCTTCTGAATAAACTTTCAGAACTTTCACTGCTGAGAAACTAGGTTTGTCTCAAAGACTTTTCCCCCTTGGTGCTCTGGTTGCTGTCTCTACTATCATTCTGAGGTTTGCATCGCATTTGGTTGTCGTGTATTCCTGCAGTGTGTAGGAAACCTAGGTGTTCAGAATATAAATACAGTGAAAAGATGATCTCAGTTCCAAAAAGACTGGCAGTAGAGTAGGGGCAGTGAAACTACTCAGTGAGAAGAACAATTTTTTCTTGTAGAAGTTCTCTGTCACATCTTCATGGTCCTCCTGAGTAAATAGCTCTCTGCATTTCTACGTGAATAAGGAGAAGTTGAACAGGGAGTGACTAGCTGATCGCAATGCATCCACTGTATTTATGGATACTTTCACAGAAGCCTATCACTGAGGCAGGAGATACCGGGCTGCGTGTCCAGAGTACTTAATGAATGAAGCATTGTGGGGTGTCAAAATGACAGGAGTTATGCTGAAGCATGAACTGGCCTGGTGGACTTGCTGAAGTGAGGTTTGGCTTTGCTTCCTTCTGATCCTGTGGAGTTTGAGCTTGCAGGGAATGCTGAAGAGATAAGGAAGTTCTAAGCAGAGAAACTGTAAGGAAGTGGAATTATGGCTATTTTCTATAAGCAGATAAATCAACATACCCATAAATGACTGAATTCTAGGCAATTTTTCCCCAGTACTTGACTGATGGGGTGCAGTAACTGTCTCAATGAATTTGATTCAAGACCATTTTGTGCACACTGATAGCTGGTTTAAGAAAGACTGGTCCTGGGACTGTTTCTAATCAGCATCTCAAATCATGATCATGACTTCACCATTCATTCAGCTAGCCTCTCCTTTCCTCACCTCCACAGAAGGGGCAACCCAGTATGCAGTGAGTTGCAGTGGCAGTGACTGCACGCTGCAGTGGTGGATGCAGAGGTAACACGGATTCAGCTTTTACCACAACCCACGATACTGTGTTTTAATTTTAATAGGGTATAGAAAGGGTGAACAAGTCTGAAAACACTTTCATAAGTTTTACAAAAACCTTAGAGGAAAAAATATTCTGAAAAGGTTTCATTAGTTCTGCCCCGTGCTATTATTGGTTACCTGGTGTAATACTGAGTGTAGTGTTTAATGGTCACCCCACATATCAGCAAGCAGGCTGCTGGAGCCAGCACGATCTTTGCCAGGCAACTGCTGCAGACTCTGGAAGAAATGTTCAGTTTTGGTTGTTAACTGCTGGAGTGTGGTGGCATTAAGTGGTCTGTTCTGCTGTGAAGGGCTGACATGCTTTTAGAGTCTGTTTTGCAATGAGCCTTTATGAATCAGTAGCTTTTTATTTTGCCTTCCTTAACCTAAACTTTTAAGTGGTCACCTACCTGCTAATAGATTTCTCATGGCCCACTGATAGAGGAAATTCAATTGCTAATACCAAGCAAAGTTTCAGGGTAAAAAGAACAAAACAAAAAAAATTAAAAACAAAGTAGAACTATGTTCATGGGCTTTTCCCAAGTTATCTGCAAGAATTTTTGAAAGCTAAACTCTTGTGAATATTTATGGGGTGCAGAGAAGGATGAAAGAAAAGAAAATTATTCATAGTGAAGCAGATGAATTTCAAATTTTAGCAGATGAAAATTCACAGCTGAACTTCTGGAAGTGAAAGCTTTGTTCAAAAGCTGTCCCATGTGTTCAGTCTTGGGATGTGGAGATGTTCCCAGGGACTCCAGGAGATGGTGCATGCAGGATACATCTGAAAGCTCGCTTTCCTTTCTCTATTGCAAGAAGTGTCAGTGGAGCTGATTATTGGCTTGCCAGGATAATGTCAGATTTTGTTAAAATCCTGTCACTTAGAATCCAACTCAGCTAGGTCATTAGTTGGCATAAATCTTTACAGCTGCATTGAAGTCAATGAGCAGTTTCAATCTGGGAACCAATGCACAGTCCAGTACTGAGAGTTTATTCTTCTGTATTTCAACCTAAGTGTGTATGAAAAAAATCTAAGATATCTCTTTAAAAATACAAAGCTTCTTTACTGATACTCCTTGTGTGACTGCTAAGAATTAATTAAAAACTGCTTTGCTCCTCTGTGTGCCACAGAAGCTGCATTGCTAAGGGGTGAAACTGGGCACTCTGGTCTGCAAAGGTATTAATTTCCAAGGATTGTTTTGCTGATTGAGATGCTGGGCAGTGTCTTAGTCCAATAAGATTTGTAAGAACAGAATGGTGGTGAATATAAACTTCAGGGTGTGCTTATCTCTGTTTTTAATAGCACTTTTTTTCTGGACAGAGGGATCCTTCAGCTGGGATTTATTCTAGGAGAGTTGAGAACCGCAAGACAGTATGTGTAATAGTTACAGGCAAAATTGATAGACTAAAGGGAAAAACAGGGATGTAATTCCCAACAGAAAATAGATCACTGGTTCCAGATGTACTTCAGCAGCACAAAGCAGCCATAGAAATGCTCCGGACTGTCACTTCATACGGTGTTCTTCCACCTCCCACCTGTAAACAGGGCTAATGCTGCTTTAAGGTGAAGTCCTTTCCAAATCAGAAGCGAAAGAGAGCTGCTTGGCTGTATACGTGTTTGGTATCAAAGATGCATGGGAATTTTCTGGTTAAATAGTCCCTCCTGGCCTTCCATCCTGGGTTTCAGGTTTGCTGATGAAAAACTGCCAAAGAGCTCTTTAGTATCAGCCAAGGTATGGAAGGGGACACCTAATATTACAGCAGCATATCATGGAGGTAGCTTCCTCACCCCCAAGCTTCAAAACAAATGTCTTTCAAATCATTTTTCTTACAAAATCTTTCTGCTCCAGCTGTTGCTGGTCAATCAGGGCCATCCTGCCAGTCCTCCTGCCCTCTGGCACTTGTCCCCCAGGTGCCAGAGCATGAACGCTGTCCTCTACAGTGGCACTGCCTAAACTTGGAGGGTAGGGGTTGTGCTCTGTAGCTTGTGGGAAAAGAACAGGCAGCAGTTTCATGTTGCAAATGGGTCACTAGTTACAAGAAATTAATGTGATTAGCACTTTGCCTGTAGGGACACCAGAGCTTTCCAATCACTGACTGTGGAACTGTCTACCAGCACAACTCTGATTTCTCAAAAATGTTATCTGCTATCTTTTTTCTAAAGCACCAAATGACAGTAAATCAGAGGGAGTCCTTAGTTATCAGTACATACATTGTTGAAACTAAATGTTTTGGGCTTTTGTTTTTCTTCTTGGAATCAATTTTGAACAATGAAGCATGTGTGAAGCACAAAGACTAAAAGAAAAATGATGGGGTCATTTAGATGCCTTGGCCTCTTGAAAGGCCTCAGTGAAATATGGACAACACTACTTGACTTTACCTGGTGTTCAGTCAAATCTCATTGTATTCAGTGAGAACTATGATTCTTTCCAGGCGGCTTGACCTCTTGGCATCCCTGAAATCCAGCAGTGCTGGTGCTGACTGAGGACTTCTATCATTAGGAACTGCTGGTACCCAGGTGTGTTTTTATAGATCACAATGGCCGTGAACACTAATAAATTTCCTTCATGCTGCTAAGTCAGCTGTACAATGATCCTCCATCTGCCAGGAGATAAGATCAACCTTATGTGTCTTCTCTGTCCTCTGTTCTTTGCCAATTACTTCAGCAGCACCTTCTCCTCATCTTCATCTGCTTGCTTTATTTCTTGCAGGGGTCTCAGCCTCATCTACAATGCAGCTGCTTTTTCCAGTGATGGGCTCGCTTTCATTGACATGACATACAGGTACATTGCAGCTTGAGAGTAAGAAACTGATGTGAAGATGGCTGGGAAAATCCTAGAAGACATTCTTCTGGTGCTGAAAGATTAACCTTCATGATGTTCTTCAAGAGAAATGAAGACAGCAGGACTTCCTCTCTTCCACCCTGTTGCCTATCTGCTTTGGATCAAACAGCAAGGTGAGGTAAGGAGTACTCAAGACAGTGGGTGACAGAACAAATCACTCTATGTAGAGGAAGACCTGGAGCAGCAGGGGATAATAGACAAAGATACCACAAGGATGATTGTTGGTAAAAAGGCACAAAAAATAGGTTTTGAAGAGAAAGGAAACTCGATTTGGAGAATGGGGCTGTCTGATATGTTGGATATCAACACGGAAAAAAATCCAAACCATCCACATTCTGAATCTTCAAAGCCATAACTTTAGGAGAAATCTTTAACAAGGTGATAGGGAAGCTAAACAAGTTAAGTCTTCACCACCATAAACTGCACAGGGGAGATAAAGAAGCCGAGATTTGACCTCCATACATTGCAGGCATGCCCTTCATGCACATATGAGATTAGTCTGCAATGCCTGTTCTTCATTCCGACTCTTCAGTTTCATACTTAATTTCTCTTTCATTTGATATTTTTTTCATTTTGTCTGGTCTCCATGACATAAAAAGTCCTCCTGAGTTCAAATCCTTCACTGACTTATTAATACTCAGAAAGGCACCACACACTAATTAGCAGGCTGTGATGCTGTCAGTCATGACCTTCCCGTGTCCAGTAACTTCCCGCACAGAAATTTATGCTCTCTAGACATTGCAGCCAACTTCTTGTAACTCTGAAAATAAATGAATCATGCAGTCCTGGACTGATAAAAAACCCCATGGGAGCAATAAGATTTCTGTTAACTCCTCTGAGGTTGTTGATTGTTTTTTGTCATACAATTTAATGCATTTAATGCATATTTAAATAGTTGCTGTTTCATTATATATTTAATACATAGCAGTATAAGTAGCACTCTTGATAATGATTCCTCTTAGGCTGATGCAGTGAAAGACCACAGCAGAATTTAAGTGCATTTGCGTTGGTGTAATTCTTACAAGACTTCTTTTTTTCAGGAAGAAAATTTATCAATAAACACATAACAGTTATGACCTCGCTCTAAAGCTTGTTGGACTCAGAGGAAAATCTCATTAAATGCAATATTGTTTGGCTCATGCCTCTAACTGTGAAAAAGGCCTATAAAGTGGCTGAAGCTTTCCTTTTCTGTGGTTTGATATTGCTAAATCTCATCTGCAGTTACTCACCAGTTGGTATTTCTGGATTGTTTTAACACTACATGTAACAATGAGTTTTCAGCTGATACAATCATAACCATAAAGCTTCTAAATTAACTTAGATTTTCATAAATCAAGATGTGAGACTTTGCACCCTCGCATTTTACATTTTAAATTTAGAAATGAAAAACTAGGTGATTGTAAACATTGAATTCCTGAATAACAATATCTCAGTAATCTTGTTTGGATTATTCAAAGTGCTTAGTCTTGTAATAAACAGATGGACAGCTCATAAAAGCAGGTGTTCTGGTGGCACGGCAGTGGATTGAAGATTGCTGGGAGAGAGCATCAGATATTTCTGAGGATTAATTCCAAAGCACGCCAAGGTGTCTGGAAGGACATGCCAGATGGGGCTTGTCAGAGTGATTGTGGGTGTCCAGTGTATTCTTTGGGGACTCTATATCATTTGCGAGATATGCTCCATCGTCATTGTGCATGAAGGAGAGAAGCAGACAGTTTCAGGGTCTGAGTGATCTCATCCCAAAGCGTCTTCAACAGAGGACTCAGCCAGATGTGCCTGCCTCTCCCAACTAATCATGAAAGCATACTAGACTAAGTAAATCACCTGCAATGTCTCCACTGTGGACATGTGAAGTTAGGTGAGATAACACAAGAAAATTAACTGATGGTGGGATTCACAGGCAAGCACAGCACTTTTTGCTAAATGAGTCTCTATAGGCATGATATTTAATATCAAATTACAATGTGGAGAGTAACTTTGCCATTGTAATAGTGTTTGGAAGACAAAGTTATCCAGACAGATCAACATATAGCCATGCTAAATTAACAGACATAGATGCTAGATGCTAAGCGAATACTCAGTTTGGCAAAGAAGAGCTTACAGCTGATACATCTGTGACAATGGTAGGGTAACGCCTAAAAAGCTTGTTACATGGTGGAAGGCATGACACCTTTATTAGCAGAAAGAGAGGCCAGGTGATGGATCACCTCCTGGAAAGTCTGTCCAGCCCTTCAGCTTCTGCTGCTGTATGCTTTCTTGTTGGCATGTTTGAAATGAGTCTTCGGTCCTCTGGGCTTCCACAGTCATTCTGCCTCAAGTTATCTGGACAACTCAATATGCTCCTGACTTTTACTGTGCATTTCCAACGTAGAATATTGCATTAGAAGCCTGCAAGCAAAGTCCCTGCTTCAAAACTTGCTACTGACAACCCCTGCTCCCTGGGGAGAGCCTGTACACCAGAACTTCATTTGGGGATTTGACAGTGAGGAGTCATACTGGATCCAGGCCTTATTCTAAAGAGTTGCTGGGCAAAGAAAGGCGCTGTGACTGCCTATGTACTTACAGAAAATCTCTTTTCCCTGCCCGTGGCACCGAGACCCAGATCACGCACACGCAGATGGTATTCCTTTATGGAAACCATTCCAGAAACTAAGATGTAAAATATCTGGGCTTGTCACAAGACTGAATAAATGACACAACAGCCATAAGAATACATGATTATGAAGCAGCCTGGCAGCAAATTCTTTTTTTTCTACCCAGAGCCCCTTGCTTATCATTGTTCCCCTTCTCTGCTCCACCCGTGCCTGCCGGCTGCGTACTCAGCGTGCTGCTGTTGGTCTGTAATGCAGTCACAGAGAAACGAATGCCTGTCAGCAAGGGAACAGACAGCAGTCAGACTCATCTGTCCCCCTCTGCATACCTCGGTGCTGCTCCAGCAGCAGTCAGTTTTAATGTGTTACCTTCTGCAACCCGGTCTTGCCGCTGTGGAAATGTGCACTGGCACCAGCGAAGGATAAAAACGTTGGGCAGTGGGTGGCTTCTTCAGCTGAGACTGATCACAACGTCAGGGGCCTAAGGAGCTATGAAATAAACAAGGTGGTAAGCAGATGGGGGAGATGTCAGGAATCATGCCAGTTGCCTTCCAGGCCGTGACAGGTAGGCAGGACAAACGACCAGACCAGCTCAAAGGCAGCCTGCTGGTTTGCGTGCTTGTAGGCTGAAAAACAGAGCTTGTACAGAAGTTGAGTTTATGCAACAGATACACAGTCTGCCAAGCAGTCTGAAGAAGAGGAATGCCATATATTTTTTTGTTCATCCAACAATGTGACATTAGAAGAACAATTGAAATAAGCACCTGGGATTCAGATGAGAGAAGGGATGAAAGCAGTATAAAATGATCCAAATAAAATGCTTTTCTCTATCTTCTATATGCAAGCAAGCTTTTAAATTTATTTGCCACATGGTGTTGAAGGTGGTCTGCTGCTTCAGGTGGGGGATCAAGGCACTGCAGCAACTTTCACCTGGATAAACAGCACGTTCAGCCCTGCAGCTGTCTTCTTCTGCTCAAACAGCAGCCTGAAAATGTATTCAAGTGAACGTTTCTTCCCCAAAATACGTCTGCTGGTTTGCACTGGGAAGAGATGATGGTCTAAATTGTGTAAGATTTGCAGGTCTGGTTGAGAGATCCGTAAGATCTCTGTTGACTTCATTTTCTGTTATTTCTAATGAAGAGGTTGTAACTTTGAGGCTCCAGCAGCACAGAAGGACCATGTCTCCTTTGCACAGCTATACCGAGCACTTGCTAAACACTGTACTGCTCGGTCCAATTAAACATCACTGCTGTAATCTGTGTTTTTCTAGAAAGGCAGATGTTGTTTATCTTTAAGCAGAAAAGAAAGATTATATATACTCCTGGAAATATTGACTTTAGATATCAGGTTTCTCATCTTGACAAAGACTTTCAGTTTTTCCCAACTTGCCTTCTCTTCTGACTGCTTTCAGTCTCAGATGGGATTTTTTGTTTGTGGCTGCCAGCTTAAAGAAATTGTATGTTTTACATCAACTCAAGAAGGTTGCTCATCTATTTTGGGCTTTGTTTTTTAAATACTTTTCAAAAGCACAGTACAAAGGCATACCTATATAGAGAGCAGTAGGAGAATGTTTAAAAGCACATTGATATTAAAAAGATTATTTTTGCATCTTGTTGCCATCTTTTTCAAAAAAAAAAAAAAAAAAAAAAAAGAGGCAAGCAGATCTGAAAAAGAGAAAAATATTCAAATCACATACAAATTATTTTAAGGAACTAGAACTAACTAAACTCGTGGGTGTACTTCTAAAACTGTTGTGCTGCAAACATCTCCTAAGCCTAAGCTTTACACATCAGAGAGCACTTTGCAAAGGTACAGCCCAGGCTTTGTGTGAGAAGAGGTTAAAACAGTGCATTTACTATTGTAACTGCTCTTACACACTAAGACTTCAGAGGCAAATGCGTGAATGAAATACCTGGAACTATTTTGCAGTTCATGTCACATCAGGTGATCTTGTCCCATAAAATCTACTTGTTTTATTCCTACATTGGTAACTGTTCAGACGCTGAGCTTTGTTTCATGAAGCAGAGAAATGGCTGTCTTGAGAAGGCTGATAATGCCACTGATTTACTGGGATCACTGAGCTGATTAACCCCAAACCATCAGTCAATGTTGTTTTTATTCAGGCCTAGGACCCATGTTTTCAGTTCCCAGTATGCTTCAATACTCTGTGACCAATTTTGTAACCTGATGGAGAAGTTTTACCATGCAGCTTTAAAATAATTTCATCTTCTTAAAATTGCAGAAATTTCCCAATATCTCTCTTAGGAACTCTATGTGTGGTCACAATAATGATGCAGAAAAATAGGATGTAATCTGATGTGATTTGATTTGATGAAGGTAATGCTCATGCAAAGAGCAGGACTAACTTAATTTTCAAGTCCATGTTATGGCTTATACAACAATGACTGAAAGGCTCTCATTTACTCACTCAGAATGCTCTGAATAAAACATATACATGATTTCAGCAGTTTTGAGGCTTAGTGAACTTACGGATGTAGAATATGTAACATTTTTCTGGGAGGAAAAAGGGGGATTATTAATAGAAACTTGGTTTAAGTCATAGATCAGAAGGCCTTAGGCCAACCACAGAAAACTTTGTTTTGTTTAAAATATTACTGAAAGAAAGGATCTAGATTATGTTGGAAAAAGTGAGTCAGAATTCGTACTCACAAAATCAAAACTGAATGGTCATCAGTCTGAATGCAAAATACCACTAACATAGAAGAGAGACATATATACCCTTTAATTTCAAAATTTATGAAAGTAAAATAAATGATCAGTTCTTGCATTCTTGAGGCGACTTATTCTAGTGGTACAATGTTGTATTTAGTTCAACTACCTGAGACCAGTGGGAGGCAGTTTCATAGCTATGTACCAGCAGTTAAGTCATGAGTATAAAATTGTTAACAATACCATGAATCATGCTTTTGCTGGAGAAAGCACCAAACAAACAAGGAAAATTTGCTGTTGTCATCCTGCTCCCTAGACGCAATTGAAGAAGATGCCTGCTCTTGTGTCACCTGCAGCCTTTAACTCTTTGCATAAACCCTTCTGCTCTCTTTTATTCATGATCATTACTTTGTGGCAAATAAAATCAGTCTTTTAAAATTGTTGGACTGGGGAATTTGGCTGAGACTTAAATTCCATCCAAAATTTGCTTCACACCCCCCCCCTTGGGATTGAGGGAGAGAGCAGGTGTGAACAATCCTGATTTTGCATTTTTCCTTGCCTTCCCACTATGTTTTTCTGAGCTATTTGCAAACAAGTTGTCTACTACATAATCCATTCCCTCCAGTGTACATTTCCCAGTATGACATTGCAAATCAAATGTTTGACTACTCATGAAGTGAATCCCACTGTTTTGATGCAGAAGGTAGAATTTTTCAAACAATTTCTGTTCTTCTCCATTTCATTTAGCATTCATGGGGAATTTTGCCAGTAATGCCCTTGTAAGTACTGTTAGGACCTCTGAAATACTAACAAAACCCTACCTAGAACACCAGTGGTTTTGTATCCATGCTGTGTGCATGGTTGAATAAATCACCAAATCAGCCAACTGATCAAAACTGCAGCCAAAGAGACTTTGGAACTGAAATCTAACCCTGAATCTGCATATAGAAGCCACTTATCATCTCTGCAGTGAGTAAAAACAAAATCCTTGACCACCTTCCTTACCACAGATCTTTGAAATGAACCCCTACGCTTCTGTGGATATTTAAAGATCTCTCAGTGGATGTTTCTACTGAAATGACATGAGATGATCATTAACTGTAGTGTAACTGCTCTTTTGCAGACAGGTTGCTTTCTGATTTTATTAGAAACCATAAACTGTGCAGCAGTGAGTTTCAACTAGGAAGAAGAAAAGGCTGAGTTAATAACAATAGACATGCTTTACCTTTGGGTCATGTATTCCAGAAAGCTCTTCATAGATTTTCTCTCCTACCATGACAGCAGCTAGGTTGGCTGTGTATGTGGACAAACAAAACAGACAGAAAATAGCCCATAGATTCATTAAAAATCTTCCAGTCCAGCACTTGGGAGGTTTGATGGCAGCTGTTCTTCCAAACAAGATCGCATAGCAGACATTGAGAGCAGATGAGAAAGAGAAGACTTTGTTCCTGTTCCTTCCCTTGGGGGTCATCCCAAAAGGACTTTTCCATTCATATAAGGTGAGGAATATAGCTGTGATGTGCAATGCGACAAATATCCCCAGCCACATAGTCCAGTGAAGTGGCCACATAAAGGCTCCAATTGGAGCCGCGGTGTCTTTGGTCCTAACCAATATACCCAAGCTGGTTGAAAAGAAAGGGCTGGTGAAATCAATCACTTGGCTGCGGGCAGTGTTAATGCTAAAGGATGTCACTGCCATATGAGCTGTCCCAGAAAGAAGGTCTCCCACCAGTCCTGTCCAGTGGCCGTTCTTCCAGGCTCCATACTTTCCATCACCGACAATATATAAATCAAAATCAAAGTTCATATCCTCAGCCAGTTTCTCCAGCAGGTCAATGCAGTAGCCATAGCAGCATTTCTTCAGCTCAATGGGAACGGTGTCATTTCCTCCTTGAAGGGTTTCAAACAGGTTATCCAGCACAGCTGAGTCATTGGTCAAAGGATCTAAGCACAGCTGCCCTGCTGGGCAAAGACCTTCATCATCTACATCTCTTGTAAAGACAAATGGATGCTCAATGAGAGTTACCACTCTGAGGTGCAACCGGGTGGGGTGTTGCATGTGATTTTTATGTCTCTGGGTTTGTTCTGGCCATATCCCATAGTCCATGACTATCTTTCCTTCTTGCCAGCTCCCCAGACGAGTCCACATTGGATTCCCAACAGGGTCATGCTGCAGATTCCAGATGAAGAAGTTGTTTTCTGAGCTAACAACGGAGGAGCCTTTCACCTTAATGTGGCCACTGAGGCCATCAAATGTTGTGTTGGCTAAAAACCTGTTGCGGGGAGAAAGCAGAGAAATCAGAAGCAGACATGTCAAGCCATATGCAGACACCATGAATTTATGTTCAAAGGACTAGATAAGGAAATCCAGTTGAACACCTAGATAATTCATAGCTTTCCTATAGCACAATGAATAAGCCACTTAATTTATGATTAAAGTAACTGGGAATACTCTATCTCCTGCATATTTTATGTACTGTAAATGGAAACTCTTCAGAAACGATATTCTATTTACCTATTAGAAAAAAAAGAGTGACAATTTACTTTTTTTTTTTTTTCAGTTATCTTTCCTCCATAAGAAAATGAAACATGGGTTAATTCTCTGCTGAACTCTCCAGATCAGTGTCAGTTTCTTAGACAAAAATATGTAAGAAAATGGAAGAATAGAAATGATGAAATGTCCTTCCAAGAAAAATCTTATAATTTCAGTAAGATCTAGTTTATGTAATAGAGGCTACTGAAGCGCTGTCAACAGATTTCAAGCACTCTGAAGTGAACCAATCTGGATTTTAAAATGCAGATTTGGTATTGGCAAGCCGCTTCAGAATGGGGAAAGGGATTCAGTGAAAGAAGATGGCCCTAGAACAGGCAGATTTAATTCTTTAAAACAATAAAATATCTTCAAAAGCAATGTTCTTACAGGTGAGATTTTGACCTACCTGCTCTCATTAAGTGTCCCAGTTTTGCACTGTGCATTTTGCATTAAGGTTTTTGGACTTTTGCTACCCCAGATATTCAGAGTAAACTTAACTATTTCATTTATATTGGGCTCGCAATGTTTGCTAGTAGTTGTCACCACTTTATGTAGAATGCAGCTTCTGCTAACTCATTATACAAGATGCTAACATGACATGGATAAAAGAGCAGGGAACTGAATGGGAACATGACCAGCTGAACTGCTCTCCTTTAATGAGAAAGCCTCTGTGCATTTCATAGGGGCTGTAGAGGGGCACTACTTAGACTATACAAGTCTTAGTAGAGTGATTCCATTAGAAACAACTGAGTTAAATTGCTGCTAATATGGTGTAAGGTAAGTGAAGCAAATATTTTTTCAGTAAGAAGCATTCAGAAGACAGACTATTTAGCTGTCATAGTAGAATATAACACGTCACATTAGCTCTGGGAATTGGATGAAAGTGAGTATTGAAAGAAGTATAAAGGCTAAAGTTGTCATTCCAGTCTCAATAGACAAGACATAACCTTTAAGTGGTGTTAATTGTTTATCAATAGCTAGAGGGGGAAAAAAACTAACCTGAAATTGATTCAAAAAGGATAAATACGTAGCAACTGTTTGTGCATGCATGCTTCTGACTGGACTGCAGCCTTTGTTTTGATGACTTCTGGTGAATTTTGACAGATTTTCAGCAGTCAAAACTGTATATGAGTTCAGATCATATAATTTTTTTTGCCCTCAGCAAAGAGTAAATTTAAGAAACTGAACGATATAGTTTTGAGTGCTAGTTGTGTGAGAACCTTTTAGAGATGGCTCTGAAACTCTTCTTATGCAGCCTATTTTGAGTGTGTTGAGTTTGGAGAAAGATTACACAGCCAACACGGTCAAAAGCTACTGTACATGTGTTACTTGAGTCTGAGAATTATGCCTAAAAATGCATGTAGGTGTTTGTATACAGGACTGATACATAAATATGAATCACATTTTAAAAATCTTTACCATTTAGTCTAGTGTTAGCTAAATGACACTGCAACTTCATTAACCAGTGGTCTCTGCCATTGTTTGACTGGTGCTTTCCTCCCAGCCTGCGTTTTGTATTTAACTGTGTTTGTGCATGCTCATGCATGTAAAACATTATCAAGACACCATCTACAGAAGAAGGCAATCCCAAGCACTAAAGAAGGGTTTACGTAGCCATTAACTTTTCTGTTTTCTCTCTCCTTCTCATTCTTTGTAAAAAAAATGAGCTATTTCCTCCTAACAAGCCTTACTGGGTTTATATGCTGAGGTCATCACTATGACAATAACTGAATGTGTAGATGTGCCTGTGCATAAAATTATGAAAGAAATAGTGTTGAAAATAGTGCTAGCAATTCACAAAATGCCAAAATTGAGGGAGACAAATTCCCAAGGGGAATAAATTAGCAAAGTTCTGATGGATTTGGGCCCACATTTTCATTGCAGCAGCATAACCTGGATATTAGAAAGCTGCAGACCTGGTGTTTTGGGAGTAGATGAAGCTATGGAATAATGCCTTAGATTTATTTTCTACAGGTAGGATGAGAACAGTGAAATTTATGCACTGTGTTCTCTGACTTTCAGTGTAGAAATAAGCGTGCCCATGAGAGTAAACCAAGCACTCGGTACCTGTCCTGTAGTTGAATTGTGTTAGAAGCATTTACCTGAGAGATTTAGTAGCATTTAAATGTATGACTTTGCTACCTTATCGAGGTAGTGGCTTACTTTTGCAACTCATTTGCGTGTTACATATTTTTGGTAGTGACAGGACATTAATCAAAATAAATGAGGGGAACCATGTGGGAGATACATTTTAACAACACGTTGTTATATATGCGAGTGGCTATGGCTGCTAATCATTTTCATATGCTGTATGCAGTACTACTGAAACTCATGCCAGGGGCTTCATGGAAAAACTCAGTAACTTACAAAATAGGTAAGAGGATGTGACTACATTATTTAGGGCAGCAGTATCTAGTATGAAAATTTGTGGAGTTGCAAGTGTTGAGTATTACACAGACACATTGGAAATTCCAGAACTGGTCCTTTTCAGTAGGGCTATGGACAGATTTTTAAGGAAAGACTATGTGTACAGGTTTCAAAAGGTGAAGGGACAGATCCTCAATTGATTAATTTCCTTGATGTGTCATTATCTGTGAGTTGATGATCACACGGGCAGGCTGATTGCTGTCTCAAAGCTTTACTAGCATCTCCTCAGTTTGACCAAGCAGTCTGAAGTGTGCCAGCTGCTCTTTTCACCTTTATTCCTGTTTTTAATGTGCTTTGCTGTAAGAATTGCTCATTACAACTTCAATAGTACTACCACAATCCAGAAGAGACATCTTTGTAGTACTTTTAAGAATGACTTAATTTAACAATTTCATTTTCTCTCAAGCTTGATGGCTTGGCCATTCTATATCTTTCTTAGAAAATTTACCAGAAAGTAAGAGTCAGAACAGGCAGGCAAATAGCAGGCTGGTGAAATTACCCAAGAAGGCAAATTAAAGATGTAAGTCTAGTTCAAGCTATAAAGACAAGATGAGGCTTTGAAATTTTAGTATCTCATTCTGCCAAAAAGGATGCTCCCATGAGCAGACAGGAATGGATGAAGGAATCAACCTTGTCATGAGAGAAATTAAGGATGGAGATTTACAGCAGCACAGTCTTTAACTGTGTGTATCTCCATATCAATACCTATATCAATAAAAACATGTTTTGCCATGGAGAAGATCTTGTCCTCATTCACCATCATTATTCTGTTCTCAGGTGGCATTTAAATGTCTCCAATGCCAGAGTACAAGCACAGCATTGGCCACAAAAGCCCAGGTGCCAGGCGGGCCAGCCTGTGGGCCTGATGCTTCTCTGCACGCGGCAGCCATGGTGGTGAAGACCTGTACCTCTCCATCCCCACCACCGCAGCCCCAAGGCTATGTATTGAAGTACGTGGATCAGCTCAGGAAGAGAAATGCACACGTAAATGCACACGTAAATAAATACTCAGTTATGCACCAGATAAAAATTTTAACTTTTGAGGGGCTCTGATCGCCTAAAAGCAACTGTGAAATTGAGAGGGTTGGTCGCTGTTGAGATGCTCATCAGTGCATCATGACTCAGAAATCACTGTTACACGGGTGAATTAATAGGTATGCTGCTACCTCAAATACATCAGTTCTGGCCATCAGGAATCTGCCTCACTTATACGCTACAAAAACAGCTGCAGTGCTTCAGGACAGGGATTTATCTAACGTTATTTTGTCTTTAATAGGGTCCACAAGCAGATGCTTAGGGAAAAGCAGGCCAAGCATATGACATTTTCTTATAATGATCTAACATTTTCCAACCATTTTGAGTTCCAGAACCTGCTGCAAGTTGTCTGTGTGGTGTCCCTTCCTCTGTTCTCTCCTCCAGGCATTTTATTCAGTCTTACACTTGAACCCACTTAAGATGCTAGTATTTGTTGAAGTTTTGCCAGAAACCTTACAGGTGTACTGGCTGTACTGTACTGTACCACTGTACTGTGGTACAAATTGCTGCTTTTGATTTGTTTTGAACCTTTCTGACTTCATCTTCACATACTGCCCTTGCTTCTTTTAGGCAAAAAGACAATGAACCATTTATCACTGTCTAGTACCTCCACTCCATTAGTGATTTTGTAGACCTCTATCACTAACCCCATAAGCTGTCTCTTTTCCCAGCCTATTCAGTCATTCCTTGTAAGGACAGATTTCTTCCTACCTTCTGACCCTTTTTTCTTTTCCACAATATCTTTACTGAGATGAAGGGACTTGAAATTTCATAGATGTGAAATTGCATTTTGTCTCCCAAAATAACACAAGAGTTACAGTAGTCAATGTCCATGTGATAGGTAACAGTTTTTTGAATAAACAATGATGTAGAAATACCATGCAGGAATACATAACAGAGCTGTGATCTTGCTTTTCTTTCTCTTTGTCTCTTCCTTAATACTCAAAATGTCTGTCCTACTAGCACTACTACCTCAAACATTTGGTATTTCAAGAAGCCAGTTTGTGGGTTTTAGTTTTCAGGAAATTAGGTATGATCTAGTTAAAACAGACAGAATGATGATGCAGAATTAGTATCACAAGTTGGTGGATATATTACAAAGCAGTGCAATATTACTCTCAAGACTTATTTCACTATTCAGAATCATTTTTTTGTCCCTTATGTTATGGATGAGGGCTGACTAAGGAACTGTTAACATCTCAAGTGGTTGTGTTTTGAGCAGTGCTGTTAACACTTCATCGTGCAGACACATCTCAGATAGCATTTCAAAAAAAAAAGTTGCAAAAATAACAAAAGCTTCAAGAATTCTTATCCTAACCCCATCTATTAAAATCTGTAGACTGAAAACCAGGTGTAATGGTGGAAAAATATGCAACAGTCACTGGATGTAAAACAGGTGATGAATTCACATACTTAGCAACGACTGTTCTGTTTGTTTTTAAAAGGAACCATGTATTTTTCCTTACGTTCAAATCCAAAATATTTGTAGACATGAATCCCCAGGTGGATTTGGAAATAACTTCAGTGCACTGATGCGCAGTAGTCTACAGGACTAGTTTTACAAGCTGAATAAGAAGCCGCCTGTACCAAGCAACAGAGGGTTTGGTCTGCATCAGTGGCCTATGATACGGTCAAGGGTGTTTTGTTGTTGTTGTTGTGGTTTGTTTTGTTTTGTTTTGTTTCTTTCCCATGGAAGCATGCTACCAAGTGCCTGAAAGCAAACATATGCTTTTATATTCTGTGATTACTTTGGTAGCCCAAATATTCTTACTGTGTTTTGTATTCTCTCAGGTATCTCAAAACCTGAGGGAATTTGACAATAGTCCTGACTTTTCCCTCACATAGGCATAATTACAAGATACTTTTGGAGTTTAGTCTGTAACCTATCCTGCAATTACTATGCTATCTCTACTGCCATGGAACAGGGTATTCATCCACAACTAGCTTCATCTCCTCTGTGGCTAAGTTTAAGTTTATTTCTCCAGCAGTAATTAAGTAGCAAGAAAAACTGAAACAAATGCACATATTAGGGAGGGTAGCATTATGGCCAAGACATGGAGAATGGTGGGAAGAGGAGAGAAAATTAAGATTTTATTTTATACCACAAATGCTAGCTATAAAAAGGAAAAGAAAAGAAAAGAAAAGAAAAGAAAAGAAAAGAAAAGAAAAGAAAAGAAAAGAAAAGAAAAGAAAAGAAAAGAAAAGAAAAGAAAAGAAAAGAAAAGAAAAGAAAAGAAAAGAAAAGAAAAGAAAAGAAAAGAAAAGAAAAGAAAAGAAAAGAAAAGAAAAGAAAAGAAAAGAAAAGAAAAGAAAAAAAAAACTTACTTTGATAAGTACTGCCCTGAAGTGATATTTTTTTCATCTGTGTCCATGCAATTCATTGTACTTGGAATAAGAGCTAGTTCAGGCTGAATCATGGTGGCTGCTGCTACAGCTCTTGCTACCAGCTCCATTGCATCCTGGACGTAATGCTCAAAGACTGATTGTGTTGTCTTGCCATGAGCAATGAGACCAAGTGGCAAACCTTCTGTCCTCAGTTCTTCTACATTCTGTGAATCCCCAATAATCCAGTGAAGTTCTGGAGGCATCACACCAAACTGGGTAGTTATTTGAAAAATTCTCCTTGTTTTTTCCATGTCGCATCCAAACATCACCATAGTAGACGTTGTTTCTTTGATGCTCTCCAGATAAAACTGTAGGTAGTTCAGAAGGTCACTGGCTGAAGTGAGATTTGCTGTGATGTTTATAATGGATCCCAGGTGGAACTTGGAGCTCTGTTGTGTGAGGAAGAGAAAATCTGTGATGTTCCACTCCTCCTGGCATACCATCAAGCTGAAATTGTACCAGTTGTTCATTGCAAGGATTGAGAAAGTGACATCAGCATCAGAACTCAATGAGTTTTCTAAACTCATTTGCAGGTGAAGGGGATTCTGTAGTCAAAAATATGAAAGATACTGATTAAAAATATGCTGGAACCAAAATTAATGTGTTTGCTTTACTTTTATATGAAGATCACATATTCATTCATGTTGTTCAAAGTAATCACCTGTTGATCAAGGTAATGGTGTCAGAAACACGGAAACTTAGACCAGCCCAAGCTTAAATGGACTTCATGGATTCCTTGGCTTCCTGAAGTTTGAGTCAACTTCAATAACCACCAAAGAGTAAGTTTCCCGTAATTTCATAGAATCATTCAGGTTGGAAAAGACCTCTAAGACCATCTAGTCCAACCTTTAGGTTAGTATTAAAGTTCATCACTAAACCATGCTAATAAGCTCTAAGTCTACATGTTTCTTGAAGACCTCCAGGGAAGGTGATTCAACCGTTTCCCAGGACAGACCATTCCAATGCCACGCAATCCTTTCAGTAAATACATTTCTCCTAATATCCAACCCAGATTTTGTATTTCTTCCAATCAATAATTTGCATTTCTTTAAATCCATTTGTACTTTTGGATTTCTTGACATTCTCAGTTGATGAATTCCATAGTCTCCTGACTGTACATATGAGAAGGCATACCCTTATTGTTTGCATTCAGACATGGTGTTAATATTTTAATTTAATGGATGTTGCCAAGTGCTTTGTTAAAAAGCTGCACTGGGTCTGGCTGGGATAGAGTTAACTTAAAGACAGATGGAGTTAAGTAAAAATAAAGAAAAACTCTGTTCTTTCACTTATCTCTTTCTTATTTTTGTTATTTGGGGACTTTTTCAACACAGACATGTGAGTAAGCTAATTAAACAGATCATAGCCTACAATCAATGCACATCATGTACTACCAATAAAACATGAGAAGATTGATTCTTCGGTAAAGGACACGTTATTGAATGCACAAGAGGCTAAGACATTCAGGCTCCATGATTTCTGAGCTGGAAAATATTAGATAAATAAACCTTCCATACCATTTTTTTCTGTATTGTTGATAATACCACAGTACTTAGCCACTTACTTTTCCCAACATCATTGCTTTTAGCTGTATTTCTACCAGGAAAAGAGAAAAGCAAAAGGACATGAGGTTCATTCATCTGCTCTCTTCAGTATTTCCTCCTTTCTTATTATTTCATCCATGAACACTTTTCCCCTTACTCTTACTCCTCTCCTTTCCAGACCCCCAAAATAAAGTTAAATTTTACCTGAAGATTTAATAAGCAAGAATAAATGAAGGGACCCAAACAATTTCTGGCATGAAATGATTTTCTCCTTTACCAAAATGCTTCCATCAGGCCTGCAGCTAGCATATATGTGTTACATTGCTTGGTTTCAGCTGAGAACTTGACAGTCCATAGTGTAGCTTTACTAAAAAGTTATTCCAGCTTACTTTGGCATTTGATTCCAGCCATGAGACTGTTCAAGAAACAAACAAAAAAGTGAGTTATGAAATCAGCTTCAGTATTTGACTTGCTTGTAAAATCTTTGTTGTGGTGTTGATCTGTGCTGTGTTTAAACATTTGTCAGTTCCCTAAAATCATGTGCTACCCTACACTGGTTCCTGCATTTTATCATCTTTCTATCCATTCTGAAGTTATTAAACACACTTCAGGTCTGTTCTTCATTCTCTTACATTTTAAGAAGTTAACATGTATTATGTATAAGTGGGATCAGACCTTTACTCTGTTCAAAGCTAGTATAAAATGCTGTCATTTTGATTTTGACAGAATTTTATCATTACAGACTCCAGTTTGGTTGGATCTTAGAAATGTCATTAGGAATAACTCAAAATTTACTGAAATAAAATCCTGGCTCTCCGATATAGATGCAAGAGGTGAATGAGAAAAACAAACAGACAAGAAAACAACAAACTGAAGAGCTCAACAGCATTTATAAGCAACAAGCTTTTACTGTGTTAATTTGTAGCTATGTGAATATATCATGTGTTTTCCAGAGCAGATAATTTAAATTCAGAGCTTGATAGAGAGAATACTGTAATTGAAGATGCACTCAGCTCTTTTGTTATGTCTTGGTTTTGGTATCTGTGGCCTGTTTTTACACAGACACATGAATAAGCTAATTAAATAGATTACTGTCCACTATCAATGCACATCATGTACTGCCAATAAGATGCAAGAGGATTGATTCTTTGATAAAGGACAAGTTACTGAATACACAAGAAGCTAAACTGTGCAGACTCTTTGAGTTCTATCCTGCAAAACATTGCTTATTAATTAAAACACATGATTAATTCAGGAAAAAAAAAAAAAGAAAAAGAAAAAAAAAAAGCTTTGTGCATAGTATCTGGATTTGGGAAGCTGATTTGAATAAATTAGTCTCTGAAAACTCAATTAAGATTTTTTTTGCTAAGGTTATGAGATCATATAGCAAATTAACTCTAGTTTGTCTCTCACTTGAAATAGAAGAGAATAGAAGGAGTTTTCCTTGTGTCCTCTCTGCCCAACATCAAGTAAAAGTATGAATATTTTTTACAAAATTATCTGATTTCAACCAAGAAAACTGTGCAAGTCTATTGGCATGGTTAATTTGTTAGTTAAGAAAGGAGTTATGCTATATAAGTAGAACATTTTAACAGAACACAGACAGCACACAACCTGACTATACCTGTACTAGTAAGATCAAATTTCTCTGGTGTATTCAGAATCCTATCATCCCAAGCATAGTTTATAGCTATTATAATACAGATGCAGGTATAAAAGGAAAACATCTAACGGACGCAGAAAAACAGCCCTGTACTGATGATTGACAGAATTTAGCAAGAGTGTCTGTGTCCATACTGCTGAATAAAGCCAGCCTACGAAACAAACATGAGCATTTGCCCTACTTTGTTCCTGGTCTTGTTTTGGGCCATGACAATTAGCTCTGATGCCGCGCACTGTCACTGTGGGTTGCAACGCATTTTGGGGATCATTCGCAGTTGGCAGTATGGGTAAGACTGCATGAGAAATGGCGCTCCATCTTACCCAGCATGTTCAGATCTTTGAATGCCTATCTGCACCACAGTAAGCCCAGTGCTTATGCACTAGGTTTCACACTGTGTAAGACTTCTCCTTGTCCATAGCGCAGTTCTTCTTGTATTAAAACACTTTGAAAGACATACGGAAAAGACATACAAAAGGTACAAATTACACCTTAGGGTCAGTGGGCATCACACTGCCCCTACAGCAAACACAGTACCAAGCACACATAGCCCAGAGAATGGGAGTCTCCTCTGGGGCTGGAAAACTGGATTTAATTTTACTCAGCTGTGCAGATGATGACAGTTTCCATCAGACCTGTGGGTAGTCTCAAGTATGAGAAGGACTCACTACCTAGTAAGGCAGCTACAGATTTAGTCCTGAAGAGCTTTCATGCTGGTCCCTTTCTTATATGCACAACAGTTAGGTGTGCCAAGGTAGTCCAATAGACTGTTTTTGTATTGAGACACTGCTTCTTCATTGAATAGAGATTAACCTGTTTTTAGGTTAACCTGTTTTAGGCCGAACGTGCTTTAAAAACTAGTTCTTGATGTTAAACCATCCATGTTTCAGTTGGCATTTTCTAAAGGCAATAGGTACATCTACATAAGCACTCATCACAATGATTTATTAATTGCTAAATTCCTTGTTAACATTCTTTGTCAACTTTTAGCCCTACCAAACACACTAGCTATCTTTTCTTCATTAAATGTACTGGGACCAGATGGTTTGAAGGGAACTGACTGCAAATTCGTTGTCAGAACTCTTCTGATACAATGATATGCATAATATTCATCTAGTAGATATCTATCTTCTGCTTAACCTTCAGCCAATCATCAGCCCACCATTCAAATACCCCTGTAGACTTTGGGAAGGAAGAGGCAATTTTGTCGTAACAGCAGTTGATGTCTGTTTTGTATCAGGATTCAGCACAGGGAAACTCAGTCAGCGATGCTAGTTCACAGCTCAGACGAGAACCTCTCTGGCCACTTCTTGAAGGCTGCTGGTTGATTTTACTGGTTTATACAGAGATGTATGGAATTAACACCCTTTTAATATTATTTTGAAAGGTTTATTTTTCATTTGTAGGATACAATTGAACATATGAGGCCTGAAAAAAAATTACACAAAATCAGGATGTAAGGATACAGATTTTTGATATGGTAGTGTTCTTAATTCTTTTATGTACTTTTGTTAATTCATTGTTCTAAAAAAATAAACTATTATAAAAAATAAACTTTTTAATGAAGACCTTCCAAAAATTGTTTATTCAGTGATTCAGTACCAATCCTGGAAACCACATGGTTTCATTGCAAAGTGTTTTGACAACTTAAATGATAGTTTAGATGTGTATAACTTTGTACTTCTCCTGAAATAGAAGATTTATGAGATAATATCAATGTATTGAACTATGCCCATCCATCATTATCAAAGTTCTTAGGCAGACACCTTTATTACTTGACTTTGGAAATTATTAAAGTTTGACTACTTCAGTCAAACTGTCAATGAAATTTTGTATAGAAAATCAATTGCTTTGCTTAAAGTTGACTTTAAGCTGTCATTAAAGGTTATGGCTTGCATCAGTTTTTCTCTAAATTACACAGAGAATTAAAACTCATTTGAATAATGTTAATTGTGATTTATTTTTAATAATGTATTTGCATTTGCATAACCTCACTAGCAAAAACATTTTCTATGTTTATGAAGACTTAATTTCTTGCTGCACATCATTAGTTTCTATTTTATAAACCAGCCATGATGAACTTGACTTCTGTTTTTACTGGGTAAGGAACAGGCCTAGAATACTTAATTTCTGACTAATCGCCTTTGGATCAGATACCAACCGCCTTTCTACTGACTTTCAGTGGGCTTTGGACCAAGCTACTCATAGAATATAAAGCTTTACATGGTCTGATGTGTTTCACTTTCCTACATCAAAAGAGACAGTAGCTACTTATTTGCTTTCTGTATCACAACCAGAACAGTTTTTAGTTTCATTGCCTGAGATACCTGAGATAGTAGGTTCATTTAATAACTGAAACATGATTTGCATTTCATTAGTGCATTATTTTCCAAGGCTCTGTTTCAGTGGTCTACAGAACTGTTCTGAGCCATTGCAAATCTTGTGAACACAACCAATGCCTGGAGCTAGGCTGTACCCTGAAGAATCTGATCATTTATCTCTTCAACCAAAACTGTAATGCTAATTAGGCATGGTCACAGTAACATTTTATTTGACATTATGATAGATTCATTAGCAAAGCTAAAAGCATGTATGCGAACATTTTTTGCCAACTGTATAAAAGTAAATAATACACTGAAAATATGATTCCCCACTGATTCTCAGGGGCAAAGACAGTACTAAAATATTTACTTATGATAAGAAACAAAAAAGAGACAAGAGGATATATAATTACATCAGAGAGAGCTCTGTGAAAGGAAGAAAAAACCTTTCGGGCTTTCAGTGCAACAGTGGGGACTCGCAGCTTTACAAACAGAGCTAAATGGCAGCAGTGAGCAAACTGATACTGCAGCCTCAAAACCCAGGGAGACCTTTATTCCACAGTTGAAGTTATAAAGTTTAGGCTTAAAACCCAGTTCCCTAGGGGCTAAGTGATGACCTATTACTTTTCCTTTCATGCCATAATGAAAGATGCTATGCAATATATATACGTTTTTCCTTTGATATCCACCTTTCTGCTGAAACTGCAATGTTTCACAGAGGATTTTGTGTTGGCAAGGTGCAGGAAGGACTCTAGATGCTGAGGTCCTGCCAACCTGCCCAACCAGCCACTGAGCTGCCCACTGCACCACTCTTCTGCATGGTCCACTTGGAAGAGTGGTGGGGAGTCAGGAGGGTGGGAACACTTCCTCTACCTTCACCAGTGTGACTGATGGAATCACTCCACAACCATTGAGAAGGGAAGCTAAAAGCTCTCCATATCTTCCACGCAAAGAAAATTAATTCCCCTGCCTCAGTCATTAGCCTAAAGAGCTCAGTGTGTCCTTGGTGTCAAATGCTGTGCTTGTGCTGAAGGGTCAAGAGCACTCCAAGGATTAATGGGAGACCACAGCCCTTTGCACACAAACAAGTCTTGATTTCTTGTTGGGATGGCCCTGGTTGTGTGTTCATCCTCTGTGCATCTGGATTTGTAGCACAGGGGAGAGAGGAAAGGTGTGCTCCAGCATGTTCACTGCTGTGCTGCGAAGTCAGGGCAGTAAGAAACCTGTTCTGCCCGAGGTGGAGACTATGGTCCAGAAGTCAGTCACATCTGCAGGTTCTTACAATCACGGGTGCAACATCCAGACTTTTTCCTCAAAATCTGTTCTTCTGTTCAGCTGCAGAGTTTTCCAGAGGTGGAAGGAAGGTCTCCCACCAGAGCTCAGCCTCAGGGCAGTTATTTCCTTCCCCTCCAGAGCAGCTCCTGCAGAGCCAGGAGTGGTGCACAGGGCAGGCACACATCCACTGCTCCTCTGGGAAGAGCACAGGGGGCTGGGCTCTGGTGTAATGCTGCTTCCAGGCTTTCTTCCAGTCCCAGCTAAGCCCCAAAAGGCTTGTCACAGACATCACTAACCATTAGATTCAGCTTCTAGGCCTTCATCCAGAAAAACACTTAAACATCTACTTAAACAGCATCAGTATGATTAAAAATACCAGTGTCTTCTGCTATTTAAACAGCAGCACAGTCCCATCTTTTGGTTCTCTAGGGAAGAAAATCCTATACACAGATGATTAGGACTATTCATCAGTTTAAGAACAAGCCTCTATCAAGCAAATGAATTTCTCCTGTGTTGGCCCAAGAAGAGGAGGATTACTTTACTAATTCCTCTTTTTTTTGTGTTTTGCATATATTCTGCCTTCACATATACACCTCATCATACATAGCATCATTTGAAACACGGTAGATCCCAAAATTAGAGGCTATTTTTTGCAAACAGTTTCAGAGTTTCTGAGAGAGAAAAGCCTGCTTAAACTAATGAACGTTGTTCTGATTCTTGCAGCAAAAAAATCCTGGCATCTGTCCAGGCAACGCTTATCAGCAAATCCTAACAAGGCAACGACTGTTGATTTAACAAGAAACAACACACTAACCCACAACAGTTAGATTAATTTAAGGCTTGACTTAGTTCGTCCTTAGAATGATTTCTCTACTTAGACCAGACAGTCATGACTTTGGGTTGCTTAGCATCTCTAATGGCTACACACAAATACTCCAATCTAATCCTAATATATACCTCTACAAGGTCAAACAGGCAGTATAAAATACGAACATTCATCTGTTCTTGGAAAGTAAGGCCCATCATTTATCTTCATAGCCACTATATAAATTATCATAAGTAATATTACTTCAAAAACTTCAAGGTGTTCTTTGCTCCAGGGGAAAAAAAAAAAAAGAAAAATTTGAAAAACCCATGAAGTTCAACAAAGAATATTTCATGCAGGTGCTAAGACCCAAAATAGTTTTTCCTTCCCTAAAATGTCTCTTTACAGTTAGAAGACAGATGATTTCTAACACAAATAGATTGGGGGAGTTGCATTAATTCTCCATAACAGGCTTTTCTCCATCATTAAAATGCCAATACATTCTCTGGAGAAACTCTGTGGTTTGCTTTGTATGGGAGAAAGAGTTGGCCAGGACCTTGTCTGTGAGTGGCTCTGGCTCTGCTATTGTACTGCAAATGGGAGATATAAAAGAGGGAGATGAGGTATTTTCTTGCTTTTAAATAATACACTGTTTGTAGGGAATCCAAGTTATTACTACCTGCTCTTAACCCAGCCATTAATTCATGACATTTGTAAATAATTATTTGTTCTTTTCTTATATCAACAGTTACATGAGGAATCCTCCTTTTTGTGGGAAGGTGTGATTTGTAGTTGGTGTCTGCAAAGCCCTTGTAAACAATTGTATAAAAGATGCCAGGTGATATTAAATGCATATATTAGCCAAAACAGACAATTTGTTACTGTGTGGCATTATATTCTAGAAGCTCAACACCGTTACAGAATCAGGTTGTTGCACCAAAGTGCACACGTACCATCAGGCACAATAAGATCTTTGCTAGCTCTGCCTCAGGCTTCCTTTACAATGCCATTTTCTAATAAGACATTTTCTTACAGCTGACCTCACCTAGACCGTCATGCCCATGAGCAGGATTTCTCATCTGGCGTTTATGCTACGCACAAGAAGACCAATCACAAGTCCTTCCATGCTTGCAAAGGATGCAAAGTACAGGGACAGTTCCACAGAAGTGTATCTTTTGCGGGTTCATGTGAATGCCACTGCAAGCATGGATGGTTGGAAAACAACACAGTAGAATTTAATTCTTCCTTTAAAAGTACATGATGTGACATTCAATCATCTCATAGCTCTTCAGCAGACTGTCTAAGGGTGTCTGTGTGCTCCTCAGTTGAGTGATGCAATCACAGACTGGTGTTTTTCACACCCTGGCCATCTGTTGTTGCCCAGGGAAGCTGTGAATGCCCCATCCCTGGAGGTGCTTAAGACCAGGCTAGAAGAGGCCCTCAGCCACCTGATCTAGTGGGTGGCATCCCTGCCCACTGCAGGGGGGTTGGAACTGGGTGGTCTTTAAGGTCCCTTCAAACTCGAGTCATTCTATGATTTTATGATCAGTCAAAACGTCTCTGTGTTAAAGTGACACTGAAGCAAACCTCTAACTGCAGAGGTCTTGCTGGATCTAGTGGGGCTGCATGGAGGGCAAGGGCGACCTAAGCATCTCACCACCAGATCCTGCTCTCAGGATGCAGCTGGAATAGCAGGTCTCTGGTAGTGAACAGGGAAAGCTGCAGTGCATCCAGCAGTGGACCCAAAACCATGGCAGCACATGGGAGAGGGTAATGTAAGCACTATGGGTTTGCAAAGTTGCAGATCTGCCTGCTCCATCCTGGCCCTCCTAACATCTGAGGTGCAACAGAAGTCTCTGTTGCTGTAAAGCAATTCTCCTAACACACCAGTGCTGCTGTCTTAGCTTGAAGGTAATGTTTTAGGTAGCTACCAGAGTACTCCATGTGCATCTTTGAATGGAAGAGCTCTTCTTACTATTACTGTCTTTTAGAGTGATTACTAACAACCTTAGATAAAGGAGTCAGGTAGGTGTCATCTGGCTGCAGTAATAAAATGTTAGTTGACTTATCAAGAAATCACAGCTGAAAGGCCACTGGAAAAAAAAAATAAACAAAAAACATAGGAGTGCTTGTATCAAGGACCCACATAAGTATTACCACAGGATGACAGCACAAGTCTTGACACTGAAAGCACAGGATGGCACAAGAGGTGCCAGAACTAAAAATCACCACTCACCAATGGTCAGTTACCAGTCAATAAGAGACTGCAACTTTGTGAGCTGAGAAAAATTGGTTTTATGGCAAGCAAAGAATAAGTATCCGACATGTTTTATGTCCCATATACCATAAATGCATATATAAGATGGAAATGCAAATGAATGTGAAATTGTCAACTAAGTACGGCAGATATGCAGACAGCATTAGCAAACATACAGAAATGAATAAAAAACTCAGGGGACAAACAAAGTCCAACGATCAACATAATACTCCTACCTTCAGAGACTGCTGGACATACGCTATTTTCCATTAAACCAATTAAACCGCCCCTGAGAAGACACTCGCTCTGACTCCCTAAAGGAGGTCTGTGATGTTGACCTTGGATCCCAGAGATGCATGGAAAGGTGAGCCTAACACCTGAGAAAAGAGATACCAGAAGTGTGTGCATAATAATTCCAGTGATGTCGTTGCTGAGTATCAGCTGTAATATTTGGATAATTTGTCTCTAAGTGTTAGTATCATTGCTGTGTGACCAGTAATACTACTTTGATTAGACTGCTAGGACATTAATTAGACTAACACTAAATTCTTGGCTTTGCATATTGAACGTATTTCCATAGCTCATGCTAATTGCATGTGGTGTTTGCTCTGATGCCTCACTCTTGAGGACTACTATTAATACAATGCAAAGAGTTACAGAGAATTTGGCAACCCAAGCTGTAATTACAATGCACATTGCCAAGCATTGTTCTCCACCGGCCTCCTTGGCAAGTCAACCCTACTGAGCTCCTCTGTATAAAGAGCTTTTGCAATGGCATTACCATCCTGGCTCTGTTACAACAGCTCCTACCTTGCCATCAGCATGATGGACCTGTTGCAGTCCATCACTAGAAAATGCTGCTTTTTCACAAGCACTAGAGGCTATGAGCACACTTTCAATTAGACCTAACTTTTTAGACGTGAGCAAAATTCTGTCCAAACAAAAAGAAATGAATCCAGGAGAAAATGTAGAATGTAAAGTGAGTGCAGAGCAGGCTGATTCAGTTTATGAAGGTAAAAGAAATTTGATCCTGTTCTATAAAAGCTGCTATTGTCCTTGTAGTTATATGCTTCTGTACCCACGCAGCACTTTATCCAATTAGATTTTATTCACCACTAACACCTGCAGCAAGGAACAAAATCTGGAGCACTTTTTTCACCCACTGGTCCAATTCCAGCCTGGCTTAAAAGTGTCTTCAACTCGCCCAGTGCATTTGCATTCCCTGTACTTGCAGAAGCTCTGTCCCGTGTCTCGTTATTTTTACAAATGACTATGTGCCTGCCAACAGTCTGTGCAGTGCCATCCGGTGTTTGAAGCCCAGCAGAGTGAAACTAGGCCATTTGATCCTGGGGACAAATGGGGAAGGAGGTGGCAATTCAACCAAAATGGCTTTCTTGTTCTTCCTGAGGCCATACCATGAAGTGATGCAGGACGCTGGGTGCTGCTCCTCAAGCACAGTGACCAGCCAAGTTAGCATCCACATCTCCAGATGTCCCTGAGTGCTGGAGTGAGCATGCAGATACCAAAATGATAGCTCTATATGGCAAGTTACAGTGGGAGAAATGAATGCTGATCTGTGTCCTGCTCCTCAGAAAGCCAGGACCAGCTCATCACTGAATCCTTGTTTGCTGGGCCTTGTTCTGGGCATGTCGCATGGGATTAATTTCACCCACAGGTGCATTTTACTCTATATTGATTTTTTTTGTATGAAAGAAAGCTGGGAATTAAGCTTGCAAAGACTGATCTCTTAACTCTGTTCAATGAGGCCAGGGCAGATTAAGTTAGTAGTTCATCCTTCTGAGGCTAGACATTTAAATCATGGCTCTAAGGTGAATTCTGTGTGTACTTGCTTGGCTAAAAATCAGGAATAGTGTTTAAATGTCTCCGCTTGAGGTTTCCTATTTAATACACTAAGGATTTAATTAGAAAGCTGGGAAATCACAAAGAGTTATAATTGCCTCTTAAGGGAAAGGCGTGAGGAGGAGGAAGCTCCCAATCGAGCACCTCTTTTAAAAACAAATACTGCAGATTTTTACATTTATTTTCTAAACGGGCAGCCCTGGGGCCTTCCTCCCTTCTCAGGGTATTTCCCCCTGGGTGCCCCGGGGCTGCAGCCTCCCAGTGGGGCTGAGGCTGAGGGGGGCACCTGGGGCCGGGCTCCTGTTAGATGGCAGCCGAGGCCTGCCTGGAGGCTGCCTGGAGGCCACCCCAAGGCTCTCCCAAAGGCCGCCAGGAGGCCTCAGTTGCCCATGGAGGCCTTGTCCCACTCCATGGAGGCTGCCCTCCTGGGCAGGGGACAGCCAGCAGCAGCGGAGGGTGACGCACCAGCCAGCGCCGGCAATTACTTCAGGAGGATAAAATGAATAAACCAGGAGGCGGGATGCTTGTTAGCTCACAGGCTGCAGATTTACGAGCCTTCAATAGGAGACAAACGTGCGACTTTTGGAAATGCCGCAAAGCCTAGTGGCTTACATCCACTTTCAATTTCCAGTCGCTGCTCCCTGTTTTTCCTTCCCAATCCTGGATTAACTGTCATAAACAACAACAAGAAACAACAAAACCCACCACCAACAAAACCTCAAGACAACTGTTAACACCATTTGGAAGTTTCGTCACACCCTGCTGATCTCTTTCCTTGGCATGCAGCAGAGATGTAAGGCGTGATCCTGTGATCCGGAGCTCCCCCTCCACCAAAGGCAGAAGCGTTTGAGCTTCCAACCACGCACTTTGCAGCCACCCACACAAGTGTGAGCCAGACTGCACATCGCGCTGCTACCAAGCCCAGAGGGAGAGCAGGAGGAGCAGGAGACACGGGCCCTGGCTGGGTGTTGAATACAGAAACTGGGCAATCTAGTCTGAAACCCCTGCCCTGCCTCATGCTCCCTTGGCGAGCAAACACTCTGCTGCAGGACAGGCCCTGCTGTGGTGAAGTGTGTGAGTGAGTATAGCGGGGCGCAGACACCTTTGTGGAATGGCTTGCTGCTCTAGAAGTCCTACAGCTTACAGCAGGATAAATATTTCAAGTCCCTTTGCACAGGGAAGGATCCAAGGGAAAAAAGAATAAAAAGAAAAAAAAAAAAGAACAAGACATTAAGTTTCATGTCTTAGAGGATATATCAAGATTTTGCCAGAAGCAGAATCTAGGGCTCAAAACTCCTATTAATTCCTGTGCTAAACACAGCTGCCTCCATAGATAAAACAATATGTGCAGTAACAAGCATTCATTTATTTTATGGGTTACTGTTAAATAATTTGGACATTTGCACCATTACACTACTCACAGCGTGCTGGTCTCTTTTTTATTGACCCAATGATGCTTGCCTTACTGGGACCTGATGCCTGCAAGCTTTAGTATTCTGCAGTTTCTTCATTAGTTCTAAGTGGGTAAACAAGTTACTAATAATCCATTGTGTTCCAACCGAGTCTCATGTACACAATGAAGAAGCCAGACCTTAAGGTAATAGACAGTGCACAGAACAGACAGGGTTTACATACTGTGGTGGGGGTTAGGAGAATACATCTAAAGTCACACCCCGTGACTACTTCAGCCCTTGATGTATAAAGTGCAAGACCATCAGGTGGACATTTAGAGCTTTTTTTTGGTGTGACTCAGTCTACTGTTCTCATTTAAACACTTGACAGAAAATATACAGTACAATCATCTCTCTACTGTGCACAAATATTTGCATTGATTACAGCTACCATGTTTTCTTTTAGCTTGCACCTAACATGGACATTCAGACCAATGATAAAGTGATGGCATGGAGATTGTAAGTCACTGTAAAATATGAATGATACCTTGCACTGGCCACTGAGTCTGGACTCAGAGGAGCAATGGCAATTGATGCTTTCTAGACTTGAAGCAAGGTACCCATTCGTATGCATTGGCATGTGACAGTGGGCACAGACTGAAGATAAATATATGACCACACACATTGGGAAAAACAACACACCATGCTTGACAGGACCATCTGGCTGTACTGAGGACTTGTACTGCTGTCTGCCACCATCACTTGACAGCAGCGAGCACTGATCACAAGATGCTGGCACTGGCCAAGTCTCTTTTAGTACGGCTCTGCCCATGGCAAGCGCAGTTGGCTCCAGCATTATGCCATCAGAATAAGCTCATCAGTTTTGTCCTGTAGGTCCCTTTCTGCTACTGTAGCAGAATGCCACAGCTGCCCCGGGAGTGAGGGCTAGGCTCTTCCCCATTGGAAGTCTCATGGAGATGGAGTCACCTGCAGCTTCCCCCTTCCTTCGGCATATCCACCCAAATGCATGCTATTACACTGCACAGAGTCGGGGGGGGGGGGGAGGGGAAAGAAAAAAAAAAAGGAAATACGTACAATGCCAAAGAAATACCAGATCTTCCCTTGTTAACAAAAAACTTAATAGCATATTGATAACAATAATTCAGTGTACTGCTCTTACTAGGAAAACCTGTGGTGATGGAGAAGAAATTCAATATACTTTTTACTCTTACAGAAAAAAAAGTAGTAAGGACCAACTGGGCAGAGCATTGTGATGGAACTGTAAGCAAAGATGGACATCCTATTTATGCAAAAACTTGTTTGTACTGCTACTTTATATTCCTTGAGGGGGAAAAGGAAAAAAATGGTGTGGCAGTTTACTGGGGTTGGCTTCATTTATGAGAAGGTAATGAAACTAACAGCAGCCATTTAGCAGGCTGGATATTATTGATAGGCAGAACACTTTGCAGTGTGGGAATGAGGGGAAAGGTCTTTACAAATCTAGTTTTCTCTTCTATACTGACTTGACCTTCTCTGCTGTAACTCCTTTATATCTCCACTACCTCAACATCCCTCTCCTACAAAATAATGCATCTCCTCCTTGAGGTTATGTGAGGTTTGCACAACCCTGTGACAGCTGAAAACCATTCCACTCACTGAGAAGCACCTATTACCCAAGTACATTGGGTATTTAATTTATTTTTTAAGAGCTTTGTGCTTTAGGATCCGGGAGGGCTACACATTTCCATGAAACAAAACACTCTCAAATACTCTGCACCAAAGGAATCAATAAACTCCTGTCAGCACTGAGCTGCCTACCGACACACAAGACGCCTTCACCCTCACTGCTCAGCTCTAAAAAAGTCTTGCATCAAGGCTAGGCACTCATTAGATCAGCTCTTTCACTGTGATGTCAGCAGGTGGGTGATATGCAGGCCCTCATCTCCTGCTATAATGAACCCAACAAGCGCATGCCAGCAGCCAGACGGGGATCTCTGCGTGTGGGCTGGGTACAGCTGGGGCAAATCAGCATCCTGGTTTGCATAACTGCAAATCTGGAAACACAACGTCTGTATTTGTGGATCCGCCTGCGTGCGGCTGCCCTCCCCTGCACTTGATGGCTTGCAAACTCTCAGGACACTGCAGCTGCGGCTCATCGTGAGCGGCACCTCTCCTGTTGGAGTCACAATCCCTCCCACCACCCTTGCCAGCACAGTGCCATGGACAGCATTACAGTCCAGCCTCGCGCTGCCAGAGTTTGTGAATTTAGCAAATGAGGCAAAAGTTACAGGAGGCAAACGATCTGGGAACCCATCTTGAGTTATGCAAAATGCATGGAGTTAGGTATTCACAAAATTGCTTCAGTGTAATTGTCGGCACGTGGATTGTTTGCAAACAGCTAGCACAAACTACTTAGTGCTAATCATTTGTTCCGTGACATAGTTAGTCATGCACTATTTCTGCTTCTTGAGTGGGTGATTGTATCCTCCTAAAGGAGAGGATAAGAACCAGTGAAAATGAAGCACACCCTGGGATTTTGACATGGATAAGCAGTTGTGATAAAACACTAAAGCGTTATGTCTCACTAATCTCAGCGAGACACTCATGTCCGTTCATCTCCGTGCAAATAATCCATGATGGCTCTGCGCAGCCTGGTGAACCGCACCTGGGGACCAGGAATCCATGTTGGTGTTGGTGCTTTTTGGCTCAGTGAGTCTTTTTAAGTCTCCAAACAACTGCAAGTGCTGTAGAGGAGTACCTAATTACCCCAGACAACCTGAAAGGAAGGGATGACAGAGCACTGCTCTTACGGGTTTGACAAGAACATACGATCAAAACTGCGTGCTCTCTGCAGGAAACGATGGTGCTTCAGGGGGAGAGAACCTATAATAAAAATCACTGAAACAGTGTATTTCCTGGAGAAATTGAAACATATTTTTTCCTTCCCTTTCCCCATGTCAGATTCTCTCTCTGTTTTTGTGACCCTAGCACTTGAATGCAAGCTTTGGTCAGTTTTTCAAAGAAAGAATTATGCTTCTACACATTTCAGTGACCTGGAATGGAGCTACAGAAGGTGAAAAAAAAATATAAGCTCTGAATTTTGATATTTTGCATCGACATAGAGACTGCACTTTGAGCAAGGGAACTGAAATATTCTGTAAAATTCCCTGCTTAAAACCCTTGGTGGTACCACACAGAACACCAGGATGTATTATTAATAAATCCAAGCGAAACGGCCAGCCAGCTGTGAGAACACAGGGAGAGAGAGACACTCACACAAAGCACCATCTTCAGTGAAAGGTTTGCTTTGGAGCTCTTTTCCTGAAACGAAAGCAAGGTAAACAATGTTTGTTTGGAGACCATTCTTAAACCGACAGGAGATTCTGTAAACACCTCCAGACTGCTAAGCCAGGGGTGGGGGGCACTGTGCAAGGTGGCGTGAAGGTTGTAGGAACAGCACCCTCTGTGCTCCTGGCGAAGGAAACAGAGCTTGTCCCCCCAAGGGCAACGCTGGTCTTTTCCTGTCCCACTCTGTGCAATGAGAAGCACTGCTCACTCCTGACACAGTCCTGGATGTGCTTGCTCTCGGGGCTGGATGTTTCCTCCTCTCCGTACTGCTCACACTCCTCAGAAGGAATGATGCCACAGCAGCACACCATGGCTCCAGCAGAGACCGTGTCATGGTTATGTGAGGCTGGGGCCAAAGGCACATGCAGATTAGGTGCTCCGTTTGCAGGCAGGCAACTGACTGCTGCTGCTTTAGACAGCCCTGCACAACTACTAACCTCCCAGAGGAGACTCCTGACAAAGCAAGGAAGTTCAGCCGACCCTCTCTGGTCCCAGACGGGCAGACCAGTAACTACTCCTGTACTTAGTCCACTGTATTTTCCTATAGATTTTTAAGCCTCCTTTGGAGAAGACTGAAATCTCCATTTGAGTCCTCTGTTCAATGGTCAGATTGAATTCTCATTTCTCTTCCTCTTAACAACAATAAGAAGCCATTTTGCTGCTTGTTATTCTCTAATAAGATTGCAATAATTTTGTATAGCTCTCGGAAGACATGCATTTGCTCTTATAATGCTAGAATAAGTAGGGTCCAGAAAAAGATGAATTGTCTGAATTATCCTTGATCTTACTCAGAAAATGGCTTTCTATAGAATTTTAAGTGAAGGGAATGTAATCTCTGGTGAGAATAAGTTCAAGTAGAAACAAGTCAGGTAGAATTAAAGGTTAAAGTTGATAGCAGTGTTAAGCTCACGTGTGAATATAGTTTAAATATCACAGTAGCAAGCCATGGATCTGTTAGACCAGTTCCTCATCCACAGCAAAGCCATAACATGCTTAAAAGAACAGGAAATCTGAATATATATATATATATATATATATATATATATATATATATATATTGTTAATGATGCCAAATGCATCAGAAACAACACATATATACTCAAATGAATGAAATTATTCATTTCAGCTGTTCTTATACTCAACATTTGCTTTCATGAACATTTAAGTAATCCAATTACACCAGGACAAATGTTTGTAGAAAATGAACAACGGAAATGTATGCTTGCAGTATTCGCAAGTTTCAGCTTCCATGTATGTCTCCAATTCTCATGTTCATGAGATTGGAAGAGAAAAAAAATACCACATGGCTTAGCCAAGCAATCAAAACCATATCTCAAACTGGTCCCAATTCAAAGCCAGGAAAGTTTTTACATAAATTTTTAGAAGCTCCAGGTTGCAGTTAGCCCTAGTCGTTCATGCTTGTTCCAGAAATTTCAGGTGTTTTTCATGCAGAAAAATTGTCAGCAATTATCAGATGTATTATTCACTGTGAGTTCTCACTTCATTTTCCTCTTAAAGTACACTTCTGGGGAGGAATACAAGAGCAGTATGATCTGGGCAACAAGCTCCTGTTCTCTAAGCAAGGAATCTTTCTTATGTTAATCATGTGGTACGCTGCATCCCACCACAGGTCTCAATTTGCAATTTATTTTGCTGTGAACCTGTATGGGTTGTGAATGCCCACAGAGGACATCGTGGAACAGCTAACTTTCACATAACTACATGTTACATATTTATATGCACTGTCAAAATGGTGGGAAGATACGAAATTCAGTTTCACTGGAAACTAGCAGGCTGAGCTATTTATAAATAAGTGTCTTATTTTTGGTGCTCTTCAGAAAATGTGATGAACAGTGAGTGATGAGCAATTTATGTTGCTGATCATTTGTATCACAATAGAGCATTGCGGTCTTTTTCTGGAGTCAAGTCTCTGTTAATTTAGGATCTGTATTACCCTACAGTCGAAGACAGGACCTCAGAACAAAGACCAGTGGGCAAGACGAAGAAAGGATGAAAGAAGCAAGGCACAATGAAAATGGAAGAGAAGGTACAAAATGGAGAAGCTGAAGCTGAGAGTTCCTGGGGATTCTGGGATCAATATTCAAAACAGACCACTCACCCATCTCTCTCTCTCAAAAAAAGATATCAGTATGAAGGAATCCTTTCCCACGAGTATTCTGCGCTGGAGGATTTTCTATTTATACAATGAAAGATAACATTAAACCAAATGTGGAATGATGAATGTGAAATAAATAGTTAGAAGAACTACGTGCTCTGAAGAGATCTTACCAGTCTAACAATGAAGAAAGCGGGTTTTCATTAACAAGTGTACACTTGTTACCCTCTACTAAGTAAATAATTCATACGTATAAAAAGATAATCATAAGGGCGACTGGATAATGATCATTTTGCCTTCCCGGGGCTGACTGCTGATGCAGGATTCTCCATCAGAGGACACAAGGGTATTGTTAACCACACTGGTCTTTCCAACATGTTTCTATACTAATACATTTTATAAGAACTTTCAAAGACGTGATTAATAGGTGTTGTTTTTTTTTCTCTCCAGAATCCCTGGGAAATTAACACTGATGCCATATTTGATCACTGCCTCCCTATTTATCACTACAAGAAAAACACCCAGTTGAGCTGAGCCTGCCAGCTGCACTGATCAGACACATCTACTCACACCCCGAGCACGCCTGGAAGCCAGCAAAGGGAATGCTGCTCCTCCCAACCTCTCTGTGCCCTTCAGACTCAAGCAGCACCTGAGCTCCACTCTACCAAGTCTTCTGCACAGCTTAGAATCCCCTGCCTCATGAAAAACATAAATGAGGTATTTGAAGCTCTGCAGCAGACAATTTTATTGATGTCTGTGTGAATTTGCCAGGAGCTGCCTCTCTGGGTGGCTTGCAGCAGCTGTGGATCGCTGGCCAGCCACACCAGGCAGTGTAACTGGTTTTGCCAAACTGGGAACAAGGGGGGATGTGGGGATCTTAGGGCACCGAATTCCCTCGGGCACACCACTTTCTTCTGGGGTCCTGAGGCACCCCAGCCAGCATCACCAAGTGTCACCAGTGCCAGCTGCGTGTTTATGGATGAGTGAGGAGGAAGGAGCGACGAGAGGAGTAAAACCTTGCTTCACAGCCCTGCTTCATTTTGTACTCAAAAAAGCCCTTGGAAAATCCTGTTTGGCTATCACAGCAATGACATTTAAAGCTTTCATGTCCCAAAGCTGAAACCAAAAGCACCGATGTGTTTTGCTTTAACTGCTTACTTCTGTTTCCCTCAAGGCTGTTACTGGGCATGTATTTGTCCCATCAGAGCTCTACATTTCAGCACCTATCACATGCAATTTAAGCTGAGGAAGCCCAGACAAGTCACTCTGTTTCACCTTGTTGCCCTCCTTCTAATGCAGGAGCAAAGCCCCATGCTGTCAGCTAGAACAGCTCCAGCACACTCTACAGAGGGCAGCTATCAGCTCCAAGTTATGTCCAGATCTATTTTTCCCATGTTCTGATGCTTATGTCGAGTACAGTAAATTCTTAGAAACAACTGTTCCCCTCCTAAGAGCTGTTTAACTGATATATATATGAATGAGCCTTACAAGCTGAGAAAGTGATAAATAATTATGCTTTCATCCAAAATAGCACCAGAAAATTATCAAAATGTGAATATTGACTTTTCATCTGATTTGAAAAAAAAAAAAAAGTTCTTTTTAAGCTGGTTTGAGTGAGTACGCTATTAAGATGAGTGTAGTGTAACTGCTTTATCAGTTGCAACGTTGTGAGAGCCTGATGCATAATACAGCTGCTCTTTTTGGCTATTAATTGCAATGCCTAATAGTTCTTTCCTTGCATCAAGTGCAAAGCTTCATTTTTAAAACCTCGATTTTTGCTCAAAGATCTGTCTTGTCTTTTAACTCTGTCTTAAGTTAGAAAGCCTAGTAAAATGTCTGATGAACAGCATGGGCAATCGTTTCCTTCACACTCTTAAAAAAGCTGAAAGTGGAATAGCACGCCGTTAGGGAAATGCTAAGAGTTTAAAATCTGCCTGTGCAGCATATCCATAGATTTTTATAATGCATTTCAAATACTTTCTACATTGTAAAATAGGCTTTGAAAGCTATCATCACAGATGAAAGCTGGTAAAAAAAAAAAGTAATAAAAATATTGTAGCAAGAAAAGGAAAATGGTGCCTGTTTCTGAATTTCCTGACATTTGATTTCTCCTCTATAACAGCAACAATCAAATGATTGCAGTAATTTCTCCATTTGCTGTGCTTTAGTGGCAGTGGAGGGTGCACCTGTGCTCACGATCACTCTTTCTCCCTTCCTGTCCACCTCCCCATCTGCAGGTGGGCAGATTCAGGTGACCGAAGCACTTCTGATAAAAGTTAATTAGCCAGAACACTGACAAGCAGATCTTTCCCGCTGGGTGCCAAGGGGAAACCTTCCCATCAGCTCCAGAGGGCTCTCCCAGCTCTGCAGCTCATTGCAAGGGGGGTGCCAAGCAGCTGTGTGCAGCCAAGGGACTCGGCACCATCTTCTTGCTCGCTGGGCTTGCACACACACCCTAGAGGTATGGATGGAGTGGCCGCTCATGGGGACAGAGGTGTTCACAGGCCCTCTGCGTACACCTGCGGGGTACATATATCCTATGTGCAAGCCAAAACCACACCCAAGGCCAGCTGTGTGCAAACATCTGGTTCCAGTGCCCTCCACCAGTGGCAGGTAATGCTGTGTTTTGCTGCGGTTTGTGGTGTGCCCTGCTGCCAAGTCCCTTCTCAGTCTTGGCAGCTCTTGGCATACTTGTCAATAATTGCCAGAAGTAACGTTAGGAGCTTGATGTGACAGCTGCGAAGCACTCGGGGCCAGATTGTGGACTTGTTAGTCACACTGCCGAGGAGTCCCTTGCACAAATGGCTTTGCTCGAGTGTGACTCCCTTAATAAATGAATCATCTATCATTGCTGCCTACTCAAGCTTAAATCCCTCTCCCAGTTCTGCTGTTACTTCCACCATCTGCACATCCTCTCCCCATGGTGGTGAGAACCAGCCTGGCTGATCAATGGGATACCTGCAGAAACGGGCAGCCCATCAGGGCCAGATCAGATGTAAAGAACAGACACTGATGTCCAATGATGCCATCCCACAGATGCTGTGTCTGGACTTGCTCCCATGTATTAGCAAGTCCTGTGTAGGTACCTACTGATCTTATGCTACATGTGTTGGCACGAGCTTGTTCTGTCTCATGGCAATGTGACATGCTGGACCAGAAGATGCCAGACCTCCACGTGGCAAAGCTGTTGGCTCAGCAGTCCCCTGGGAGGTCTATGTGACTTGTTTGGGAAGAATTACACACTGGAGGCAACAGTTCCTAACCAGGGAGCAAGGCAGCCCTGCCAAGTCAGCCCTGACATGGGAGAGATGCTTTGCTCTCTGCTTGGTGACCCCAGCGCCTGGTACAGTGATTTCATGTAAAACTCAGTTCTCCTGCTTTTCTGCTTCTGGAGGAACAGAATTTAAGAGTCACGGACGGGCATCTCCTCCTTTGTTTCTCAATTCAGTTTATTTTCTCCTTATCTCCCCCTGTGTCACTTACACTTATGCCTATAGTTTTCTCCCTGTGATTTCTTGTTTTCTTCCCTCTCTTTTCTGTGTCCTTTTAGCTATTCAGAATAAACTCTGCAAGTACTGGAATGGCAGCAAGATTCGGGGGGTCCTTTTGTTCGACTGAATGGAAAACACGATGCTTCCCCTCTTTGAAAGCTCTTCACTCACATCTACAGAAACATGATTCTTCTTGGAAAGACAGATACGGAATGTGGAAAAAAACTACGCTTTTTCCAGTTTTCTGTTAATCACAAGTATATAAATTCTAGCTGTGATATGCCTCGATTTCTTATACATACAAAAAATTGCAAGGAAAGCCGCGCAGAAAATGAATGGAACACACATTTTATTTGATGAGCTTTCAATATTTCCTTTGTTTAAATAATAAGCAACCCATTAAACATACCCTAGATAAGGATGTTTATAAGTGGTCTTTGAATTTAATTGTGAGCATCAAATTGAATAACATACAGCAGGACAAGATACTTGGCTATTTGCTAATTTCCACAGGTTACTTAGATCTGCTACGTATTTTAGTGGAAATATGAGGTGCTCACACTTTTTTGGACAAATTCTCGAGGGAAGTTATACTGAACACCCTAACTTACATTTGTCTGTTTGCTGCCGTACTTCTGTGTTCATATAGTATCTACTAGTATCTACTATCTCAGCCAATTTTTACTTAGTGAACACCACTAAGTTTGGTGTTTCTTCTGACAATGGCTGTCATTCAGTAAAATAATAATTAATGGTTTAACCCTGCCATAGTTTTTTCACTCATCATCAACATGTGTTTGTCCAGTATATTATAAAAGACCTCTTCTAGGCTATACAATGAGGAAGACATAATTTTGCAAATACCCAGAAGAGCAAAAACACAAAAGAAAACATCATGGATGTTGTTGAATCCAATGTTAACTTTTTTTTTCTTTTTTTTTCTTTTTTTTTTTTTTTTATCAGAAAAGCTGCACAGGATGAGGAATGATAAAATCTTGTTACTAACATGCTTGTACATTTTCTCCAAAATCTACTATCATATGATGAGTACAGCAAGGAAGGGGACTAACAGACAAATGTACATCAGGCTACAAGGCAGGTACCTTTGCTTCTGATTTTTTGTATGAATTCAGCGTATTTTCTTTTAGTTTATATAATAAATGTCTACTGGCACAGTATTCAGCTAAGAGTATCATCTTTCCTCCACCTCCTTTCCAAATTGTAACACTTAACCCCCGAATTGTTAACACTTAATCCCCCTTTTCAAATGGAATTGATATAACTAAAACTGCAACATAGCATATGAAGTTGACTATGTGATTTGATAAAGCTTGACAGAACCAGATGCACTTCAAGAACAAAGTGATCATTGACATAATTTTATCAAAAGATTCACAGAGTCAGATACCCTAAATAATTACAGACATGGTGCACATTCTGAATCTGGGTAGTCAACCTTTGCTGTATTTGAGACATTTTGCTCATGGCTGAGCTGAAGCCACTCGAACAGAGAATGTCTGGAGCATGTATTTCAAACAATCCTGCACTATCCAGCTTCTAGTGTCTCAAATCAGCATGTTGCCTCCAACTCAGAAATAAGCAGACATGCAAACTGAGGCATGACTAACATTTCCTCAAATAATAATTGCCAGGAAAAAGAAAAGATAAGCGTACAGAAAATTATTGATAGTGAATTATGTTATGATTGGTGGTTGACCAAACCAAGCCTCACAACTTGTGTTACAAACTACGAACACTAGAAAATAAGAACACCTTTACACTACCATCAGTGTTTAAGACATTTAGGTGATTTTAAGAAGGCTGCTGAAATATTTCACAGCAATTTAGGTGATAAGGAATACTAAATAAGCTTCTAGTATTACAAAGAACTTCAAGTCTTAAACTAATATATTTGTAAACACATTTCCAACTCATGATACTGCTCCTCCATAAGCAACAAAACAGCTGACAAAATGAGATAATCTTGCAACTCAAAGTTTTGTATACGTTTATCTTATGCCATACTGTAAGCTGCAAGATATCCCTATTTTAAAAGCACAATGGTAGGATGGCAAATTCAGTGGGTTTCTGAGGGGCTTTATTCTAGAAGGGGGGTTGGAAATAGTACTGAAAGTTCACCCCAGCAGAGTACTGAGTACTCAGAGAGTACAGCAGAGTGCTCCTTCTTTCTCAATGGGATGTTAGAATTAAGGATCCAGAGGAGAGAACTCACCACTTTCCTGCATTCCAAAAAAACGATCCTTTGCGAACACAATGAACTGAATCCTCCTCATATAATGTAAGCAGTATAAAGAAGGTAGTTCTTTATTTTATTTCTACTGACCCATGTTTCTGTGTATGCAAAGCTTCTTTTTAAACAAAATGTTCTTAAGAAAGTCACCATAGGTAGGTAGGCTGCAATTTTCAGTTTTAATCAAGAACTGAAACAAATGGATGTCCTCTAACAGAATTTCAAACAGTGTTTGCAGACAGGTAAGGATGACCCTGGAGTATCAGGTGTACAACAGGTGGAGAAAACAGACCCTGAACTAAGGCACCGAACAAGAAAAAAAAAATCAAAATACATTAGGTGCCAGTGCAACTTCTGAATGTTATGCCAACTTCACTTTCAGAAAACTTCAGTGCTTTCTGATCATGGACCAGAATATAAACAAGAACTCCCTTCCCTTCAATACACATCATCTGTCAACTTCAAGGTAACAGACAGATTGGCTTCAGCCAACAACCCAGTGAACCATCAAAACTCTGCACATCCTACAGCCTGTGATGCTCAACACAGACCAGGACCACAAGTAAAACCATTCTCAGAGCAACAATGCGAGGACTACGTACAATATTGGGAAGAAGAGCACATCAGAGGCAGGAGATGGCAGCAGTTAGCAGGTACCTGAGTTCACCTTGATTCTGAAATGGGATCAGTGAGCAAGCATTGCATTGCTGTGTTTCAGTGGAGGACTGTTGCAATGAGGAGATCTCTCACATGACACCAGGACAACGATGTTGCTAGCAAAATGTGAGTTACACCTCTAAATTTGTGTTTAAAGAAATTATGACTCTAGGAAAACTGGCTGCAGGCAAACTGTGGTTTTACATTAGGTGGCAATAGAAAAAGACTCTTGCTTTATAGCAGAACTATAGCCTAAATTGTGCAAGTTTCAAAAGGAGCACTACAGCAGAACTGCAGACAGACCTTTATCTGAAGAGGAATGGCCTTTCAATTTCCATCCTTTTTACCTTTTGTTCCCCCAAGAACATCTCTCACAAACCCTCCTCAAGTGCCCAACAGTTGTGTGCCACTCTATTTATGCAGTGAGCTGAGGAGGGCTGATCACAGAGAAAGACTGAACACATATTGCTCCTCTATACAGTAGCTAGTACAAACTCCAATATGTGGACCAAGTCAAATCAGCAATGGCAGATTGAACTACCAGAGGCTGCAGTTAGGCAGATGTTTGGCAGCATCCCCTGGACAATAAGACTTTATATGTTTTGTTCTGTTTTGTTCTATTTATTTTTTGCCAATCAGAAAAAGTTTTCAAAAGTGCAATCCTGTCTTGAAGGAGGAAGAAAACTGCCTCTGAGCTATTAGGTAGAGAGAAGCTTTTCCTCATCCCCACTCCCTTTTTCTTTTCAAAAGAAAACTTAATCTCTTTAAAAAAAAAAAAAAAATCAACCAAACAAAAAATCAGATGTTAGTGGTGAGTTTCTTTTAAAGCCTCTGTTCTGAGCACGAGCTTCCTATTTTACCAGGAAATTCACCGTTTAACCTAAAACTCTGATTTGATTTATGTATTCTTTTGACCCTCCCTGAAGTCATAGCAGTGATCAGCAGTGCTGGCAATTCCAGTTACTCAGGAAACCAGATAAAGCATGGATGGGCCATGCAGGAACTAAGATGATTCAGATTTATTTTGCTGTTTTGTTGCTCTGAGAAGACTCCTTTTAATGTTAAAAGACATCAGAGCTACTGATTTATCTGAAGCACACTAAAAATACTCCATTAGTTCTGAAGTTTGGAAAATGCTGCTGCAAACATTATCTCCCTTGTGTTTCTGATACTATCTCCTGTAAAATAGAAATTATAGGTTATATATGGGCTATCCTTCCCAAACTCTTGGCTCTGTACTAGAAATGATATCCCTGTATCTCCTTGTGGTTCATGTTCCCTATCTCTTTTCCCTGTTCCATTTCTGGGAAAATTATTAATGACATTGGCAGTCTTGGAATGAAAAAATGAAGTGTGCTTCTTCCTTCAAACACACGTAAGATGACAAGCCTTGCCTCAATGACATCAGTGCACATGAGCTGCTGTCTCCAAAATAATGATCTGTCAAAGCTTTAGTGCAATCTGCATTTGTGTAAGTAGTAAAGAAATCCAGCGGTTTTTTGCTTACTGAATGATGGTGATAAATTGTTACTTTTGCTTACTGAGAGTGTGAAAATTTACAGGAGTGACAGTAAACTCAGAAAAGTAAACAGCTTTTTTCAGGTCACAACAGTGTCTGGATTTACTGTCAGTATATGTTCATCACTAAATCACATATACAAATCAAAATGAAAAAAAAAGTTACATTTTACTCTGTGTAGCATCCCTTGCAGCTGTCTGTGTGTTTTGACACAAACAACCCTGAGCCTTCAGCAAAAGCTGTTGCCTGTGACAGGACAAGCCTGTATCTTTGTGATGGTTGTTGCCATGTGATTGTTAATTGCTGTGTGGGAACATTGTGAGCTTTTTTATCCCCTTAACTTCAGAAGGGTAGAATTGAATCAGAAACATAAGTTTAAGGATGCTCGAGCACAGCATTTGAAAGCACTAGGCATCCAGCTTACTTTGGATGCCTACTTTTGACATTTTTGACCATAGATCTCCACTTGATGTTATACTTTTGAAGTGTCGATTGTAATAGAGGCAACAGCCAGTAATATTAAAACATATTTCATTTCTAGAAACTGATCTTCCTTTTCATTTCAAGTACTGCTTTTTGCCATGTTACAGAATATCTACTCAAAGAGCAAAGTGTTTTTCAATTACAATGAGTATTTGCTTATTATAAACTTCTCTATGAAGTAGTAAGACTGTTAGCACTCAGCAGCAGCACAGGTGTCACATTTGTACACTCCCATCATGGCACAACATGGAAAATGAGATCTTGTTTGTTGCTACTGTAAAATCATCCTAACAAAACCTTGGAATAAGAGTGAGGATTTGCTGCTAGGACACTGCCCACCATATGTAATGTCTGTTAGCACATCTGTGATGCTCCTGAAGGAAAAGCTCTTCAAGGGCAAGTGTTTGAGGGGTTCGCTGCCAGCGACCTGCAGGGAGGGAGGCTCCACGCAGGCTGCCGCATCCCACCTCAGAAGTAAAGTTAGCCCCCAGCTCTCAGCCTTCTCCTCTCTGAAAATAATGTCTACTCAGACTATTTATGAACAAAATCTGCCACAGTGACACTGCTGACTACTCCCTCTAGCGCTGCTAGAGGTGGTCAGCCTATGGCCCTGGGCCTGTGGAGCAGGAAGGTGGGAGGCCAGGGGGATGTCCACTTCACACCATTACTAGTGTGAGACAGAGCGACAAAATCCTGGGGTACAGTGGGCAGTAAGGCGTCAGGGGGTGTTATGGCCAAACTTGTCGGGTCCCTGGGACAGGGACAGTGTTGGAAATCCCATAACAGTGGGAAGTGTGTGAGGTAGGGCTTCCAGAGTTGGCCAAAACTGGTGTATACTACATGAGGGTATGAAACAAAGTGTTCAGAGAGATGTTCAGTCTTTCCGATCCAATTCTGGAGATTAATAGGCTTGTATTACCTGCTGGCCTTTGAATAAGGCTGAGATTTTTTTAAATCCACAAAGCCTTGAGTGATTTTTTTAGCTCATCTGAAAAAAAATTAATCTATTCAGCACTTAAGCACAGGTTTAATGTCTGGCATTGGTTTCATTGCCATTGAAGACTGACTTTTAAACATCTGCTTATGAACAAAGTCCTGATTTGGACAGATTTATCCAATGAAGACCTCCATGGCAATGAGCACTTGCCTCCCCAGTGAGAATAACGTGAAAGGAAAGTATGAACCTTGGAGTTTGCAGAAAGGAACAATGTGTATAACCCTGCATTGAACGTGTCTTTTGTGTGTCCTCTGGCAGCTTCAGATGAACTCAGACCCATCTGGAATGGAACAGAAAGTATTTCTGATTTTAACAGAGCAGGGAGATGTTCAGTTCGGGCTCTGGTCTTAGGAAGCTTTGGCTGTTGACTCAGGTACAACTGAGAGTGTAACTGAAAGGTTGGTAGATTTAAGAGAGAGAACGTGGGTGCTACATGCACCAAACACACAGCAGTCATGGCAGTTGGTGGCATTGATTACCCCTGAGTTTGTGCAAAAATCTGCAGAGAAACTCAAATTACCTTTTTTTTTTTTTTTGCTGAGCTAGAGAAAACTAGCTGAGTTTAGACCAGCACACAGTGGCTGAGCCTTCAATTACAGACTAGCACTTTTCCCACCTTTTCTGTCACCACCTAACTCAAGAAATATAGAAGATACATATCCAGGCTATGTTTTTTGTATTTTGCAAAGCAAATTCAATTGGTAATCTTTTTTTTCCTAATTACATTTTGAGCACAAAGTTGAGCTATGTCTTTTTATATAAAGCAATTGTTTCTCCTGGCTACTCAAATGGCAGCTTCTGCCATTTTACTCGCAACTTCCCTTGCATGGGCGACACGGATGAGAGCATTTTCCTCCTACTCTTGCCAGAACACGATTTCTGGCATGAAACCCACACTGGCAACATATTGAGCTGTTATCTTTTTCCAGAGTGTGCAACATTAAGATGCTGTCTCTGCATGATAGAAAGTTTAGCTCCCCTCGGATACTACTATTATTTGTGCCTAGGACAGTCAAGCACGCTGACTTTCTTTGCTACTACTTTAGCTACACGATCAAACAGACACAGTCAGAGTTTAGTTTCTACTATTTTAGCTGGGCAATTCAGTGCTCCAAAAACCAAATCTAACGGAAATGCATGAGCTACAAGTAAGGAAAAAAAAAAAAAAGCTAATGCTTTAGACAGCTCAATGAAAAGTCAAGTTACAGTGAGCAACTTCCCTAAAATCTGTCACCTGCTGAACGATCGACACTATCCCACACCAACAGTGCACTGCATTCACACCAGCAACAAATAAGCATCCTGGACGTTCATTTCAACCTCTTTTTTTTTTTTTTTTTTCCATTTATTTTGGCTCACAACCTTCTTTTGGTCCGGGAAGCTTCTCCAACGGACAAGCCGAGGACCTCCAGAGGAGCCCCTTGCCACCAGGCAGTGGTGGACCGCGGGAGCCCGTCTTCTCCTCTCAGCCCAGCAACTCGGCGCGGGCTGAGCTGTCACCGCCGGGTCCTTCTCCCGTGCAAGCTCGGGGATGCTCGCTCGTCCCCCGCCGCCCCGGGGCTCCCACCTGGGGTGCAGAAGCGTGGTTCCCCGCAGACACCAGGCGGGACCCGCTCCCTGCTGCTCCCCACTCCGCCCGCAGCCCACCGCCCCGGCGCTGCGGGGGCTCGGCGCTGCCTTCTCGCCGTGCAACGGGGGCCCGCCTCCCCCCGTGTGCCCCCTCCCCAGCTCCTTACCGGGCTCTGCCGGGGGAACTCGCCGAGCACGATGCTGACCACGGGGATGCGCAGCGCCGCCGAGACGAAGTCGAGCTCCAGCATCTCCCCGCGGCTCTGCGGGAAGGCGAGGATGGCGGAGACCCCCTGCACCACCACGGTGTGGCAGAGGCTCTGCAGGAAGGACGCGGGGTCGTTGCTCCACGAGGCGCTGGGGGAAGAGAAGGGGAAGAGGGGCAGGTCGCCCAGCCCCGCCTCGATCGCCATCACCACCTCCAGGGACAGGTTGTAGGGCAGCAGCCCGGACACGCCGTTCAGGTTCGCCACGGCCAGCAGCAGCGCGTCCCGCGGGGAGGGCGCGGGGGGCGTCCGCATCTCCCCGTCGCCCCCCGGCCGCCGGCCCCGGGACCCCGCCGGGAACCCCCCCTCGGGGCCACCGCCTCCTTCCACCGCCCCCTCCCGGGGCCAAGCGTCGGGGACCAAGCGGGGCTGCAGGTGGGTGGCCCCCACCCTGACTGTGTGCCCGATGCGCCGCAGGATCTGGCAGGGCTGCGGGTGGGACGCGGAGCCCGGCACCGCCGCCAGCATCAGGGCGCAGGGCGGCAGCAGCAGCAGGCACGCCCGGACCACGACACCCCGCACCCCCGGCCCCTGCATGGCCCGGAGACCCCCGCCACGACCCCCGCCGCTTCCACCGGCCCCGCCGCCGTCCCGCCCCGCATCAGCCGCTCCGCGGCCGGCCGGCAGCGGCATCAGCCGCGGCGGGCGGACCCCGCACGGAGCCGCCCCCGCCGCCGCCCATGGAGCCCCGCTATCACCGCGCCCCCTCCCCGGGGACGGAGGAGGAGGAGGAGGAGGAGGAGAAGGAGGAGGGGGCTCAGCCCCCGGACCGCCCCTCGCGGACCCCTGGCTGTGACGGGGAGCACCCCCACACGGTGCAGTGTCCCGCACTCCCCCCGCACTCCCCCCACCCCCCACGTGCAGCCCCTCTTCCCAGGCTGCAGCCCCCTCCCCAAACTGCACCCCCCTCGCCCTGGCTCCCCTTTCTCCGCAGCTTCCCCCCTCCGCCCCCTGCCCCCTGCCGGGCTCCGGGAAAAGTTGGGGCTGCCGGGCGGCGGTCGCTGGGCTGCGCTGCGCTCCCACCGGGAGGGACGGCGAGCGGCGGCCCCGCGCCGGCTCCTCCCCGGGCAGCCGGGACTTGTAGTCACCGCCGCCCCCGCCGGCCGGGTGCCGCCCGCCCCCCCGGGGAGGAAGGAGGGGGCTAACAGGGATGCGCCCGCTCCCTTCCTCGGGGGCGCGTCCCGGGACGGCCCCGACGGATGCCCCCTGTAGGGGGTTTCGGCCAGGACTGCCCGCCCGCAAGAGCAGGAGGGGGGTCTGGAGGAGGGGGGGGGGGGGAGGGCGCGGAGAATGTGCCCCGCGGCTGTGTGGACCCCCTCGGCCCTTCTGCAGTGGGTGCTGCGCTGGGTGCCTTCGTGGTGCAGCCGCCGCTTCACGGGGAGCCGCTCCTCGGCGTGTGCGAGCCGCAAACGCTTTCTAAAATCGCGTCTGTGACAGAGAGCGCTTTGCTCGAGGGAAAACAGGGCAGAGAGGGGACGGGCGCGACGGTGTCCGGGGCTGTGCAGTCTCCGCCGCGCCTCGGTGCTGGTAATTTGCCCTAATCCCAGGCAGGGTCGGGAGCCGTGCTGACACCCGGTTTAATGCTCTGGCCGGTGCACTAGAGCTCTCTGATCTTATTTCTGCGCTCCGCGATTCGTCTCCCGGACCGGCACCATGTCCCCCAGCCACCTTGCGCACCAAAGGGGCGATAACCTCTGCGGCACGGCGCACCGACCCGGGGACACCTGGAGCCCAAACCTCCTTGGTGCCTCTGGCAGTCCTGACTGCCTTCCCTGGCTGGTTCAGTGCTGCGGGCTCCTGTGCGGAAGGACAGACGGAGACCCTCGCTCTTGGAGCGGTCAGAAATCCTTGTTTAACTCCTGTACAAGCAGCTCACCTTGCCTGAGTGCTGGTCTTGCTCTCTAACGTAAAGAGCTCCTCTCCTTTGAACGTTCACCTTCCTCCCCCTTTCTCTGAGTTTTATCCTCAGAGGTGTTTATGAAGTAACATCATATGCTCCCTTTCTTTCTTTCTTTCTTCCTTTTTTTTTTTTTTTTTTTTAATTTGATGTACACAGAATCCGTGTAGCAGGAGACACTTAGTCATGCTCTAAAGATGTGGTCACTACCCTCTGACAGCTCTGTAGGGCACGTTTTCTGAACTAAATTCATCTTCTGTGAGGGGAGCTCACTGGCGGTGTACACAGTATTCAGAGTGAGGTCTTACCAAGGTCTTGTACAACCCTGCTGATATTTCTCTGTCTCTATAAAATGGTTTCACCTCCGATGTCCTTAGGTCCATCATGTTACCACTGTTTCACACCTGTGTGCATTACCATTGTCCAACTGATCTGCAAAGCCAGAACTTCCTTCACATTGCACCTCGATTCTCACATGGCTCTTGGTGGTGGTCCCTTGGTAGCAAACTGCAAACAGCAGAGTGGTGGTGTGTATGTCAAGACTGAATGCACTGCCTGCTGTGTGCAGAAGTGAGGTAATACTGTGATTAAGGCATGAGTTAATAATGTTTTTTCCCCCTTTTTTTCCTTTTTCTTCTAGCCTTAAAATCACATCTATTTCTTGGCATCTTTATCTTTGATCAGCCCTCATTCCACCTGTACCTTTTCCTCAACTGTTTTGAAGGAGTGGATCATATTAACACAAGTATTCAAAGTCTCCTCCCTTAGCAATAAATAATTATTGGCTGGGAGAACTGGCTTTGAATATAGAAGGTTTCACACAGTGCAGAGAAAAATGGGTTTCTTTTCCCAAAGACACAAGAGCTAGATTTCAGGTGGTAAGCATGAACTCATGTGAGCTCTGTACAGCTCCAGAGGAGTATTCTGTGTTTGCATCTTTTTTCTCAGGCTTGGAAAAAACTGGTAAGCAAATAATTACTCTGCTGTGCAGTTAAGTAATGACTTTTCTTTGGGATTTTCATTGAAACTAGTCACGAAATACTGGGTCCACTGTGAGAGAGGGTATTTTTGTCATCCACAAGTACAACCAGCATCTTGGAAACCCTGTGACTTCTAGCCTAATATTTAGAGTAACAAGGTCTATAACACTAATACAAGTTTTACATAAGTATCTCGGTTTCAGAAGTACACAGCCCCAAGCTTGGTCATTGGATAAAATGCATTAAAATTTTTATAAGGAACAATAAGTCTTGTGTGTCTTAACAGACAGCCTAAACTGTCATTTATCTGAAGCTTCATTATAGGAGCGGCTCCTTGTATGGCTTTAGGGCACAGGTTGCACAGTCAGAAAAATAATAGTAAAAAAAAAAAAGCTTTCAGGGAGTGTAATCAAGCAGATTATTGAAAAAGATCTGAAAATTACAGAAGAATTCAATTAAGAAAGGGAAATCAGTATCTCCATTTTGTTTATTTGTTTGTTTGTGGATTATCTATGAGCAGATTGCAATTTCTGCTCTTTTTGGTGATCATGCAGTCCCAGTCTTGGGATTAGTGCTGTAGATAATTCCTGGTTTGGAGCTCATTTTTGAGCAATTCATGGCAAGTGGTCACAGACAGAAACCTGAACTGTGTGGAAAGGGGGAACTCTGCAGGTGATACAAGAATTTTGACTTGAAAGACTCCAGTGCTTCACAGATCGATTATCTATAGCAACAAATTATGAATTGCTTTTCTTTGCATTTTTATTTTTTTTTAATTTTCACTCAAATATATTCCTGTTAATAAAGTTCTCCAAAATACCCTTGATATACCAAAGTATTTAAGCACAGGCTTTAATTAAGAAGACACTTACACCCTTAAGTGCTGTTCTGTAAGAATCTGGAATATTTGTAGAAAGTGGTCTGAGAAAGGATGTAAACCTCACTGGAGTGTATACATGCAACATTTGGAAGATTGTGTAATCAATTTATTTGCATAAATGTGCATGTGGAAAAGAGGCACATTTTGTTTGGATTAATAAAGAAATCTGAGACTGCTGTGAGTCAACTGCACTCTGCTTTTCAGCAGCATTGCGGTCCTTCTTCCAAGGCAGAATGAATTTTTAAATTTTAACAGATTATTGTTTTTTGTTTGTTTGTTTGTGTTTTTTTGTTTTGTTTTTTTTTTTTTTGTGTGTGTGTGTGTGTGCGTGTTTTTTTTTTTTCATCTTCAGCCCAAGGACTGGCTGCCTTCTACTTTCCCCTTTCTCATGGGGGCTGCTGTAGCAAGAGCATCTGTTCTGCTCTTCCTCCTGTGCCAGTCAGTCAGCTGAAATAAGACCAGGCAGCTTGGCGCAGGCAGATGGACCTTCTGGGGATCAGCTGTCCTCTTGGGTAACCACAAACAGAGCAATGCTGGTGGCATTGGCTGCTGGGGACAGTGACCACAGAAAATGTTCAGCCTCTGTCAGTGGCTGAGCCTCGCCCTTAAAGCTGGGGAAAACCCTTCAGCAATGAAAAATGTACTGGGGAGATGTGATTAAAATCCCCACTCATGTTCCTCTTGCTGCTCTTTCCACTTGCTTGGCTCGTGATTTCTATGAAGGAGAGTTAGTTTGTGTCCTGGGATGCAGAACGATTGTCCTGTTTGTGTTCAGTGTCCTCCTGCAAGGGCTGGCCCCTCCGAGCAACTTGGCTCGCTTGGAAGCAGGTTGTGCTGTCCTCCCATTTGAGACTGTGTTTCTCTGCTTTCCTTGCTCCGCGGGGGAGGCTGCCCAGGCTTGACAGAGCATGATAGCCAGTTGCTTAAGCTCATGTTCATCCATCCCTTTTTCAGCCCCTCAGATTTTTCAAAAACATCTGAGTCACTAGCTGAGATGCAGGGTGTCATCACTGTCTCTTTAGCCCTGGATAGGGGTGAGGGATTTATTATCGGTCAGCCTGCAATGAAATTATTTTCCCTTTTTGCTTTCCAATGATGATAACCATCACTGAAAAATGAGAAATAGGGAAAAGCACTGGAACAAGCTTTAGAGCACTGGCACAGGCTGCCCAGAGGCTGTGGAGTCTCCTCCTTGGCGATCTCCAAAACACACCTGGACATGGTCCTGAGTAGCCTGCTCTGGGTGGCCCTGCTGGAGCAGGGATTGGACCAGACAGATTCAGAGGTCCCTCCCAGCCTCAACCCTTCTGTGATTCTGTGAAAAATAAAGCATTCAGGTAAAATTTACTTTTCCATTCTCAAAGAATTATCTGTTTGGTTTTTTTTTTTTTTTTTTTTTTTTTTTTTTTTCCTATGTAGAGGCTCAAATTATCTAAACACAGTTTCAAACATTTCAGCATGTCAAGTTTTTCATTTTATTTACCATTATAAGGGGAAAAGAGAGTCAAAATAAAATTCTGAATGTTCCTTTCATTCCTTCCTCCACAAATCTTTTTCCCAGCCAGAAGTATTTATGAATTTGCAAACACCTTCAGGCAGCCAAAGCTGAATTAAGTATGTTGAGTACTTAAGTAAGTTAAGTATGTTTGAAAAACTTCATCTTGCCCTTGTGCAGGTATGGTGTGAATCTACAGTGCAGCTGCTACTCCAGATTTACACCTGTAAATTTCCTGGAGCAGACAGGCCTGCTGTTGAATCCTAACCAGCCCTTTGAAGTTAATTTGATTTTCACCAGTCAGGACCAAGTGCTCCTTTGCTGCTTCAGAAATGAGAACGAGACAGTTCCTACTCCCTGAACAAAGCTCTCATTTTCTTTCTCCTGGCAGTACAAGTCCAGAATAACTCCGATACTGTCAGACCTATCTTGGCTTTAACTTATACCCAGGATGCACAAAGAGCAGGTGAGAAAAATGTGTGGTGAGGTGTTTTATACCTTCTCTCCGTTTTGGCTACAGTCTTGTAGCATTGCCAGGCAGCAGCAGGCAGCCCACTGCCCCTTCCAGTTTTGGTGGTCTCTTCTCTGAACCTGGTATTACCACAAGGTCTCAAGACACTCTGGGTACCTATAGATGGAAAAAAAGTAAGCAACTAGTATTCACTTGCAGCTTCTTCCCACCACTTGAATGGTATAAAGGTAATGTTTCCACTGCCAGAAGGGCAAAGTAAGGGTTTCCTTGCAGGTGGAAACTGTTCTCTCTGGTAATGCAAGTGATCCAATCGGTCGCTTTTACTGCTGCTTGTCTGAAGTGGCGGTATATATCTTCCCCAACAAGCTGCTATAAAACCTTTGCAACATTCCCACTTGCCACTTGTTATGTTCATGACATATATTTTGAGTTTGATACTTGTTCATATTTTTCAACTTGCCGGTCCTCCTGTAGCTCCCCCCTGCTGTTCTCACCTTCGAGATTCATTAATCTTGGGCAAAGCCAAAACTAGTAGAGAAGTACCCTACAATCCAGTTCAGCACTAAGCCTGCAGATATAACTACCTGAAGTTTCTGCCACTGCCTGTAGCTGCTTTTATTTTAAAGTCTTTTCAGTTGTATTACCAAATCTCCCAAGTTGTCTCTTCAAGGTTAATATGATGGTGATGAAAGCAGCTCCTGTAGGTAGGAATGGGCCCAGCACTGCTTAGAGCATCGCAGTGGGTGGCATAGACAAAGAGCCTTTGGGAGGCCCTTGGTTTAGGGTGATGCTTATCTGGGAACCCAGAATATGGTTTAATGTAAAGTCTCCTGCAGCTTTCTGAGTCCAGGAGTCAAACTCTGTTGGAGCTGACCACATGGGGAAGAGCTACTTTTTGGTACATTCACCAAACCTGAATGTACAGGAGGGGTATGGCCACGAGCCTTTAAACTCTACCAAAATGCACCAGCTATATGCCAGAAATGTGTTAGAACTGAGTCAGAGAAGGAGAACATTCTCCACAGGGAGTCATTTAGGACAAAAGCTATCCCCACTGCAGGCCCACCTCCTCTGTGCCAGCAGGAGCATAGGAGTGGTTCCCAGTGTGGTGTGTGCTTGTGTTTGTGTGCTGCCACTGTGAACAGTGATTTTTCTCCTGCCAGCAGACAGGCAGGTGCTCCCTCCTCCAATTATTTTTTCAGGTAGAGGGAGATCCTCTGTCATGGCCATGCTAAGGATGTTCCCCATGAAAATCAGACACTGTCACACCCTGTAGGACCAAGCTGGATTTAACATAAATATGTGCTTGCCTCTTTACTCCAGGATGACAGCCAAGCACTTGTGAAAATTCTGTGAGAGGAGAAGAGGAAAAAGAGAAAACGCCCTTTGAAATCAGTGTCAAAATAATTACTAATGTCAATGTTGTTTGAGTAGGCAGGTCAGACAAGCACCTTACCTCCTAACAGAGCAAACCCATAGTTCTGAAGAAAATGTCGGCCCTGGTTTGCTGGCACTGTGGTACCTTCAGCATTGCATCATTTACTCCATGCTTCTGCACCAAATACAAGATTATTGGAGGGTATGTGCAACCTTCACATGGGTTTGGTTGGTTTCTTTAGGCCACTTGGAGTAAATGCTCAGTGAAAATGAATAAAGACTGACTTTCAGGCAGAGTTTTCAGTTTGCAGAAGGAGAGAAGGGCACCCCCTACCTCGTGGCACTGGCAAGATCACATATTTCTTCCTGTATCTGTTTTTCTCCTGCTGCATCTGGACTTCATGGTGGGGAAGGGAGGGCAGGAGTGAGATATCATGGGTGTTTATCAAAGTTGAATTGTAAGGGTGGTGTAAAAAACAGGAAAAGACTGAATAAGCAAACTCCTGAAAGGCCACAACAGCATCTGTGTAAAAGGTAATTCACCCAATTTGTCCAGCTAAACAATTCTGTCAAGTTTACCAAGGGCTGCAAAATTGGCAAACTGCCTCATCCTCTGAGAAGCGCAACAGCAGCGTGGGCTTAACCCTCCTGTTTGCTCATTGAAAACACTGACTTGTACACCCTTACTCAGAGCAACAGAGAGAACCTTATCCAAATTATTAGCCTTAATAAGGATAGTATGAGCTAAAGTGAGTTGGACAGGAGCCACCTCACCAACTGCTGTCATGATGACTGCCTTGGGCTGGGTCCTGCCTTTGGGCACAGCCTGAAGCTGTGCAGCAGAAGATGCAGCTTGGCAGGGATGCCGCAGAGGGATACTGTCCAGAACAATGAGCCCCTGCCCCAGCATCCAGCAGAGCTCCCTCCCCAGATTTCACCAGAAGGGGAAGCCTCCTGGGGCTGTGTTTTCACAGGTGAGCTCCACCTGCTAATTGAGCACATATCTGGTTGTAACGCTGAGCAGCAGCCTCATGGTTTTCCCAGTAACTTGCCTTTTCTGCACAATACTAGCTTTCTGGTTTGTGTGTGTGTGTATGTAACTAATAAATGATTCCTTATAAGTTGCTTCTTGTTGCAGTTTCCATTAAGACATGGCATACTGACAAAAAAAAAAAAAAAAAAAAAATCACCTGGTTACGTGCGGGCACAGTGCTGAGCTAGAGACTCAGGGAACCTCAGGGAGACACTATACATCTTGCTTGCTCTTTGCTTCGGTAAGAGATGTCCTAGGAGGACACCTGGTGTCAGATGTGCTATCCAATCTATCTGTTTGAGTCAAATACACTGATAAGGGCATGTGCACGAATGGAGATAAGAGTCTTCTGCATCAAGGAGGCATTCAGCAGTTTATTCCTATGCATCTGGGCTCAAGAACAAGCTTATCCAGCAGGGGTATAATCTGCAATGTAGTCTAAATTACAATTAAGCCCTCTTCAAAGTGATATCAGGAAAAATATGTGATGCAAGTAAATGTCTTAGAAGGCTAAATAATGCAGAAAGTTAGGCTCACGTAGGAGATTACAGTGGCAAAAGGGAAATGTCCATAAAATGCTGACATATGAGATAAAGTACAAGTGAGAATGGCACTCACCCAAGGTTGTGTTTTTAGAAGGAAATAGATGAACTGGATGTGGGGCATTTGTTCAAGGGAACCCTTAAATAATATGATGCTGGATATTCTCCTGGTAAAAAAAATACAGAGAAAGCAATAGTTAAATCAGACATATTCATATAACACGTTCTTCGTCACGCTCCAGAAGCAACCTAAGAACTGAAGAATTTAAAGAAAATTTAAGAAAAGAAAAAAAAAATGAAGCCTGATGTATTTTTAAAATCTGAGGTTTCCTTAAAAACATTCTCATGAAAATCACATGTGCTACTGCCAGCATCAGATTACTCCCATTGCCTGAATGGGCTGTGTTGGAGCAAGCACAGGTATTTTTAACAGGGTTGCTGGTTAGCAGGGGATAGACGTCTCCTATGAGAAGAAAGAGTAAAGATATCTCAGGGTTTATGATGTAATCCTGGCTTGGAAACTGTGGTGTGCTTTCCAGCTCTGCTATATGGGTCCTTACTGAGTTTCAACTTCTTGCCATAAAATGCAGACTCAAGCAGTGCTCTAGCCCCTCACAGTGCAGCAGAAGGGTGTTACTGGGAAGGAAAGATCTCAGAATACAGAGCACTACTTGTGCACCATTGGAGATTCTTGAAGCATCCTTTTGACAAGCTGCTTTAAACACTTAAGAGCTTTGTGAAGAGGAGGAAGAAAATGAAAGTTTTCTGTGTTTTGTTTCAAAGCCTGGAAAAACAAGCAAACATCATCTGTACCCTCACACATTGTGTGGCCACCCACTGTTGTGTAAATCTTCAGGAAAAGCCTGAAATCATTAAAAATGGCAACATAATGACAACATGTGGAACAAGGGTTAGATCTTTTCATGAACAAAGCTTTGTGTATTCCTATCCCTCTGAAAAAAAGCTATGGAAAAAGTATTTTTATTTGCTTTTTCTTAGAAGTATTGAAAAGAAAGGCAAAGCAGCTTGATGCATTTGAAGGGTAAATTATTCAGTAAGGCTCTTCAGATAGCTTGAGTATAATTTTTGCCTTCTGCATTTTAAAAAGATTTTTGTGTAAGAAGTTTTTGGGTTACTAGGACCATTGACAGCTCAAATGAGAGGCCTCCAGAAGAAGGCAATTATGGTGTGCTGATTACTTCCACTGCAGGGCAGCTGCTGTAAGTGAGGTGGCAAAGAGAAAGAGGGAACCTGTTATGGACAACACGTACCTCTAGGAATAAAGAGGAGATTGCAGAGAGCACTGGCACACTGAGCTCAGGTGCGTCTCTTCCTTGTTTCTAGAAAAGCAAAATTATGCTCTGTCCTTTACTTGGCTTTCATAGTTAAGGTTCAGCCCCACCACTGAACATTGCCCCTGCTGAATGTCCCTGGTAATTGTCCTCAATGGGTGTACCGGTGGGGTTAGGCACCACCCAAGAGGAGCAAGCTGGGCATTTCTGCTGTTACAGCAGTGACAGTAACAGCTGGCAATGTGGCTGTTGGCTGCTTCTAACCTTCATGGCAAAAGTATTTTTATAGTTGATAACGTTTGATGAGAAATGAAAAATTTTGAGGCTCTTTGGAATGCAGATCAGCTTCAAAGCATTCAGTTCCTCTCTTGCCTCAGACTTTTTCTGCAGACAACAGGAAACTGTGGAAACATCACTTGGGAAAATATTATTGTAGTTGATAAATGTCAGTATAAGCAGGAAAGATGTTCTAGCATCTGAGAGTCATCTGCTTGCCATGTGAGAAGGGGTCTTCAGTAGTAAACAGGCTGAGGGAAATGCTGAATTGTTTGGAAATTGCACAAAAATAAAAAATAATAATAATAAAAAAAAAGTGTTCACGAACTGAGCCTGAAGAAATATGCAGGGAGGAAAGCAGAACTGCAGGGTAAATTCAGATCCTCTGGGAGGATCTCCTAAAAATGTATATTGACCCCAAGCACAGCTTAATGTCCCGAAGTCTTGTCCAACTGTGGGGAGCATTTCATGTGGAAGTTGATGGTACTTAACACTACTTGGTTTGGCTAGGAGTAGAACAAATGGAGAAGACAAAACCAGCAATGCATCCACTGCACCCAAAAAAAGTATCTGACATGACCTAGAGAGAGAAAATTTCTCTCTAATATAGGATTATAAGCATTTTGGAGTGGAGAACAGAGAGCTAAAGAAATCCAATATTAGACAGCCTCGTGACAAATTGCTATGATCTCAGCCTACCAAAAATAGTAGGTGGTTTCTGCAGATAGTATTTTGAGGAAACCTTTCTGATTTTATTTAAGCCATTAGTTTCTTGACAAAAGAAGGATCAGTTGTATTTAACACTCCAACTGTATGAACTCCATATTTTTCCTCCTCCATAATTATTTATACATATAAAATCAATATTTTTGTCCTCAATTTGTTTTCGTTCTCCACATATCCTAAAGAATAAGGAAAATTCCATAAGGATAATGGACATGTATGAATATATTTGTAAAAAATAAGTATTTCATCAGTTCAAGGCTGACAAGAGTCCTCTGGTATATTGATTGGTTGGAAACTGCATGCTTGCAACAACTGTCGTTAAATTAGGAAGAAGAAAAATAAAATTCCCTTACTCTCCCAAGTAAATCCACACCTGAGTAATTAAATGAATGAGTTCTAGCTCAAATCTGTATCTTGCAGTTACGGTTTTGAAATTAGTACAATAAAAAAATTATCCTGAGCCCTGCCTGATGAAACCTATCACTCCTTTGAATTCTGTCCATCAAACACTTGCAAGAAGTTGCTTTTGATCAATCTACCATCTGAGAGAATACATTTCAAAATTAATCTAGGGAGCAACAAATATTCCAGAAAGAAGCACAAGCACAGGCTCATTGTAGAGCAGAAAAAGAAACCATATTCTCTATGGCTGTTATGAATTATTCACTGATGAGCAATAATAATAAAAAGAACCCTCAGAATTACTGGTATAGATGTGCTATCCCTGTCTTGTTAACAGCCTATGGCTGTTATGGAGCACTGCAACTTTGTCAAGGGGCTAAACCTATCTACAGGAAGAAGTTTAATCTGTTTAGCCTAATATAGCAACTGGTTTAGTTACAGTGGTGCCAAACATCCAGGAAAAAAATGTTAATCTAAAATAAGTAGAATTCAGACTAAAATATCCGTGTCTTTATGCAGTTCTCCACGCTGTGTTAAAAAAGACATTTGAAAACCACGTTTTTATTTAAAACTGTGCTATTTTTTCCTTGTTCGATTCCCCCCCCCTCTTTTTTTTTCCTTTGAAATTTGTAGCAAATTTGGAATAGCAGCAAATCCATGTAGTTTGAGACTGTGATGTCTTTGTTATTATTCTTCCATTCAACAGGAAAACCATAATACTCAGCTATGAATAGACAAAGCACTGTGTATTGTTGACAGTATTTTAAACAAAAGAAGAGACACATTTATAGAACAAGTTTTACGTCCCATTTTCTGTGTTGAGGAAGGTCAAGTTCTGGACTGGTCAAGAGCAAAATATTGCAGTTAATGAAGTTACTCAGAGGAAGCCAAGAAGAGAGTCTGACGACATGTCTTTGGGACCAGTGAGTTGAAGACAGCAAAGAACCAAGTAAAGCAAGAAGCGTGATTGACCTGCTCTTCTCAGATCAACCATCAAAAGCTTACCAAAGGCTGTGGGACAATTTCTGACAGCATCTGCTTAGATGTTTTTAGGGCAGATCTGTGGATTAAGTTCATCAGCTTGTGCCTGAAGTTAGCTCGGATGCAGATGAATCATATGTTGACATAATATTAGACCTAAAAGAGTTTATGCAGCTAGACCCAACACGCATTCAGCAGAAGCAGGACCCCCTGTGACGGTTCCTCAAGAAGTCATCAGCTGTGGGAGGAATAAGTGCATATGTGTGGTAATGAGTTAATCACACCAGAGCATCACACTGTCTGGGCAGAAGGCCTTGAGATTGAACCAGGCAGCTAGCAGTAACAGCAGGGACCTGGAAGAATGGCAAACCAAGCAGGGAAAATCCATAATGCATTATTTGCTGTTGCTCCACCGGGGTCACTACATTTGTACGAATTAACAGCACCTGCTGAGGACCGGGTAATTTAACCAAAAGACTGGAACCCCCGAAAAAGGGCTTCGTACACTGAATTGAATTGCTGGAAGAGCAAACACTGAGTTCTGCTGGTACTAAGCCAGGGAAGCATATCCTGCTAAAAAGTCTGCAGAGGACTGCCAGAAAATCAGCAAGCGTTTGCAGTTAAAAAGTTGTCAAAATACTCTTGTAAAAATAGACTGACTGTGAATAATGAAAAATGCAGGTGAAAAATGTGTGCAGCTAATGAGTGAATGGAAAGCCAAATGACTTATAAATGCATTAAATGCCATTTTCCTTTGTGTTAGGTAAAGGGCAGCTTTCTAATTAAATCAAGAGTCATATATAAAGTGGGGATATATTTAATGTCCACGTGAACTTCAGAATTTTAGAAGAGATAGTAATTTACCCTTATTAGGTTCCACATGGCATTTCCTCAGATGAAGGCAAGGAATAACCTGAAGCAATAAAAACCTTACTCATCCTCAGATCCATGCATTTTTCTGCTCTTCAGATGAAAGTACCAGGTAGGTTTTGCTCTCTGCTTGTGGTTACGCTTTTAACTTCTGTGGCTAAGGTCCTCCTCTGGATTCACAGAGTTCTTTTGATCCAAAGGTTTAAACAGGACATGTAGGCTTTGGAGTTCAGTGGTTGAAGTGGGATCAGTGATATTATCAAAAAAATCACGGTGCACTGGGTTTATAGGCTTTGCAGAACATCAGCTTACTGCAACCACATTTCTAATGAACTCAGTAAGCTTAATGCCATCTTGTTGAGGGTTGGGTTTAATTATTTTTTCACTTAAGAAAAACTATGTCTCTATGTATTTCTCAAAACACAACTGAGACATGCTGTAGCAGATCTTGTCAGCCTGTTGTTTCTGTATCTTCTGTTTCTTTCACTTTCTGCATTTTTTCTGTTATTGCCTGCATTTTCCACAGGTCAAGATCTTTCAGCACTTCACCTTCAAGTCTTCTGTCCCTTCTCACCACCATCAGTAGTCACCCCTCAGGCAGTAATGTTTTTTTTGATATCTTGTTTGCAACACCTATTTCTCCACTTTTTTACACTCTGCAAACCTGAAGCATGTTAGTAACTCTACTCCAAGTGTCACAAGAGAGTAAAGTTGCACAGATAAGTATGCACACACTGAATTTTTGCAGCTGCGTGAAGTATAGCATGAAAAGTTCCGGAGGTTTTTTTTTTCTTTTTCTTTTTTGTTTTGTTTTGTTTTGTTTTTTCTTCCCTGAAATACACCATAAAAAAAGGATATTTTTAGTCTACTAATACATTGTGTTAGACATGAAAGATGCAAAATCTATCCCAAGCTTATTTACTTACAAAATGGCAAAAAATGGACTCCTGATGTAAATACCATCTATTTCTAGCCTATTCTGGGATGTGTTTAGGCTTATCTAAGCAATTTTCCCTGCGCTGTCTCAGAGTCTTCTTTAAAACTACAGTAGTTTTCCTTTTTTTTTTATTATTATTATTTTTTTCACTCACAGTGCCTCTCTGCTTCTCTTCTTATTTAATAATCTTCACATCACAGCAGCCTTTTCTGCAATGGAAGAATTGAATGGGTTGCATGTGTTTCTTCCACCCCTTGTTATTTTCCAGGAAGCACTGCTAGAGTGAGCGCTAGTTGTGCTGTGTCATTCAAGGGGCTGAGGATCAAATTCCCAAAGGTGCTCATGCAGTTTTTGACCTCCTGAATGACTGCCACCCATATAAGCCTACAAGGACTGACCTTGGTGTTCTGTCTGAGGTCCTCAGTAGTTCTGAACTGAGGGTCTGCCTAAGAGTTGACCAGTGTCCCCAGAAGAATATTTTCCCTTGGAGTCACGACACTGACAACAGCCAGATAAGGGTTGGTATTGGCATTCCAAGGTATTCCCCCTTGTTAGAGAGAGGAAACACTGGATAAGGTTAAACAATAGGCTTGTTAAATGGAGCAGGCCAGAGGAATGCTGACTCAGTGGTACTACAATTTATGGGAGCAGTGCTTTGGTGGCAACGGAACTACAAATGCTAACATTATCCTGATCTACATATTACCCTTAATACATTTAGGTGTTGCCATAGTCTTAAAATAAATAAACCTCTAGAAAATAATTATTAATAAATAAAACTAAAAAAAAAACAATTCAGACTAGAGATTAGAATCAAAATTTGCACACCTAGGTATGTGCAGAAGTAGCACCTTAAATTTACCCTACTTAAACCACGAGAGAACTTTGCATTTTTCCATAACAACTTTGGAAATTGATAGAATCCCCCCCCCCCTTTTTTTTTTTTTTTAAAAAAAAAAGAGATTTTACTTAAAAGTCAACTTTTAAACATCTGGGTGAAGAATATTGATATTGACTTCTCAGATTTCACAACAGACAAATATTTTAAAGCATTGAAGTTCATAGTACTGAGAAGAGTGTATAGCAAGGTTGTTAGTTACTTTTTACTAAAAAGTTTCCTGTTTCATTTCTTCCACTTTATGGAAAGAACTCCCAGCTGTGAAAGGGCAGTAGTGATCTTATGTTAGAAGACTTCAGTTAAGATTTGCTTCTCCAGCCTGCAGACTTTGCTTTTGAAGCAGACCTATGCTTTCTCTCCTTGAGTGTTCTTCAGTGTAGCTGAGTGATAGCATTCAGCAGCCAATCTGAAAATGGAATTCACTGCAGAAGTTCAAGAATTGAGGTGAAATGCTGAGAGAACACTGGCTTAAAACCAAAAAGGAAAGGAAACACAAAGAGATGAGGAAAAACAGGCAAGGGCATTACTGTCTGAGAAGGCTGGAATACTGATATTTTCACCCAGGCTTGAGGGTTGCAGAGACTTGTGTATGACAGCAGGTTAGGACAGTAAAGCAAATCATGCTGCACTACCCTGGCTGTCTTCTTTGGCTGAGATGCTTGGCTCTGGTGACAGGGATGTTGTACAGCTTGACTCTGGCAAGGGAATGATGTGCTGGGGGAGGGCAGCCCCAGCTGCAGTGACCCTGAGGAGAACAGGGTTTTCAGCTCCTGAAAAAACAAAGAGCAAAACCAAGAGGGCAATGACTCTCTGGGCCTGTTGGAGCAGGGAGGTGCATGCAGGGGCACTGAAGGAACTGTCTGTCATCCTCATGCAGCTGCTCTTTGTTGACTCAGGAAGGTCCTGATGGCTGGGGGAGGTTCCTCGAAAATGACAGGTAGATGTCAGCCATCCGATTCTGGGACGGTGGGTCTGATTCCAATTTTAAGAAAAAAAAAAGGAAACCTTATAACTCCCGAGATGTTTTTCCACTTATATATTTGTTTAATGTTTTATTTCTTTCTAACTTACATGATTAATACTTTTGTCCTTTCTTAACCACATGCACATATAATCCTAGAACAGTTACTGTTTGGCAGATATCAGATGAATTAAACTTTCTCAGTACTGAAATCAGAAATATCCTAAATAAATCTCCTAAATTAATATTGTATGTCTGGCTTTATTATTATTATTATTTATTAATTTATTTAGGTTCATATTTGTTAGTTTGTTATTTGAGCAGATTTAGCTTTTATAGGACCTGAGATAGACATGATTATGTCTTCTGTGTGTCAGTTCAAAATTGGAATACTGATCAGAGCTGATTTCACCATGGCTAGCCTGTGAAGCTTTGATTTACTCAGATGCATATCCATCTGCTTAACTGGGAAAAGGAATAGTCCTGTTGACTTCAGTAAAACCATCCTTTAATTCCCACTTGGTGGGATGAGATGTTCAGAGGAAGGATTCTGAAAAGCCCTGAGTCATGGCCTGGTTCTGCTTCTCTGTATGTGGCGCAGTGTTTAGCGTCCTTCAGAATTGTTTTAGTTACATCAGCCGTCATAGTTATGAGTTATAAAGAGAGATCTCTTTTTCAGTCTGAGATGAACTTCTAAAGAGCCACTCTTACGTTTTGTTTGTGCTGAATTTTTATCCTCTTTGTGGTTTTCTGAAAAGTGTTCCCAGTTTTTCATTTCTAAACTATAAAACAATAATAGATCTGGGAAATTTATTACATTGTAATTTGCAATCAAGCCTTGACTAACCACTTGGCCATCATTTTATTATCTGAACTCAGTTCTTTTGGGGATTGCAAATTAGCAGGACATGGATTCCTATTTCCTCTCCCTTAGCAGGGATGATACATGTGTCTCAGTAGAAATTTCATCCATTGGTAGGCATGGATATCATTGTAATGCTGTGTTTAGCTTCTGATAGTTCAATATTGAAAAGGCAGCAGGTGGTGGAAACTAACTTCTATAAATTATTATTTTAAGAGGAATCAGCCTATAACAGATTCTGAACGTAACTTTCTTCTTAATATAACTTTCTGAATAATAGAAACAGTGTAGCTATCCAGTCCAAACAGGTGATTCTCCTGCTTATATTTAGCATTGCTGCAGCCTCAGCTTGAGTATTGTGTGCAGTCTGGGCTTAACAATCTGAAGGGATTGTTAAAATACTTGAAAGCTTTGAGAGAAGGGCAGCAAAGCTGGTAAATGGGCTGGAAGGCATGTTGTGTGGGAGAGGCTGAGGACACCTAGTTTGCCCTGTCTGGAGAAGAGGAGGCCGAGAGGCAGCTCCCTGCAGCTCCTGAGGAAGGGAAGGGCAGAGAGAGGTGCTGGCCTCTGCTCCTTGGTTACCCATGGCAGGAACCAAGGGAGAGCACAGTGCTGGGCCAAGGAGACTCAGGCAGAGCATCAGGGAAGATTTCTTCACTGTGAGGGTTGTCAGGCACTGGAACAGGCTCCCTGGAGAGGTGGCTGGTGCCCCAAGCCTGTCGGTGTTCAAGAGGCATTGGAACAATGCCCTCAGTAACATCCTCTAACTTTTGGTAGTTGTCAGGCAGTTAGATACAATGGTAGTTGCAGGTCCCTTACAACTGAACTATTCTGTTCTGTTCTGTTCTTGACAATTTTGAAGTTTATTCCTTCAATGTTCTGATGAGAACTCCAGCTTGAAGGACAAAAATCAAATCTCTTCCAACTCTTTCTATTTTACATTCTCTTCATAGGCCCTTTGCTCTCTGTACCCTATCTTGTTCTGAATGATTTTCTGCTAGGTACCCTTGTTTATTCCACGTTCTGTTGTAATTTGGCAGCTCTAAGTAGGAGTCTGTCTTTTAATAATCGGTGTGTCTGCTTTGAGCACACTCTCTGATTACTATCAATTCTTCTGGAGATTTTCTGCTAGTTGTTGATTTCCTAGATCTGTTCATTGCGGATGAAATCCCCCCAGATATTGCACAGAAGTTTTCGAATACACACAACTCATGACATCCATTTTCCCCTCTAATATTTTTACCTGTGGAACATTTGCAGCTGGAGAGAAAGGGTGGCAGTCTCTGACCATCAATTTTTCCTTGAAGGTCAAACTAACGCAAAGAGATCCTTGCTTTTCCTCGTTAACGGTTTGTACTCCAGTCCATACAGTGCACAGAGTTGGCTCAGCAGGTATTTTTGAAAACAAATAATCAACACTACTTTAATTTGTCTAAATAATGCAAAATAGATGATCATTTTTAAAGATCTTAGATGGAAAAGGTATAGCTTGGTGTCCTGGTGGGCTGTCATCAAGGGCAATTCAGCCCCTTCATTAATTCAAAGCAAGAGAGAGTAAGATCATTCTGCAAATACTCAGCCAAAGTTGATTTATTAAAACCTTATGACTCACCAACTTACTCCTCCTTCTCAAAACTGAGTTTTGGATTGAAATCCTTTTAGAAAAATTCCTGCAAGCAACAATCAAAGTGTTCTTTATCATTCTGTGGTGGATTTGAGTTAGTAGAGCCCCAGTTCCAAACAGTCATTTCTTGCAGGCTCAGTTCAGTCTGACTCACAGTTCTTGTTGCTACTTTCTTTCTGGTGTCTTGATTCACCTCTGTAGGTGTGTTGTTTGTAGGTTTGTTGTTTGTAGGTTTGTTGTTTGTAGGTCTTTTTTTGAATATGAGATAAATTGTTGAGGGGCTGGAAGGTAAAATAAGATCAGTGACTGGATATCCTGAGGATACAGTTTTCCAAGACTGAATACTGAGCTCTTAAGAAAGTGACATGTGAGAAGCACTAAAGTGGACAGTCTAAAATTACAAGTTGGTTTTGAAGAACTGGACTTTTGGTGAGAAGTGTACAACCTTTTAAGAGGGAGAAGAAGAGAATAATAACAATAATTAAAAAAAATAAATAGAAAGAATTAAAAAAATCAGAAGATTAACACTTTCAAGTTATGCAGCACACTGGCAAATCTAGATCGTTGCCAGCAGGCAAGTGGCAAAATGGCTGCAGTTGAAAATTCAGAATAAGCATGGTGACTTTATGTAGCTGGGTATGTGTTATATGGATATGGAACAGAAGAGGGGAAAGTGATGGATACCAGAGGAATGGCATGCTCTGTGTTGAAACAGTGAGGAAAAACAGTTGTGCATTTTGTCTGAAAACCTGTCCACTAGAAATCGAGCTGTCTACTATAGTTAACTGAATGAAGTAAGTGATTCTTTTGGAATGTGGAAGAGAAGCCCTCAAGCAGTGCTGTGGATTGTCCTTTGTCTTGGGTTATCTTAAATGTGAGACAAAGCAGGCAAAAATAAATAAATAAATAAAAGTGAATAAAATTGTACCAACAGTGGACTTAATGTTTGCCATGTGCAAATGTTGTAGGGCAATGCAGTGGCATGGAGCAACAGAGCTGGTCCTGGCTCTGTGCTGCTGACATACCGTGTCGTTTATTGGAGAGGGTGTTATGAATCCTGACCAGGCTCCGCTCTTTATTATTTCAGCTGTCATTGAGGCTGGTGGATCTCTGGTAGGGGGTCACACCACCTGGAGGGAGGCTTCTCTCTTGGGGAGACATAATGACATCAGCTTCCTTCATGCCGTCATGCACTGCTGACTACTGCTGCAGGTGAAGGTACTTTGCAGGTACTTATTGCAGGTACTTTGCTGAATATCTCTGCCCATTAAATGTTTTGTGAAAGTCACCTTGGTCTGGCATCCTGGTCTCCTTTGTCCTTTGCTGTGTTGCCAAAATACAAACAAATACTATCACTTTTGTGTGAAAGGCATTGCAGACTTCAGATGTTACTCAAACATTTACTTCTTATGTGAGTATTGTGTTGCCTTGCCTGAGCTAAATCTCTGGAAATAATACTATCAGAGTGTGTGGAGTAGAAGACTGGTGGTAAAATGATAGAAAAGCACTGTAAATCTGTAATTTTCCATAATGAATTATTCATGGGATGTTATTCAAACCACAGACAGGAAACTCATATGTATAAAGTTAGCTAAATACTATAGTTCATTTACGAACAGGACTCAGTCATGTGAAGTCTTGCCATATGGTCCCCACTAGCAGAAGCAGAGATCCAGAGCCGTATTTTCTGCTGGTGCACACAGGCATAGCTCCATTGACTGTAATGAAGCTGAAGTTTATGCTAGCTGAAGATTCAGCTCTTTCTTTTTAGAGGTTGTGTTGTTGTTTCTCTATTGTAGTTACATGTCCTTTTTATTTATGTACATGTGACAATTTTGTTTTTCCTTGCATTGGTTAGAATGTGGTTATAAATCTCTCCTCCACAATTGTTGAGGGTTCTTCAGCTCTTCTAACCCACAATATGAATATTTCATGGGAAAACTGGATATTTTTTGCCTTGAGAGAAGCCAAATATTTAAGCAAAGATGGGAATTAGAGATTGGAAAACATAATTAAATATAATGATAATAATGGCTACCATACCATGTTCGTGTTAGGAGAAGCTCAGAACAGCTAGTTTGAGAGGACTAAACTGCTAAGGATTAAGATGAACATCTCCTGTATCAAAAACTGGACAACCTATTACCCTTATTACCCTTTTTTTTTTTTTTTTTTTTTTCCCTCCAGTCCAAACTTCCAGCACTGCTTTGTGCCTTATAACTCTTCATGAACACGGGCCACCTTTGTTTCTCCCTTATGTTATAAATGAAGTCTCAACTCAATCTGAATTTTGTAATATTTATATTTATAAAAGGTATAAAAGCTATAAAAGGTATAAAAGGCAAGTAAACAGCGCTGGGTGTGCGAGGAGTCTACACTCCACCAACACGCACACACAAACATCAAACATTCTAGATATACAGAACATTGCTTTACATACTAAATCCGAGTATGCCTATACAAATGTACAATCAGGAAAGGTAACAAACAATCCTTTAAGTTCCATGACTTAACAGTCTCCATTTTCCATTCTTTGTCTTGATTACAAACAACAGTCTCCATTTTCCATTCCTTTTGAACAATATGTCTCGCTTAAAGTTGTCAAGCAACTCGGTCTTTGGGCCTTATGTATCCCGTTCTTCCCGGATCGAAGAAAAGTATATCCATCTACTTTGCAAGGCCAATGAGGCCTGGGTCAAAAGGCACATCCAGGTCAGCAGGGGGCATAACAGCAAAAGCCTTCGATGGCTGTAGCAGCAGAGGGGCCGATGGTGTAGCAGTCAGATCAGTAAAGGAGCCCGCAGCTCCCTCACTGTCTGGCAAACCACACGTTTCTGACTGTGGTCCCACAGGGCTCTTTAAGGCCTCAGTTACTGCTCGCCAGGTGCCAAGCAATCCCACTGCAACTTTGTCATTTTTAGTTGAAGAGTCCCACACTTTGACATCAGTTTGGTTCCATGTTACAGGATCATAAACTGTCCGATCGTTAATAAGGAGAATAAGCTGTAAGGTTACCAGGACAGTCTTTGTTCCTAAGGATGTATGATTCCCCAAAATGCGCAACTGCTGACCAGTGAGGGGCAGTTGTGTGCGTGGGTCTGCTTCTCTCAGCTCGAGCTTCTCTCCAGCTCTGGTGCGCCCATTTCCAGCAACTTTCAGTACAAGCTTCTCTGAGCAGTTTGCTGAGTTTGGCCGAACCCATCTTCATGAGGCGATCAATGTGCCTGTTCCCATCCTGGTTTCCGTTCTGCTAGCCTGTTCCTCTTCACTCCTTTTTCCTGCTTCTTTATTGCTCATAACTTCATCACATTGTCTTGCCTTCCTTTTTTATCTCAAGGACAGGCTTATACTCTTACATACTCTTATACCCTTCTCTCCACAGCAGTTCTTTTCAAAACAACTTTTCATTGGTCAAACAACTTTAAATGTAAAAACAACAGCAAACACCCAGAAACATCCATGCCTTAACGGCTGGAGAACAAGAAACCAGCTGGAGAACAAGAAACCAGAGACTGTATGGAGTCTCCTGAATCACCCTTCTTTGTTCCCTCTAAACTCTTTTACATTCCTGATGGCCTCATTGTTAAGAGTCTAATGTTATCTCAACCACGGGGGCTTTCCAATCCCCATGGCCATGCTCCCAAGTCTCCCCTTTCTTTATTAATATCAACCATTTTCTCGACATGAATTACCACTCCATATATAACACACAGATACTTATTGCCCCACATTAGTCGAGAGCCCTGTGAAAACAGTCTGGTTGCATGGGCTAACCGAAGGCTTACAGTCATGACCTCATGGATGTGGTGTGTGGGCAGAGGTCTACCTGTTGTCCAGGGCTGCCTGGTCATTGTTGTGCTGCCAAAGGCCAGGGTATTCAAAAGGTGCAAAGTCTATGAAAGGCAGTCTTGTAGTAGACTGCGGAAGGAGTTGCAATGAATAATAATTAAAACTGCCTCTGAATGTTGATGGCACAATTCTGTACTTTTTATTGTAAAAGTCTGAAACTCAGTATATTCTGCTTAGTAAATATGCAAGGGCATTGCAGAATAAGGTTGCGTATGAATGCACTGACTTAAGTGATGATTCACTACAATTTTTCCTGAGCTGCTGGTTGAGCAAGGCAGCCAATAGCTAGCCAAATATATTTTAAGCCACCCCAGATACTCCAGGCTTGGTAGAATTGCTACTAAATATTCCTGTCCTTGTATAGGAACAATTGCCCAGGATGATAATTTGCAAAACTGACAAATATTAGCACATCTAAGGAAAATCTTTGCTGTCTTACAAGTGCACTTTTTAATGCCAAACTTCTGTGTCTGGTGAGCTCTGAACAAGCAGCAGGCTCACCCTGATTAGCTGAGCTACCATTCAGCTGGCACACCATTCATGCCACAAAAACACTGACTTCTTAAATTAATGAGATTCTGCAGTATTAACAACTCTTTTGGATTTTTTTTTTTATTATTATTATTCTGAATGGACTTTTTTATTTTATTTTATTTTCATTCACAAATAATTAAGCTAACCTGGTTATTTTCATTTTCTCTTTAAGAATATGTGTATGTTTGGACCTGCAGTAATTTGATATTGTTTGCATCTTGTACACTACCACAGATAAAACATTTTCATTTTTAAAATCAAACAGGTGTCTTTTTTTTTCCTACTGTTCAAATAATGTTCATTGTTTGAATACCATAACATCATGCTCATTAGATTTTGTAAAATCTGAACAACTGTGGCCTGAAATAACTTGTTATTTATGTTTCTGATGTCTCTGAGATGAGAACTTCTTGGTTAACAAATAAGTGAATTTCTCGCAGTCATGATGTAAATCTACATAAGTGCCAAGTGCTCAATGTGAAATCCAGTTTCTATCCATTACTTAGACCACATGGGCCTGTCTTTTCCCCTGACAATCAAAAAAATTGCTGTTAGGCAGTTGACAAAAGAAAGTTACAATTTGGTTTCAGGAAAGATAAGGTGGTGTGGCTTTGCAAATTATCACCGATCACACCATGGTGCTGAGATTTCATGCCTTCTCTTGGACTCCTGAACCTTGCATGGGCAGCTGTTAGGATTTGGAAATAAGATGTATGCATTTCTGTGATATGTCCAGGAACCTCCTGTGTGTCCACATTCCCCTGACACGATCCTGCTCCAGGGCTGGTAGGAGAGGGAGCTCTGCTGCTCGGCTTGCATTGGGATTTTGCCACTGCTGATCAATCATTGCCCTGCGCAGAGGCAGATACTACTACGGTGTATGTGGAAATTATGTTCAAACATAAATGAAATACAATTTGTTCAGAGTTCCACAGCAGTCTGGAGGATTTGCTGTGCATCGTGCATATATGGGTATCTCTGAGTCCAGCCTGGGATGAGCTCTTCGAAGCATACAATAACAGCATTTGTGACAGAGTTTTATTTAGAAGTCAGAAATCAAAGCTGAAATTGACTAGGAACCAACCTCACATGCATATTTGGATCTAAATTTTGCATGTAGCTTTTTTTTTTTTCATTGAACCTAGTAAAAAGAAAAACAATATCCTGGTTTCCTGGGAAATCTCTTATCAGAATCAAATGCCTTACACTTCAGAATGTGTTTTCCTACACCAAGTTAATCCATGCGGACTAGGACAAAAGCAGAGGTTTTTGTGCTCACTACAAATCTGATGGGAAAACAGCAACTCAATATTCTCAGTCATGATCAGGTGAAATAACATGTTATAGCAGTACACAAGAGAGAACAACAGAAAACTTGAAAATCTGCCATTCAAAGAGAAAAAAGCAAAACCTATGCATTACATTGTGTTTAAAGGAGGCTCAGGGGCGACCTTATCGCTTTCTACAGGTACCTCAAAGGAGGCTGTAGTGAGGTGGGGGTTGGTCTGTTCTCCCACGTGCCTGGTGACAGGATGAGGGGGAATGGGCTTAAGTTGCACCAGGGGAGTTTTAGGTTGGATCTTAGGAAGAACTTCTTTACCGAAAGGGTTGTTAGACATTGGAAGAGGCTGCCCAGGGAAGTGGTGGAGTCACCATCCCTGGAAGTCTTTAAAAGACGTTTAGACGTAGAGCTTAGGGATATGGTTTAGTGGGGACTGTTAGTGTTAGGTCAGAGGTTGGACTCAATGATCTTGAGGTCTCTTCCAACCTAGAAATTCTGTGATTCTGTGATTCTGTGAAAAAAGTAGAATTTGGAACTGGTCAAGAGCAAAATATTGCAGTCAATGAAGTTGCTTGAAGGAAGTCAAGAGGAGAATCTGACCATGTGCCTTTGGGACCAGAGAGCTGAAGACAGTGAAGAGTCAAGAAAAGCAAAAACTGTAATCAAACTGCTCCTCCCAGATCAACTGTCAAAGCTTATTAAGGCTGTGGTAATTTAGGAAACATTCTGAGAGTATCTGCTGAGTGCTTTTAGAGCAGTTGCATTTGTTGAGTTCATCATCTGCCAACCCTAATGTGGCTCAGCTTATGGAGTCATTACTCTAAATAAGTGCCCCCCCACCTGGCTCGGATGGGAAAGCTGGACTGTGGATTTGCACAACAACTTTTCCTGAAAGCTGGACTTCGGTGTATTCCTTCAGCCTTGGTCTTAAACGAGGAATTTCAGACAAAACAGGAATTAAATAATATGATGCAGCTTGTTTCCCTTTTGTTTTAGATCTACTTGAATCTTGAATGAATTTATAGGTTTGCGAATTTATAAGAATTTATAATTTATAACATACACCTGTATCCCATCTGTTTGTTTGTTTGTTTTTCTTTTACCCTTCTACATACATATATAAAAAGGTCAGAATGTTCGTTTCAGGTATGCTTTTGTAAATCTTGGATATTTTTTCATTTTTATAGGCTTGTTCTAAATTAAAGTGTGGGGGTTTGAATTTACCCTCCAAGAAAAACAAACAAACAAACAAACAAACAAACAAACAAAAACACATTATTCCCTGGATTTTCATTAAGATACCAAATGAGATGTGAGATTGTTAACAGGAAGAGTCGGACTCTTCCTGTTTCTAGAAATGCAGTAGGAATGGGAGCCTATATTTTCATGTGGCTAATACGTCATGAGCTGAGATAGCCAGAGGTCAATAGCCTGAGCAAATGAGCAATGACTCATGGATGTTCACTGACATTTATTATAATATGAATGGACTTCTTAGGAATTCTTATAGTAAAAATCATCCAGTTTAAAGAAAGCAAGGATGAAACTAACACCTGATATAACCAATGCCATTGGCTAAAAACAGTTCTATAAAAACATGCTGTAGTGCTATGACAGGGATCCAAAAAATGTACTCCTAAGAAAGACAAAATGTGTCTCCTTGTCATATTGCTCATGTCAACCCAGGGAACAAAGATGATTTCTGAAACCATAGCAGAAAAGGAATTTCTCATCACTTCTTTAGTTCTGATTTTTCAGATTCTAATAATTCTTGCCTGTCATAGTATTAGGATGTTGTGATGATTGATCAGTTAAGATTCATAAATACTCAGATCTCAGGACAGAAAGTACCCTTACAGAATAACCTTTAGTGTTACCCAGCCAACTCACAGCCAGAACCAGAATCTAACAATTTTGTCTTTCTGTCCCTCTGGTTCCTAAGACGTCTTTGTCTCACAAACATTGTTTTGAAAATAGTTGGCTCTTGCTTTTGATGCAGGTGACAGGTTGAGAAAGATATTTTGGCTTCAGCAAACAGCCTGAGCTTTGCTAGACTGTCTCTCTGCAGAGCTCATGGTTTAGGCAAAGTGGTTAACACTTTAAGTACTCTGAAGAAAAATGGCAAGAGTTGTGAGAATTTTTAAATATCTGGGCTCCTTTCTTTAGAGGTTTAAGAGATTGAGAGCTCTGAAAGTATAGAATTTCCTGAAGTTTATCTAGATTTTTTTTTTTTCATTGACAAGAAAAAGATATTGAAAAGCCTTTTTTTTTTTTTTTTTTTCTTTTTTTTTTTTTTCTTCTGAGCTTTCTAGTGTTGGGTCTTTCTGTTTATCAACAAAAATGCTTTTAGTTGTGGATTTTGAAAGCTTTGCTTTCATGGAGCAGGCTCTATTCTTTCCAGTTCCTAAAGTCTGAAAATTCAGACCATGAGAAAGATTTTTTTTATTATTTTTTTTCCTACTTGGTTAGAATTTCAGATACTGCTTGTGTAGGAAAAGTGTTTATCTACTTTATGATTTGTGGTGGAAATCCGATTCTCAGAAATTACTCCAGCTTGAACTGGCCAGCTTAGAAACCCCCAGCTAACATGATGTGGGATAGCCAGAACTGAAGCCAACCTGAAGCCACAAACCTTACTTCTTTGTTTACATCCCTGCATTGTGCATACGAGGACAACCTCTGTGTCATCTTCCATGCAGTGATGACCTGATCAATGTAGAGATGAAGTTTAGCTCTTCATAAAGATAAAGTCTTACAGGACTGAAGATGGCTGACAGAACCTAAGATATTTTTCTGCTCACTTTCCTATCCTCTTTAATTTCCCTTACCTCTTTTGTGTACTGTTCTAAAGAATTTTAAAATATCTTCATAGGTGATTATTGGCAGAGCAGTGGGCAGCTGTGATGCCAAGGAACCAAGCTGAGACCTGGTGTGTGCCTCCTTCTGTCCTCCCCAGCTTCTGTGCCCTTATGTATTCCCCTTTTATATCCTCTTTTTGTTGCCCTCCATGCAACAGCAAATAGCTGCCCCATGACCCAGGTCCATAGGGAGTCGGTGCTTGTAGTGAGTGTCACCGCAACAACAACTGGAATAGGCAGGTGACCAGGAAGGATAACTGCAAGAGGTTATAATTGCAATTAAAAGTGCCACGTTCACCTCAGGTAGCTTTTGTTCTGAATGTCAGAAGATAAAAACCAACATATCCAGAGCCTGTTTGCGCAGACTGCTGTAATGTAGTTGTTCTAGTCACCTGCGGTATCATTTGTAAATTCCTGGAGTCTATAAAGATTCCATCAGATTCATCTTTTTTTTTTTTTTTTTTTCCTCTTTTGGGTTGTGACCTTTTTGCTGGGTGTAGTCCCTGACAATGCCATCTATCCTGTCATTTCCAAAACAGCTGTTTTGATGAACACATACATAGTCTTGTCTCTCAGAAGTCTTGATTTTGTCTGTGTGCATGTTTTATTAAGGGGAGGAAAAAAGGAAAAAGAAATCTGAGCATACAGTATCTGAATGTCTCGTACAGTGATTATATGATTAAAATGCTCTAAGAATATCTGTCTGCATTTTTGACTTGCACAATGCAACCTTAATGGCTGGTAAGTGCTAAATTTTGTCACCGATGAAAAGAACACAAAAAGTGCAAAGCTTGTTAACATGAGCCAAGCCTGCCATTTATCTGATATTTTCAGCACACTGAATATATTTAAGCAGTTTTGCTGCCATTATGGAACTTATTTTAGACATATCAAGTGCCAGTTTTCTTTCAGATCATAAAGAAAGAAGAGAGAACAGGAATTTAGTTGTTTTGTTGATAAAGCTTGTCCTAGATCATCATAAAAAAGAACCACAATAAAGCAAGGCTGCTCGACGCACACAATGCTGAAAATAGCAGTTTTGTCATAAGCGACAGAATTAGAGGCCCACTCTTGCTGATACTTCTTATCTGTGCACTGAAGTGTAATTGAATCAAAATCATGGGAGCCACAGAGAAGCAAAAACATGTATCTGGGACAAATGCATTTCTGTGCTCCAAGTCTGCTGAGCCTGGGAGCTAAGTTAGAATGACTGAGCTCGAGTATGGGAAATATAGAGGGATGCAAAGAGAACATCCTCTCAGGCAAGTGTGGGACAGGCAGCAAGTATCTTTAATGCTCATGAATGCAGCCACTCTTACTCTGTAAAGGAAGACAACTGTTTTGTTCTAGTCACTGGATCAGATATTTATATATGTTTTTGCCCTGCACTTCAAGCAACTTGTTGGGGCTGCAGGATGACTATTTGACTACTTGTCTCTGAAGGTGACTGCATAAACTCATCCAGTATACTCCAGAGATATCTCTTCTTTCACTGATGGTGGTGGTTGTGGTTGATCAGGACCTTGTTACTTAAGTGCTGTGGATTTTTTAAATCTGGTCCTAACTCAGCTGCAGTTGCAAAGAGAATTGACAAGACACAGGTTGTCTCAGAATGCATGTGATGCCTCTTCCTCTCTGAGGTGTAAATGCCACGTTGTTTTTTTTCTGGCAATTTTTGGTTTGGATTTGAGAAACACTGACAAACAAAAGTGGAAGAAATTTCAGATCAGATCAAGGGGCTGTGTGGACTGGCATCCTATCCCTGGAAAGCATCTGGAGATCAACAGAAAGAAAGAAAGCTTTGTGGTAAACAATATGGAAGAGCACACTCTTAGTGTTTTATGTTAATTCTGGGGAGATTTGCTAAAAATGCTGACAGAATGGGCAAAAAGACTCAAAGACTAGACATTTGCAGGGTATTTTTGACTCTCAGTGGTGTAATTCAAAAAGCTGTAAGAGCAGTGTCTTCAATCATTTTCTCCCCAGCTCTACCTTGTCTTTACTTTTTGATTTTGTATTTGTGGGTGTGTAAACCCCTATTACACTCACATTGTAAAACAGGTTTACATTACCAGCTGAGTGGGAAGAGCATGCAATCAGAGTGTGGAGAGGTAATCATGGAACTGCAAAAGGGGCAGCCTAGCCTGTATACAAACTGCAGGTTGCTACTGACAGATACCACAGGATTTTGCAGGGGCAGGAGGAAGAGAGATGTTCTCCGAGGTATGATGTTCCTGCTCATGGGCATCTATCTGCAGTTCTGTCTTGAGCTTTCCTTTTGAGTCCTGAGAGAGAAGAATGTTCCAATTTTCTGAAATCAACAGCAAAAAGATGAGATAATCATATGTGTATCATGAACAAACAAACCAAAACCACTCCACCAAACCAACCAGTAATGAACATACTGCTAGTACTCTTGCAGTTTGCTGTAGACATCCATGGTCTATGGCTGAAAACCTCAAAATCTTCCACCAATAACAAGATCAAGTTTAATATGACACTTTTCCCTGACAGCGTGTGTGGTTTACTGGGCACAGGAAAACAGAAGATGTGGTGTATTGATTCTTGACAGAGTGCTGTGAAACGTTCACATGAACTGCATAGTAGAACATGATGCAGATGTACAGCCTGTGGACCTATTTGCTGCCTTGTATTGGGAGGATGTTGCAAGTGATGTCCCGAGGGTTAATTGTAGCAGAGAGATAATGTCTTGTTTAATGACTTAAATGACAAAATGGAAATGTTTTGCTAAACCAGATGGTGTGGAGCTGGGAAGGGCTGAGAGCATGATGGGTAATGGGATTAAAATTAAATATGATTCTGATAAATTGGAGAAAGTGCACAGCATCAGTAAGATGAAATCCAGTAAGTGCAAATGCAGCGTACTATGTTTAAGGATGAAAAAAAAAATAATAAAAAAAATGAAGTGAACAAAGAAAAGGCGGGCAAGAGAGATATGCAGTAGATCACAGACTGAGTCTGAATCAGCCGTGCTGTTGGGGAGGAGGCAGGAGGGGGAGGCAGTTACACTCAGAAGTATATTAAAAAGAACATCAAATGTAGGATGTGGGAGGAAATTATGCCCCACTCCTGTGCCTTGGTGAGGCTGAAGCAGTGTGTCCCAGCTTGAGCACAGCACTGGAGGAATGTAGGTTTTGAACTGGGAAGGGTGCAGGAGGCAGCACCAGGAAGGATAAGGGATTTATGAAACAGGGTCTGTGAAGAGTGGTTGGATGACTTAGCTGCATTCATCTTAGAAATACAAGGGGCTGGGAGGGAAAAACAGTACCTGGTTTCTAGAACTAAAAGACTGTTGCATAAGGGACAGCAGTAAACCATTCTCTGTGACCTCTACAGGGGGAAAGTTAAAAGTAGCCTCCAGCCAAAGAGAAAAAAAAAAGAACTGGAGAAATATTGTGGGAACACTTTTTACTCTAAATATAGATGATCAATAAAAGAAGCTATCTAAAGAAATTAGGGAATACCTTTTGCTGAACACCTTAAGAAAAAATAAGAGAAATACCTTTTAGAGGTGAGTTAGGATGCACTGAATTATTTCTTGGGAGAGATGAGGAACCATCCTGAAGTGATAATCCTCTCCTGCAGGCTTCCAGGGGTCAGTGGAGCAGAAGCTGAGGATACAGATCTGTAGCCTCTGTCCTTTTAAAAGTCATTGATTCCAGGAAATCATTCGGTTGTTCTGCAGACAGAGCATATCAGTTATGTGCCTAGGAATATATTCCTGTATCTAGTGGGGGTATTCAGAGTGGTGGATGCAGATAGAAGAGGTGTGCAGAAGAAATTATAATGTAACAAAAATGTAGATGGATAGAAATGATAGATATACCCTTGAAAATCAATTTCATTTTTCATTAGGAAATTGCTGATGTTTACAGTGAGGGTAGTAAGCAAGAAAGACAGTAAACTATTTAGTATCCATCACTTTTTTGGTATTCTTGCTTTTCTTCAGCAATGGGCTGTCAAGACAATGTGTATTTAATCTTTTGGTGCCTGCGATGCTCATGAACCCTACCCTGCAGTATCTGCAATGCTTTCACACAGAAAAAGCTTTACTTTTTCTTTATGTATGGTAGTTTGCGAGTCTGGTTTAATAGATTACAATTAATACATGGATTTACAGCACTGAAAGATGGAAGGTTCTTTTACGGGATTGACTAGAAGCAACTTTACCAATGTTTGACCTATTCTGCTATAGGGAGGGAGGGGAAAGATTCCCTTAGGAATACCTCAAGAGTCCTGTGAGACTCAGAGGACTGCTTCTGTTTTCATTAACTCTTTTAGTAAATTTTATTTATTTCCTGTTAATCAAAATGGGTAAGCAATATTAAGGCACCTGTTTTAATAGAAGAGTGTATTTTGTTCAACCAGTGGAAAAAATGCATACCCTGGATCTCTTTAAATATTAATTTACTGCATTCTCTGAATTTGCTCGGTGATGACAGTAAAGACACATGGTTTTAGAAGTGGTTTCCTTTTTCTGAGCTGACTTTCCTGTGTAAGTTTCCAGGCTAAACTTTGATTTTATGAAAACTCCAGATTTATACCACGTTGACAGAGGAGCATTTGACCTTCTATTAGTTAAATCAGACTTTTGCTGTTCTTATCTTCTAAAAGTATATTTTAAGAATCTTTCTTCTGGTTCTTTAAATAGGGACAGAAAGAGGAATTTTGTCTCTTGGCAACCTGATCAAAAAATCTAAATCTTTTGTGTCTGTGTTCCTTTTGAGGAGCTAAGCAACCTTTCCTACACTTCCAAACAGGGAGGAGCTCGTGCATCTTTATACCTTCCTATATGTAAACAAATAAACTTTGCGAAGATAGATGTACAAGACCTTGCTACTCCTTCGGAGGAGTACCTGGAATCAATCTGGGAAAATGGTAACATCTAGAGGTAATGCAATGGTCTCACCAGATTCTGCACCTTTTCCCTACCCAGAGATCTTCTGTGCATTCAGAGAAGGGCATAAGCCACCACAGAAGTTTTTGGAAAGATATCTTTACTTTTCCCGGTGACCTGGATGGTGCCTTTAGCATAGGGAGCTCTGTAGAAAGAGGACAACTGCTACTACTAATTCTGCAGAGAGGTGTTTGGAACCCTTTAAAATCCCATTTTTTTCCAATTTTTCTTTAAATCTATCATTTTTTTCTTTAAATACACAGAAGGATCAATTGCTTTGGTGCTGCCATCATGGTTCTCATTTCCAACAACAACAACAACAACAAAAACGTTGCTTAATTTTTAAAATTAATTTCCCAATTTCCCATCTTGCTTATTCTTGCAGGAGTGCTGACTATGTATGAATTTGTTACTTTAAGGTCATCTTGCAGATCTCTGATATTTTACACCCTAGTCTGGGTCTTACAGATTCTCCCAAATTGAGAAACAATGCCTGTAGCTACAGTCTAATTGCAGAAAGGGTATATCCATCATGAGGACCAGCACACAATAGTCTAGATGGACAGTAATTGATTTTCACCTTCATCTTAAGGGCATGGATACCCAGCAGTCACTACTACAGTTGCTGATATTGATCTAGAATACCTTCTAGCTACCACTCTCATGGTCTGCATGAGAAGTACTTGTTTTTTCGATGTCCCCTGCTATATTATATGACAAGACCCCAGTGTATTTCCTTATCATTTCCTTATCTTTGAGCTACTCTCCTCAATTCCAAAGAAGTTAAAGTAACTGTAATTAAATAATTAAGAATACCAAAACCTTCTGTTTACAACAAATTCGGACACAGCAGTCAATTTCAGCTGGGAGAAAGACAGGCAATCAGAACAAGGCAAACATATAAATGTTATTTTATTTAAGAAAAGCAAGCAATTCTCTTTACAGTTTTAATAAAAGGAAAATGTTCCTTCATCCATTTAAATAGTGGGTATGTGTGATTGTGTGATGGAATTCGTTATTTAAGATGGATGTGGAAGAATAAAGCGTCAGCCAAAGACTTAGCAGAGTTACACCTAATTCTGCCCCAAATATCCTTTCAATGAAGAGAAGAACACACTTTAACTGTATTCAAAAGCTAAAATCTGAAGAAGTCACTCTGAAAAATAGTAGACAGAATTCTACCTGTTTGTGACAGTGAGAGGAGTACAATAGAGAATTCAATTTAAAGTGATCTTTTCATCAGGTGGACTGGTTTGTTTGCCTTGTTCTGATTGCCTGTCTTTCTCCCAGCTGAAATTGACTGCAGCAAGGACTGGATATGCATTAGCAAAATGCCGGTAAATGATAGTGATGGTAAAGCAGTAATCACACAATCTGACTGCTACAGGTAACATTAGGTTAGAAGGTTAAATGAGCATAACTTGGAAGATGCAATTGAAAGTGAAAATTCAAGAGTTGTTAGGAGGGTGTTATATGAGCTCATGGTTTTTAGTTCACATGCTCCTCCTGCCTCTGCTGAACTGTATTTACTGTGGAGTGGAGCACTTGAGTTAGTGCCTGAAATCATGTAAGGAACGTATCGTTCTGACACCAACTGTGCTGAAATAGGCATATACCGTAGATGGTTTTGTATATATGTTTACCTTATATATCCATGTATTTGTGTGTGTAAGTATTTGTATATCGATAAGTGAAATGCAGGGCTTGTGTAACTATGCTGAAGATCAAAGGGCATATGTCCCGTGAAAAGTAGCCCTTGTACCTGCTTGGGAGGCCAAAGGCAGTTCAGATGAAATCCATTTCTCACATATGAAACCTGGATTTTGCAATGGCATATGAAAAGACTAGAAAGGGTCAGCTAAAGGCTATACCTGTGGCTGGGAACCCTGAACATAAAAAGAAGAACTGTAGAGAGCTACGATAAATGAAGGGCTAGGTATGGATACATGTTTCAGATAGCAGAAGAAAATTGTTGGTCATGTAATCACATCTATTGTGCTCCCTTTGGTATATACAGAAATATACCTGGTAATTTTGTTATTTTTGGAAGTTAGTAAGTCAAGTCAGTTATCTATCTTTATCCTAGATATACTTCTAAAGAGTCAGGTGCCATAAATCTGTACTGTAATACTGAAGGGAATCTGTCCCTTTCTTAGTCTGTAAATGACCTGCAAGTTGTCTCTGATCTATCTGACTTCAGGAAATTATGAATAAATCTGCTGAATCTGGCTAATAGCCAAACAGGTCATTGATCAATAGCAAAACAAAAAACAAAAAAACAAAAAACAAAAGCAAAAACAAACAAACAAACAAACAAACACAAAAACAAACAAAAAACCCAACAAAACAAAACAAAACAAAAAACAAAACAAACAGAACAAAAAAAAACAAAACAAAACAAAACAAAAAACAAAACAAACAGAACAAAAAAACCAAACCAAAACAAAACAAAAAACACCTGCTTGGACTTTCACAAAAGATATCTTGAAAGGAGCTTTAAGAATTTACTGCCAATATCAGCAAGATGCTAATTAATCCCCACAAGTAATGGAATTTCTTCCACTGTATTTGAGTACAGGCATTTGCTGTACTCAAAGACGTGGCTTTGCTGTAAGTAATCCTGAGTACTGGTAGCAGTGAATAGTGGCTGCTGCCACAAGTTCAGCTGTAACACCAATGACAGTGCAAACACAAACTGATATTTCTGCACAGAGACCCATGCTGCCACAACCCAGTATATACCAGGTCCGAAGGTGGCTGTCCCAAAGATACCTTGGTGGCTGTCCCTGGGGATACCTCTGAAAGTAACCTTCCCAAGGAAAAGTGCCTTGCTGCCCCTGCATCCAAAAGCTCTGATCTTCAGCCAAAGTGAAATCTGGCATAGCTTCCTCTGTGCCAGGGTCTGATGCAAATTTTGTATAGAGAAGAAGAATGAAATAGGTGACCTAATTACAAGATTAAGATCCTGTCTTCTAAGATACCGTATTTGGGAATGGATTATGGTTTCATTCTGATTTCATTTCTTTTGGAGAGGGAACCACCCACGGGAAATCAAGACAATATTGAGCATGCCTGAGAAATATAATGACTTACTTCTCAAATTTAGAACTGAAATTGTGCTCCTGTCCTGAAATCAATAGGCCATTGAATGCTGCACATTATTCAAAACACATAGGGAAATGTCTGAGGCTTTACTTTCTAACAGTAGCTATTGGCCTGTGATATCATAGGTGCTGATCATGCTCTTTCCATGGCATCTTATATTTACAGACACACTTAAATCGGTGGATATTAAGATTCATGGTGGGACAATATTGTAGCCTTCCTGTTTCTACATTTATTTTCTTCCTTCACTTCCCAGCTGTCACTTTTAGAAACAGCCTTTTGTCTTTGAGTAGTAAAAGATATATTCTTACTTTAGTTCTACCAGTATTTATAGATAGGCGTTGCATCATATATGTAAGCAAGCAGTCCCACCAGTTTGGAAGGGCATAAATTTAAGTAATTTCATTTTATTTCCTTTTATGTGGGTAGCTTGAAAAGCTTTAAAAAATAACCCAACCCAATTATAAACGATCCTTCCTCAGGGTTGTAAGGAGTGGAAACTGATCTTTGTTTTATGCAGATGTCAAAAAAGCTAATCTAGCAAATCGCTGGAATAGACATGTATAATAAAAATTTCATAGTCTATTTACCTGTCTAATTGAATAAATGGTCAAAACTAGGATTAACGCTTAGTCACCAGCTCTTACCAGAACTGCTGCTGGGAATAATCACCCTCGTTCTATGTATGCTTTGTAGTTTAGCCTCTTAAAATAAGGTTAAAATGTGGAGCTAGGAACTAAGGGTAAAGGAGAAGTATTAATCTTATTACCTGAAAACCCAATAAAAAAAAGGGAATTAATATTAATAGATTGGACCTTGTTGATAGATGATGCTGTTTATTCTGTCATTGCAACTTGATGAGCTGTCTCTACAGATTTTTTTTTTTCTTTGTTTGAAGGGCAGTGCATTTTGATAGTTGAGACTTTATGTATTGATTTTCTGTAAACTGAATACTATATTAAGAAGACACGGCAAAGTTGTGTATTAATTCCTCATTCAAGTGCTTCTACATTAATACTATGTTTATACACAGAGGCTCTATCAGACAAAAATAAAGTATGAGAAAAGTCAGTTTGTGAAGACCGTATGGATTTCTTAAGCTCTGATTAGGGTAACAAAAACTTTTTTATATAGTTCTCAAGGAGTAATATAATTGAGGAAGACCCTGTGTTTCGTTGGGTGCCACAGCTGAGGAATAGATGTTAGACCTGATGATCATCTGCTTGTAGGCAGACCTTCCAAATATTTTCATGAAGCATTGCCTTAAAACTAGGCTGAAATGCAACCTGACAGGGCACCAAACTGCTCTGACTAACCTGAATTTTCCTGACTTATGTTTACGTGTCAACGAGATGCAATTGGTTCCCATGCTTAACCAAACCTGGATCTCAGACTGGGAAGGTGCTGGGGAGCTGCTGCCTGGAAAATAAACCTTTCTCAAGTCCTGTTTTCTTCTTCCCTCATGAAAGGGCATTCAGCATCATACCTTGGAAACGTGGGGGAGGCAATTGGTCTTCACTTGGTGATCTTCATCTGGGTGTCCCTATTCATGGTGTGCTGCCTTTTTACATCAACACCCAACTGTTATGCTGTTTTAGGTTTTGAGAATACCACTTACTTACCAGCTCATGGAGCTCACAGAAATGAGTTCTCATGATAGGGCAGTGATGTGGTCAAGATGTTTCAAATCTAGAAATAATAATAATAAAAAACAACAGCAACAACAAAAAACTTATTTATCTTCCCCTTCATCTTTTGTGGAATTTGGAGTCCCTTCAGCAGTGAAAATCTGCCATTGCAGCTGAAAGATGATGACAGTTGGATTTCAAAGGATACAATGCTTCATCCTGGCTATGTTCAACATTTGGATTCATTGCATCAAAAAAGCAGCCATGTGTGGATTTGTGGAAGAGACTGAACTTTCTCTTTATTATTTTATTTTATTTTATTTTATTTTATTTTATTTTATTTTATTTTATTTTATTTTATTTTATTTTATTTTATTTTATTTTATTTTATTTTATTTTATTTTATTTTTATTTTTTTTATTTTTTTTATTTTTTATTTTTGCCTGGACTTGCACTGCAGGGTAATATCTCAGATGTTCATTTTAATCCATCAAAATGGTGAGGTGACAGATGTGCTGGATTTTGTTTCATCTGCCTTCAAATTAATAAAGAATAGTTGCAATGATGAGGAAACTTTTCAGGGAATCTGCAGAGCAGACTCAGCTTTAAACCACTTGAGAAACCACTACTGCAAACCTGACCGAGAGCAAGCATTTCTGTATGAAACCAACACATACTACACCAGATGAT